>NC_086180.1:56713857-57028710 GCF_023053635.1 Elgaria multicarinata webbii | reverse complement strand
GAATCTAGTTAAACATCTTTAAAAAAACATCTTTTGAAAAGCAGCATGCATCTAACTTATTACTACTTCCAGTTAGCAATAGACAGTTCTGTTTATTTCCAGTAGAGTTTCAAATGTGTTCGTAAGTCTTTTCTATCTCTTTTGCACATTAATCTTTTTTTTTTAACCCAATAACATTTTGATTGGTAAATCTCTCAGAAAAAGTAGTTTTCTCTGGCCTGTTCCCCCTCTTAGGCCTAAAACTCATTACTCTGGTTTAACAAGAGAGGCTTTGTGTGCTTTTGGGTCCCCCTCCCCCTTTTTTTTTTACAGAATTCCCAAGTTCCATTCCAAGTCCTGCGGCAGCTAATCATGACCGTGGTCACTGATAAGAAGCAGTAAATTGTTCAAGGCCTGAAAGTCTGATAGGTACATTCCAGCCCCCATTGCCTGGCTCTGTCCTCCACACATTATTGCTCACAGATGGGAACTGTCAACCTTATATATACGCTGATAGAGTCACATCCGCATTCCTAAAATTTATGGTGGCCCAGGCTTCACCTTCTACGGTCCTCAGATCAATTACATGTCACATCACTTCAGTCTCACCCTACCCTAAAATATTTTCACCCACTTATGGGCCTTCCAGTCAGGAGAGGCAAACCTCTGAGTTATTACAATGTAAATATTTTAATAGGATGTCGGTGGGACGGGGCAGGCGGGCGGGCAGAGAGGGTGGCTTAAAACTGCCTCGTTAATACGTTAAAATTGATAGGCCAGAGCTAATGGAATATTTGGGCTTGTTGTTCTTTTCAAGTTTATTTAACTTCAGGGAAAAGGAACGTTAATGCATATCCATTGACGTAATATTTAAACCTCTGGCTACCAATATCTGATGAGACCGTCGTGCATTTCAACACTAATGTTTCATGACATTCTTACGGCAGAACATCATGGGAGGGTGGCAGCCCTGTATTTTCAAAAAAGGTCAACATCAAGCACCAGGGAAGCATCAGGATGGGGCATTCTAGCCAAGAACCAACAGGCAAGAAGAGGAATTGAACCTGGCTAGAGAGAAAAAGAGTGGTAAATGGAGGCAGGTGTGGTGAAGGAGAGTTCAAAAGTCCCATTTCACTCTTCCCTACTGGAAATCACTCCTTCTCTTTTCTGCTGTATAGCAATGACCTGCATTCATCTTACACTGTCATGTATAACTCTTATTCTTCAAGTTAAGCCTGGCCCAATATTTTATATTTGGGCCAATGGT
This sequence comes from Elgaria multicarinata webbii, assembly GCF_023053635.1. Taxonomy (NCBI): domain Eukaryota; kingdom Metazoa; phylum Chordata; class Lepidosauria; order Squamata; family Anguidae; genus Elgaria; species Elgaria multicarinata. Next base: position 57,027,464 of record NC_086180.1, on the reverse strand, counting down.
ATTATGAAGTTACCCCTTTCCACTTGGGCTGCGCATTTTGCAGCCCACTAGGTTAGAAGCAGCGCACCAGTCATTTCTGGGGCCCTGCCAGGTTCATGACAGTCTCCTTATTTTTTGCACCCTAAGAGCCCTGTAGCAAAATGAGATGGATTGAGCCCCTTCTGGGTTGTGTTCAGCCTGGTGGGCCACAAGTTGTGCACGGCTGCTTCAGACTCAACCATAACACTGTAAGATAATTCCTCTGCTATGAGTGTTTGACCTTTCCTTCCTTCTCAGCACATTCAGAGCATTGTGGTGTATATAAAAGAGGTGGATTGAGGTGCAAGTGTAAGCCAGATTGTAAGGTCTGTTGACTGGATCAATAAATTGATTAACTCAAGTGTACATAATAAATACCTGGTAAAGCCACTATGGGGCGGAGCATCATTGCCCTCCTAAATAGGGTTCCTGGCATCTCATGATGCCTGGAATTCCAAGAGCTACTTTAAGATGGGACCATAGGGTCCGGCCCCACTTGAGTAATTCCATCAAGTTCCATGAACCGTGGAGCCAATCCCATGAATTGTTTATACATGAAATCAAGCAAGAGTAAGCATCTCACATAAACAAGTGAAACAAGTCTCACATAAGTTTTTTTTAAAAAGGGAGGGGGGAATGCATATGAGTGACAATAAACCTAGGCCTTTCAAATTAAATACAATGTTTAGGCTGCAATCCCACAGACCAGCCTTCTCCAACTTGGTGCCTTCAGATGTTTTGGACCTCAACCCCCATCAACCCCAGTTAACACAATGCTCAGCAATGGTGGGAATCGTAGTCCAAACATCAGGAGAGCACCTGCTTATACACACTTAACTGGGAGCAAATTCCACTGAACTCAATGGGACATATTTCTGAATAGACTTGTGTAGGATTGTGTAGGTAAGCCAATCTTATGCATATTTACTCAGAAGTAAATCCCACTTTAATCAGTGTGGGCCTTTTATTGAAGGAGGTGTACAGCCCTTACAGCCCTTAATGGCCTTAATACAGACCTAGTTTAAACCATCCTGTCATTGCTGAGAAAAATCCCTCGGCTGGGCTGCTTTACCTTATTGTCCAAGCCTCTGGGTTTGGGGAAGAACAGTTTTAAAAGAGCCAGTTGTCCCTTCATCAGAACATGTTGGCCTTTGGGGGTTCCAACTGTGCAGACATTTCCAGGCACTTGCATCCCTTTGAACTGTTATGGCTCCTGTGATGCGGAATGGGTAAAGGGTTCAGGGGGGATCATACTGATCCTGTTCAGCATTCCGTGTTCTAAGGCGGCAGTGACCGTGACCTGTAGGGCATTTCACAGCACGAACTCTGTAAAGTCATTTTTGGATAGAAGACGTTTGCCAGAGGCAACATTAGCTTTGAACAGAAAGCCTTGGGTTGCATCACTTGGGAAAAAGTTTTCTAGGAAGCAATGCACTCTGTTGCTTTGCTCCACCTCTCAGGTATTGAACGGGGCATTACTAAACCAGAGAGATTCTTACAAAACTCTGGCGGGTAGTTTCTGGAGAGTGTGCTACTGTTGGCGTTTTCAAAACTGCAATCCTATCCACCCTGAGTTCTACTGGATTTACTTCTGATTGAACATGCATTATGATTGTATTACACGTGAAAGAGATATGTGGAGTTGCCAACTTTTTCCTCATCAGGGACTCCATGCCTTTAACACATACATGGTGGGACGAAATTCCAGAGATGCAGATTTTCCAGCTGTGATGGGGAAAGTTTCTGCTGGTTGTGCAGTCATTAAGAGTTCTGGCAGAGAGAAAAGCTGACAGCTCCTGCGTTAACAAGATTTCCTATTACTGCTGTCAAACTGCTACAGTTCTTTCAGAAGAAGAAGAAGAAATAATTTGATAAGCTTTTCATGATTTAGCTAGGGAAAGTGCTTCACTGTGAAATAACAAGTCACTAAGAACAAATTCTACAATTGTTTGTTGTGTGTTCTGAAAAAAGTGAAATGAATGTTTCACAACAGTTCAAACTGATATACTTTTATATTCTTAACCTATTTTCTGCAATAAGGCCATGCTCTTTCCAAAACAGGTCTCTCTTTAAAAAAAAAAAAAAAGTGCATATTGTAAACAGTTTTTGGTTTTGGTTAATTCAAAAATTAAAGCCAGAAAAGTTCTATTACTTAAGCAATGAGATAGTGAGTCAAGTGTAACCCATTACTTCCCCCCCAAAAAAAAATCAGATTTATTCAACAGAATGTTTTATAAAGTCTGATAAAGTGGGGACATTATTGGTGGGTTTACTGCAATACAATGATGAACTGAATTATACAATAAGAAAAATGCAAACTGTCCTCTTTTAGATTCACACTGTACCTTTAACATCCCCAAAGAAGCTGGAGACCTTCCATACATGTTCAGAAGTTGATAGAGTCCCCCATTACAACTAATACTTGCTTCCCTGAAACATTTGTAATTCTTCTCTTTGGTGTGACAGTCTGTAGTGGACTCCAACCACAATGTTGTTTTTATGTATTTATTTTTCACCTACATGGTCTCTACAGAACTAGCTTGTTCACTCTCTGGAATTACTGTGCAGTTGTACACATTTTTTACATATAACATTACTCCCTTGGCTTTTCTCTTCTATCTATTCTTTTTGAACAACTTATATCCTTCAATTGCTGCATTCCAATCATGGGAGTCATCCCTACAAGTCCCATTTATCCATATCAAATCATTTACTTTCCAGTGATAGGAGTTCCTCCTCCAATTGCTTTTTCGAAGAGTTCATCTCAGTGCAGTGGTGGGTGTGAGTGTGGGTGTGGGTGTAAATGAAACAAACCCACCAAAGGAATGATCTGATGAAGCAAGGATGCACTGTTTCATCAGTGATTTTTAAGGGCCCACTATAAATCTCAGAGTGGAACCCAAGCCAAATATCTGGCCAGTTGAGAGAGAGAGAAACCCTATTGACGCCCCCCTGAGATCTTAATGATATAGGGTGGGATACAAACGTTTTAAATAAATAAATAAATAAATAAATAAATAAATAAATAAATATTGTTTTCTCAGAAATGTACATGCTTCAGGGTTTAACAGGTACATATTCACCTTTTGCTGACTGTTCATAGGATTTAGTAGATGCTAACTCCCCTCCCTTGCAATTAACCCCACTCCCAAATGGTTCATGCAAATAGCAAATGGCATAACTAATGACCTTACAAAAATTTAAGTGCTGGAGTATATAATAGCAGCCCCTTTTCATCAAATGGTCTTCAGGACAGAGCCAGATTTCTTTTTGTTGGTTTGCAGCAAGGGAGCCAGCTCAGGTTTCTGCTCTGAGACAGGAAGCGGAATTCTCCCTGGAAGCGACCTTGGAGGGAAAAAGGGGCCTTTATGAAGCTTCTAAATCAAGGAATGTATCCCAGATTTCCAAAATGCCTAGTGATAAACAATATTTCAAGGAAGTGCAACAAGGTTTTCCCCCTCCATTCTTAAAGAGGCCATCAGTTCCTTTAAAACATATCATCTTTCTTGAACTGGAGTCCACTTTATCAGATGCAGTGCTAGTGGACACAGACTTATGACATAATAAATGTGTTAGTCTTTGGGAGTATGCAAATGAGGCTTTATTGTGCAATTGCCTCGCCTCATTCATGGAATTTTACAGCAGTCCGGAAATACTGCCTTCTGTTTGTAACTCTCTGGTGTTTTCCCACCACTTCTTCCATGTTTTCCCCCTTACCATAAAAAACATGTTAAGGAGAGAATAGTTGCACAATGATGTTTGGCTGATAGTGCTAGGACTCCACCCCCTGAAAGCACCCTTTGTCAAAATTCTTTGTAGTTTTCGCTGTGACAGACTAGCACAGCTACCCCTCTAGACACTTTAAATGTAGAACACTAAGTGGAAATAAAGTAGGTTGAGCATAGGTGGCGGTACACAGCTTAAATGTTCCAACAGAAGGCCAAAGTCCACAGCTCCCCTAGCCAGTACTAAGTTGCTTACAATGCCCAAACTTTGGCTCGCTGTGTTTCTAGAGTGACCACTTAAGCAGCACTAAAAAAGAGGATACCAACTAGTATAAAATATGCCTATGCTAGTGTATATGTATAGATACAAATTTAGAATGAATTAAGATCATTTAAATAGAAGTGCAATTATTTCACCAGAGTGGGAAAGGGTGTGTCCAGGTGACCTGTGTTCCCACTCTGCCTGCTGTCCTGGTGCTAAGTGTTGCTGGGCAACTCCAAGGCCCCTTCTGGCTTTCCTTTCTAATGGCTCTCTGCTTTAAACTGGAATTGGACAGGACCGCCCTTCAAATAGAGGACTATCCTCTCTGACAGCCTTTCAAAAAGATGAGACCCTTCAACACATGGTCACCTTGTGTGTTTCTTTTTATGTCTTTCAAAATGTTGTCTTTGACTCAAACTGCCTCCATTGTTCTTTTCACACTCAGACACCTTGATTCTCTCATCCTTAGTAGGGAAGAGGGGGTGAGGGAAATGGTTTGCCCTTGCTCCAAGATGGCTCTGCCTTCTATCCAAGTCTCTCAGCTATTCTCTAGTCTTGGCTCTGTGAAATTTCCCTAACATAGGAGATACTTGAGAAATTTGGCAGGATTATTAAGTCCTCCTGGACCATTAACCTTCTCCTGTCTAACCTCCCCTCCATCTCATAACAATAATATTCCTCAAGTGCCCCACAAGTTCAACACCAGCTCAACACTCCTTGTACTTGCATGCACTCATTCATACACACCACAGGGCTCAGACAATGTGAATCATCAAGTTTCTTGTTCAAGCCCATCAGTGTCAATTATCCCTCTTCAATAACCAACTTGTATCAAAGCATCATGGGAAAGCAGTTCTGTACTAGCGTTGGGGCAGCTTGACGCACAACACTAAATCCATGGAAATACATCTATTGTCATGTCCACTGGAGATAATAGAATATAAAACTTTGTAACAAAGGGGCTCACATCCAACCCAGACTTCTGCAAAAGCAAACCAATATATTATTGCTATGGTTTGGAGAGGAAAAACTAACCTTATTAGAGTGGCGGTGAAAATAAATGGATTTCTTTAAGAGCACAGATAAGCTTTTGAATCTTTATTTAGCTTTTTTCAAGCATCTGCTGTCAAGAGAACATTCATAATGACAGCATGTAAATGTCTTCTCTGTGTGCTGAGGTTGAGTCATCTTGTGCTGTCATTCTGAAGAACAGCTGATTTATATAACAGTCATGAATGATAAACTAACTACAGCAGTGAACCAAAGTGAAAAATGGTTCTGGGGATGCTGTGCCAAGTGTGAAAAAAAGTATGATTTTTAAACAATATTGAGCTCAGTAGAACCTGTCCCAGCCTTCCCCAGCCTGGATGGGTTGGACTGCAACTCCTATCATTCCCAGTCAGCATGTCTGTTGATCATGCTAGTTGGGAGTGATGGGAATGCCACTCTGACACATCTGGAGGACAAAAGGTTGGGGAAAGCTGACCTATGCTTATAGAGCTCCTCTCCACAGGACAGAGCACCAATAACCTCTGTGTGGAAGGATAGCACCACTCACCAATTAGAAGTCTCAGAAAAGAAGTGTGTGTATACTGAATGCAGGGCCTGCTTCTCTCCTCCTCTTGATCAGTGAACTCTTCTGGCAGATTAATGGCACAGATAATGTGTTAGGTAGCACATACAGGGTGGTGCATTGTGCATGCATTCTAATGACTGTATATCAGGTTTTCTCCCTCGCATATCAGCCTTATCAGCAGAAGCCTGTTCTTAAACGAGTGAGGTTATCTACCCAGGGTCCATTATTGTTTATTTTAAGCCCAAACTTCAGGCATCATCAGATGAGCGTTTTATTGCATACTCGTTACTGGGCACTCATGGATTTTTGCAGGTCCTATTCACAATGCCAGCTGTGTCCCACGCACCTCCCACCCCTTCTAGCCTTTGTGCGACAACCCCCCCCCCCCCAGTAAATCCAAATTATTTTTGAGACAGAAGTTGCTGCTGTCTCCTGCTGTGTGCAGGAGAAGCAGTGCGATCAAAACAGCCATGTGCATGTAGATTACTTCCTCTTTCGAAAGAGGAAGTAATGAAGGACAAAAGCACGAGCGGAGAAGCAATGGTTAGGAAACATGATTTCCCCCGTATGTGTGTGCTCCTTTAGCCAGGATTTCACACAGCTCAGCCTCGTCAGGTTCTTGCTGTTTTGCTAACAACAAGAGCCTGCTGGAGTTGTTCTTCCTCGGCAACCTGCTTGTTCATCTATCTTTCACTGGTTCAGATAATGGTTATGGTGAGAAGGAAGAACAAGAGATCCTACTGCCTACACGCTCACTGTCTCTCTGCCAGTCAAGCAAGCAAAGAGCAGCAATGATGAGGAAGAGGAACAATGCAAGTTGGTGACAATGGTGGTGAGAAGGTAGCCTCACAGAGAGCTTCTCTACATTAAGGGAAATCCCATTGTTTATCCGGCATTGTTGTACTTCCCGTTCCTTTGGCGGGATTGATGTGAGTTGGATTACATGGGAGGAAAGAGGTGACGGAAGGTGCTGCTGCAGACACAGTCGAACTGAAGGAATGCCTCCCTCCCTCCCTGCCTGCCACGTTTGTAAAGGAGGGGGGATTCTTGTTGTCTGTTTCCTCCCAGCCCCCAGGAAAACCAGGACTTACTTCTTTGTAGAAGTAAGATTGTGCTGTAAATTTACAACCCTCATCCCACTTTCTTGGGAGTAAGCCCCATTGAACACAATGGGACTTACTTCTGAGTAGACATATGGGATCGGATCTTTCTCCCTTTGTTGCCGGGAAGTATTTTACACTCTTCTCCTTCTGTTCAAGTCTTTCCTCTGTTCCCCTGCAGGTTCATAGCTCAATGCTAGCTTTACACGCTGCCAATTTCATGCTGTTAAGAGTGTATTCCAGTTTATCTGTGATGTATTTTAAAATGGAATAAGGGTGGGGGGACTATGGGAGACCTCCTGTTTGATTACAGCATCATTGAATTGCCCCAGAAACTTCCATGAGTGACCAGAAATGAACGTGCTGTAAATAGCTCATTTAGAAAACACCTGAGGGAGGTGGTCCATCAAGGCTATATTTGCCAAGGGCCTCTGAACCTTGGAGCTGGCACTGACCACAAGGGAACTGAGATCTATTTATAAAGGAGAGGTAGTGCCTATCTAGCGGTACAGTGGAATCATTGTGTTGTGTTGCAGATTTCATATGCTGATCTGCACATTCTTCAGGTGCAACAGGACAAAGGAATTGAGGCAGGTGCAGAGATGACTGCGTTTGGGCAGCATTCTTCTTCTGTGATAGGATCGCTCTGTGTGTATGACAGCATGGAAAAAACAGAAGCCGCATTCTGAGCCAGGCTCCACAACTAATTGCATTTGTTGATATGTACTATTTTTGAACCTCAGACTGCACCTCCTTGCCTTGCCAGAAAACAAAGAAAAACACCACCCAAACGCTCTCTCTCTCTCTCTCTCTCTCTCTCTCTCTCTCTCTCTCTCTCTCTCTCTCACACACACACACACACACACACACACCCACCCACACACACACACACACACACCAACCTTACAAACAAACCATTGTTGAGCAATCTGTGAAAGAAACAAAATGTTACCATAGCGAAGCAAATACATCCTTGATATGTACACACTGCTAATACTTGCACATATACAGGGGGCGTTGCTTGAGGGCAGTTGTTGGCGAACACAGGCCGAAATGGATGTGGAATAAGCTGCATAGCATCAGTTCCATGCACACGGCAGTTTAAATCTGCATGACTTCTCTAGTTCCAGTTCTCCATTTAACTGGCTCTCTGCCTGTAACCTCTTCTGGTAGCCCACTATTTTGTTCAATTGTAGCTTGTCTGGGAGACTGGCAGCAAACTGGAGTCACCCAGCAGCAAGACGTTCAACACACTCTCCAGCGTCAGCACCTTGGGCAAAAGCACATTTTACCAATAGGTTAAGCAACCTTCTAGACAACTATAGCTGCAATGCTATGCACACTTAATTGGGAGTCAGTCCCATTCGACACAATGAGACTTACTACTGAGTAAACATGCATAAATTGAGTTGCAAGAGTGTGCACAGTGTTGCAAATATCAGATGTGCTGATTCAGTGTGCTTGAAATGTGCAAGCCACAGGAGAACTGTGCTGAACGCCAGGCGCCAGCAACTGGCATCCTTGGGCATCTGCCTGGGCCCCAGCACCGTGGTAGGGCCCACCATGTAGGCATTAATGTCTGCAAGCTGCTTGCCATTTTAATTACCCACAATGCCCCTGATGCATTACAGGAAATAAAAAATGGTGACCTCTGCACTTTTAATTTCCTGATTGCCTTAGAATGTGGCATTGTGGGTAATTAAAATGACCAGGTGGGGGCTCGCATCTATCCACTGAAGGCTGCAGCAGCACTGCCTTCCAAGGGGAGTCCACTGATGTCGGTGGGCAGCTACAAAAGGGCACTTTGTCAGGGGCCCCTTCAAACCTGGAACTGGCCTTCCATTTAAACAGCAGGCTGGGAACTAGTTGTCTCAAGTACGGTTGGCATAGTCCAGAGAGAAAGAAGAGAAAGAGCAGTGCACAGCTGCACTTCCATTGTGGTTCTCATATGGGGCCGGATCCAGGTAGGTCAGAGGTGGCATAAATAGGCTTTGTGCCAATGCAATGGAGAAGAATAAGTCATAAGCAATGCCACTGACAACATACATGCTGTACCAGTCACCAAAGAATTCAAACATTTAAAAAAATGCCAGAATAGCCTTTGAACAGGGATGAAATCTCTGCTTGGCCTTTAGAAAACAGTAGGAGGTTTATCTGGGGAAAGCAGGTTAAAATGACACACACTCACACCACAAACCCCACATTGTATTTAAAAATGACTTGTTTTTAGTGGTGCACTAAATTTGCATGAAGTTTTATTTGCTGTGAAAGTGGCCACTGCCTTGGTTCACATCACGCAGCAAAATGTTTTGGGTCAGCCCTCCTTCCACTCTTTAGCGTTTTTTAAAATGCCTGTTTGCTGTCATTGTTTCCTAGATCTACTGCTGCGTTGACACTGCCATTTTTAAAAGAGCCTTTTCACTGCTGCAATATCCCTGCCATTCAGGGGTCTTGTTGGGAATATGATGATTTCATGGTACCAGGAAGCCAATTAGATTTGACATGTGACAGCATCTCTGAGGGCAAATGAAGCCCTCTCACTACCCTCCCTCTGAATGGGCTGTGTGTGAGGGAACACATTCCCACCATTCAGGCAACTGGGCCAACATCCGCTGCCTTGCCACACCATGCTGGGATGGCATTGCTCAGCAGCATGATGTGGCAAGACTTTCACCCTGATGCAGCTCTAGTTTCATGTAGTTATGCTCATGACTACTCGGGGAAAGATGTGAATGTGCATTTGGAGGCAAATCCAAATTCTCTCTCCCAACCACATTCTACCCATGACTTGATGGGGCAAATCAGTTTTGGTCCATGTCTCCCATTCCCTATTCAGGCGTTCTGAAACTGAATAGAGCAAATGTGTGAGGAGAAGGAGCACTCCAGAACCACCTCCCTTCATCATCACATTTTTTATCCACAGGTTGTAAAGGCAACTGTCTGAAGAGCTTATTTTCCAGTGTTCTGCCTTGTATAGAGAGCTTCCACAGATACAGGAAACTCCTCTTCAGACAATCGCCCTAAACAAGTTGAGGGCAAGAAATGCAACAATGGGGAGTGGGTGAGTCTGGCGTCCTCCCTCTCCTCACACATTTGCGCTGAATGCCTGAATAGGGCTTCTGATTCCTACCCCCTTGTCAACTCTTTTGCAGAGGGTGCGGGTGGCGAAACATCACTAAATGGAAGTGTATGTGTTTCAGGGAGTGCAATCGTCACAAAAGCACTTCTGACTCAGTAATTTCTTACTTTTGCCCTCAAGATTATTTTTTTAATGTCATACTTAAAAGCCTCAAGATGCTAACTGAAAATCATCTGCAAGTATTACATTGTTATCAGCTGCCCTCGCATTGCAGCAAGAGTAGAAGTCTTCTAAGTGTGTGTGGGTGTTCGTGTTTTAATGCTTCATCAGTAATGGCCCCTTTCAACAATACAATGTTCTACTTGTCTTTTAAAAATGCCAGCATGTTGCCAAAAGTGATCAGATGTGAAGGCAATATGTGCAAACTACAATGTGAATTACATTGAGAAATCCCATGAAATTTGCAAGACACTTACATCATACTCCTGTCTTGGTAATATCTAATGATTCTGACATGAAAAAGCATGAAATATGCCAAACAAAAGACACGCCATAACTGCTGAAAACATTGTGCCTGTAACCCATGGCTGACACCTGCTGAAATTCTCTTTTCTATACAACTGTTAAAGATACAGGAGCCTTGTCCTCCTTTCCATATGGTCACCCTACACAGAACCTTGTTGAGTCAAAGGTACCACCTACTGGCAACCCAGCTGCAGGCTCTCCTGCCTCCTGTGATGGGAGAACACATGTGCCACTGCCACATTACCATCAATGCCGTCCCCAACCCACGGCTGCATTGCACCAGGCCATATGCCCACCCCACCCCCTTGCCATCATGTTGCTTGCTGTCACCTGCACCTGCCTTGTGCTGAGGATCCTCTTGGCACAAATCAGAGGACGAGCAGATTTATTTATTTATTATTTATTTATTTATTACATTTTTATACCGCCCAATAGCCGAAGCTCTCTGGGCGGTTCACAAAAGTTAAAACCATAATAAAACAACCAAGTTAAAAGCACAATTGCAAAATACAGTATAAAAAGCACAACCAGGATAAAACCACGCAACAAAATTGATATAAGATTAAAATACAGAGTTAGAACAATAACATTTAAATTTACTGCACAGATTCTGTGGAGAACCACATTGGCCTCTTCCTGTGGCAAATGCCACGGTAGGATAGCACCCACTGAAGATGGCAATGGCAGTAGGCCCTCCTGGCGGGTGGGGGGGGAGTTCGTAATTTGCTACTGCTCCCTCTCTACTGCCTGAGACAGGGGATTCACTCCACCTTATGGGAGAGCCGGCCCTGCATACTGGCTCCAGTCTGGTTGGGCCCTATACCAAGTGAAGTATAACTTTTTGATAAACTTCAAAAGCCCTATTCAGGCATTTTTATTCTGTGTATACTAAACACATGAGGAGAGGGAGCATGCTAGTCCCCACACACACACCATGTCATTGCATTCATCATACATTCATGGAAGTTCTCCATGCAATTCAAAATGCTGGAAATTCAGAAAGCTGCCTTCCACAAGCTCAGCGCAATGAAAATTATGACAGAGGGAGCAGAGGCAGGAGGACACTGCCTTTCCTCGCGTGTCTAGCTTACACAGAATCAGAGTGCCTAAATGGAGTTGATGCGATCTCCCTTTCCCACATCTATGTCAGCGAAAGGTTTTACCACACATGCAGGCTTGTCTCCAGGAATGCTCCCTTGCCTCCACATCTTTCTGGTGCTGTTAGCCAGGAGTACCGGCTACAGCACCTGCCCAATCCTAGCTCCAATTTTATCTGTCAACCCAGCAATCATGGCTGCTCCATTTCCAGTGCCACCATTGCACATCACCATTCGAGCCCCTGAGCAGCATGTGGGCAACAGGCGGGGGATGGCTCACTCAACCACACCATGAGGAGACTTTCTAAGACTGATGACTGTGGGCTATGCTAAGCCAGAACACTCCATCCTCTTTCTCCCCTCATGTCTTTTCTTCTTAGTAGCTGTGCAGTAAGGTCAAGTTAAGGCCAAGCTACAGAACATAGTTGCTGCCAAGGAGCCTTTGACCATGTTGGTGACCAAGGAGTAATATCAGAACTTCTCTCCCATAAGTATGCACTGGTTCAGTGCAGTGTTAGTCTACCAGCGTCTGCTGCCTGCTTGGGTGCTTAGCGCTGACTTGCTAATGTTGCTGTTGTAGGCAACTGGAACTGCACATAGAGGAGAGGATCACAAATGTTATTCCATGAGACTAGATTGCCAGCTCAGGCAAGAGTCTTTCTGAGTCAACCCTGGGTGGGTAAGCATGCTCGAGATGTCCCTGAGGAGGAAGGCTGTGATTGCCAAGTCACCCTCCTTTAGCCAACACTGCCTTGGCTTAGTGGGGCAGCCTGGCAGGGGCACAAGGGGGGGGAGTAGCACAATTTGCCGCTCTTCGCACTTTGCTGCCTCATGCGGGAGCCTTCAAGTAATTACTGGAGTCCAGGAACTGGGGTGGCAAGCTCCTTGTTTGGGGGTGGCGCTTGCCCCCCCCCCGCCTCCACACGGGGCCACCACTGCCATTGGAAACACTTCTGGGACTGTGTGAGCTGTCCTCCTTCACAACATAGACTTCTCACCCTTTTTCACACTTGACACTGCAAATGCTTCTCACTCTTCCATTTTCAAAACTATACATGGAAAGATGTTAATTTTTTATTTTAAAAAGTGGGCCATGAAGTCATTTAGGCCTTAGCTCTTGAATGCTTCTGAAACACCTTTAATTTCCCACACTGTGTTGAGAGCGGGGGAAAGTAAAAAGCATTTCTTGCAAGGCTGTAAAACCTGCCTTGTTTACATAATTTATGCAGACTGCAGCATTTTTATTGTCTTGGTACAGGATGTGGCCATTATTAGTATTAGTATTATTATTTATTCTCAGAATAATATACTAGCCTGATTAGTCTTTAAGGACAGCTATTACCTCCTCCTCCCATCATGCACTAGGTTTCATTTCTGAAATCAGAAAGAGAAATCAAAATTAACATATTTCTTTGTAAGCAGATCTGGCAGGATAGATGTTAATCAGAAATTTAATTAGAAGCAGCAGGATCCTGTACTAGAGCAATCTGGGGCTGTCAGCACCTAATGAGAGTCCAAGGCCAGGTGTCAAAACACAGAAATCAACATCTTACTTGATGCTCATATGAAAAGAGGAATCCTATTGCTGTTAAGCTCGAGTTGCAGGCACTGGAAAAAGGAACTGTCATCATGGTCGTACGTACCAGCCTAGGACGACAGGGCTTTGGTACCTAGAAGAAGTGTGTGTGTGGGGGGGTTTCAACAGGTGCAGCTACACTTTGATGATATGTGTAAGGTTGCCAACTTTTCCATCTGCCCTTGCTCTTGTGTCTTTAAGAGCAGCTTGAGGTGCAGACATTAACTAGGGTGACCATATTAAAAGGACAGGGCTCCTATATCTTTAACAGTTGCATTGAAAAGGAAATTTCAGCAGGTGTCATTTGTATATATGGGGAACCTGGTGAAATTTCCTCTTCATCACAACAGTTAAAGTTGCAGGTGCCCTGCCCTCTTTTAAATCTGGTCACTCTAGTATAGCTCCTGCAGCTTTAACTGTTGTGATACATTAACAAGGCAATAACAACCCTCTTCAGACAACCCTTCCCTCCCTGTATTTGGTGAATGCATCCCAGCTGGAGTGGGATCGTGCCTGCCACCCACTACCCATGATGCGCTGGCTAGCCATGCTCCTGGAGGGCAAATGTACATATAAAGGCTTCCACTTCAATTGACCAGTTTTCCACTAGTACACAGGAGCACTATGCATATACAGATGTACATGCATAAGCCTTCTTTCACATTATCCCTGAATGTGCAGCCACAGGGGGTGTGTAGCCAGCCAGGACATCAGCAATGGGGATACAGATAGAGAAGGGTGACCATATGGAAAGGAGGACAGGGCCTCTGTATCTTTAACAGTTGTACTGAAAAGGGAATTTCAGCAGATGTCATTTGTATGCAGGCAGCACCTGGCAAAATTCCCTCTTCATCACAACAGTTAAAGCTACAGGAGCTATACTAGAGTCACCAGATACAAAAGAGGACATGGTTCCGGTTGTGTTGAAGAGGGAATTTAACCAGCTGCTTTGTGTTTAATTTTAAATGCTTTATTTATTTTAATTAAAAATATACAACATAATGTTATACAACATATTCATTATACACTGTCAATTATTTCAGCTACTCAACAAAAAACACCCAGCATAACACACCTATTAACATCTAAGAATAAATTAAGTAAATGTTATGAAAGTGTTATAAAAATTCTATTTATTTGATACAATATTTGCTTCCTGTTTTCCTTCCACAATTGTAATGAGATGAATTACATGGGAGGAGAGGGGCGATCAAGTTTGGTAATTGAAAAGTTCCTTGCTTGAACAGCGCCCTCTAGTGGGTGTTTTGTAGTGCAACTTTGGCTGCACATCGCAGGAAATCTCAAGATATTTCAGAAGAATTGGGATATCTAAGGTTGCTGTTTTTTAAATGGAATAACCAGGAGAAGAAGCGGGAGACATGCAGGAGGCTCACATCATCGTCAAAAAGACCCACAAACTTCTGTGAGTGGCTAGTGTAAGTGTCATTTTTTAAACTCAAACTGCCCAAATTGAACAGAATCCATAATAGAAAATATGTAAAATGCAAATCTAAGACTAATTAGGAAAATATTAATTAAAATTTTGCAATTCAAATGGGTTAATTTAAAATTTCTTCACCTCAAAGATTCTTCATTCATTTTTTTACCGTTTTTTTCTGTAGTCCTTGGTGTAGGCATCTGATAAATTCTGAGTTGCTGGACGTACTGAGTCACAGCAGGATTATATCATTTTATCATTCTGTGTATGGCTCAGTGGTGCTAAAATGCTTGTTCAATAGCTAGTGGCTATTGTTTAAGAAATAACCCATTTGACATGAAAGACGTTTGTCACACAGACTTCAGAGAATCTTCAAAAATGAGAGGATGAGCAGTGGGTGTTATGCAGAGACTCTAAAGCTGTAAATCTGGAACACACCATTCTAGCTCTTCTTTGTCATATATCAAACAGTCTAATTCTAATTGTTTCTCTGCATTCCTTCCAGCATGATTGTGTCTGTCTAGTGGTGTTGAAGCCCATTCTGATACTTTTGTAATTCTATGTTATTTATTAGGTATTTCTTACAAGTCGGCAGGCCGGCTCTTTCCCACTTTTAACTTCACAACAATTCTGTGTGAGGTGGGTTAGGCTGAAAAAATGATGATCATCACAATGTCACTATGCAAACTGAGCTGCTCCGAGCAGGAGCATTTATGTATATATGTATAATGTAACAAGCTCCAGGTTAGAATTTGTGCATTGTGTTCAGCAATAATGTGTGTGTTGTTGAGCGTTGTCTCTTTTGTGATATTTCTCCCTGGAATTCTGTTGTTGGCATTTGCACATTGATGGTGCCACATGCATATATCTTATTGCATTTCCTTCTAGAAATTGTAGATCACATAGTTGGCAACAATTGATGAATGTCTCAGCTAGAGTAATGGTTCTGTGCACGTGCCTTTAATACATTTGACTTTGTATTTCACATAGATTTACAGCAGCCCATGAGAGTTAAAGAACTTCTGCCCATGAGCCTACAAAGCAACTCTCTGTGGAACACCGTGCATGTGCAGAATTCCATTTTACATTCCAAGCTGGAGAAGAACATCTAGAGGAACTAATGTTCAATTTGCAACACAGAGATGCGTTACAAGTTGGGCAAATTAATATTTCAAACTAGTGATATCACTAGCTTCAATGAGATAGAGGTGTCTGTTTAAAGAGCTTATTTATGTGCCATCAGCTGGCATGAAAACCAATAGTCATCTTCACTCACTTAGTACCCATGACTATTAAACATGTGGGCTAGCCCCATCCTCAGATGCTGTGGGCTTGCCTCACCCCCTTACTGATATGCAATCAATGCCACTCTGAAGGCAGCCTGGCTTGCATGTGAATGGATGCCCAAGCATAGAGCTCCATCTACAGTGATTGAGCACTGATCACCGAGGGTTCCTGCCCCCACGGATGATGTTGAAGGCCCTCATTGATGTATCAGCCAGGGGTGTGGCAATTGCACAAATTGGTGTCAAGAGGTGGGACTAATTCCCATGTTCTAGAAAGCCCCTTCAGGTGGTGGGTACTCATGGGTACACAGTACAACTAAAGAGTCATTGACAAGAAGAGTTATACTGTACCCACAGATGTCCATCGCATGAAGGGGTTCTCTAAAATTCAGCTACCCCCATTTTATATGCTTTCAAGTGCCAATTACTATTTTTTGCTTAGCCACATTCTTCAATAATGTCTTCACTATTTATAAATGTTAGCTATGATGGTCCCTCACAGTAAGTAAATATTTGCTGTTGGTGCTGCTCATTGCTCATTGCTGGCCCTGCATCTTCGCCATCCCCAACCTTCCACCCATATTCCATGTACAAAAAGCTAACCGGACTGGTGGCTGAATCTTATTTCAGTGCTGGTGACCTTCTTCCATTTCATCTGAGGGCAGCAGGGTAGCTTAGGGGATGCAAAGCAGGTCCACATGGCACATATAGCTCTATCCATTCCATGCCCCTCAGCATCTGCTGCCTGAGGTGGTTGCCTCACTCTGCCTCATGGTAGGGCCAGTCCTGTCACTGCTGTTACATTCTATTTTTTAAGAAAACATTACTTTCTTCTATGACTGATTGCTGTTTTTAATGCTTTTATTGAAGTTGATCATACAGCCATCACTTTGAGCTAAACATTGTGTTCAAATTATTGTAATGTAATAAATAAATAAATAAATAAATAAATAAATAAATAAATACTATAAAGGTGGACTTTCAGCATGATGAATTAATGGCTGAAATCACCTTAGAAATAACCATGAATCACGCTTACTAACTGTACAGTCACAAGACTGGGGCATGGTTATTGTTAGGATACTTTCAGCTGTTCGTTTTCCGTTACCACTCCACTCATAGCATATAACTCCAAAACAATATATCCCCCCATACTCCATTCCTTGTAGTTTATTCTGTTGTTTAAATGAACAATCACTAGAAAACTGCCAGGCTTTTTTCCCCCCAGACAATCTGTCAATTTGTCCTCCTTTTGAGTGAGAAACTTTACACAAAATATAATAAATACTATAGTCATCCAAACATCCAAGAATTGCAATGTTCAGTTCTCTTATACAATGCTGGCTTATATAAACCAAGAAGCATTTGGTAGCTTTTTCGAGTGTAACGGCACACAATGTACTGTTTTATATGCTGTCATTTAAATTAGGCCATCCTCTAAGAATGGGGTTATAGCTGAATTCACATCTGGAATTTATATCCAACGGCTTGGCATGAGCCCCACAGCCCCACTTCTTAAATCCACCGATAAGACCCCATGGCTACGAAGTTCTTCAAATAAGTGACATGCTTTGCTGTTGGGCCATAGTTTCACTGAAATGCCAAATGTCTTGCAGGAATAGAAAACTTAATTGGTTTGGGGTTTTTTAAAGCGTCACAAATATGACATAAGAAACACATTAAAGAAAACACCACGTTGGAGGTCATTGGCTTAAAATGTGTATAAACAGTGTGTGTGTGTGTGTGTGTGTGTGAGAGAGAGAGAGAGAGAGAGAGAGAGAGAGAGAGAGAGAGAGAGAGAGAGAGAGAGAGAGAGGCAGGCAGGCAGGGAGAGAGAGAGAGAGAGAGAGAACTGAAATCCACTAGAGGACAAAGAAAATGTGTCTTACTATTTAGGCCTGGTATTCCCTGATCTCTATTGAAGCAGACCTCGATCTGGAAACCAGAATTACCACTGAACATCTGCAAAGCAGTAGGGCAGCTTAATCTTCCACTTACCCCCTGCAGTCCTTCCCCCCTACTTTTCTCCAGCAAGGATTACATAAGCATTTGTGGGGAGGGTTCTTGGGGGACAAAGGCAGATAGGAGAGGGTAAAGCACCCTCTTCACACACACTCACTTCTCCATTGGAAATCATAGAATAGTAGACTTGGAAGGGGGCCTATAAGGCCATCGAGTCCAACCCCCTGCTCAATGCAGGAATCCACCCTAAAGCATACCTGACAGATGGCTGTCCAGCTGCCTCTGGGCGAGCCCACAACCTCCCTAGGAAACTGGTTTCATTGTCGTACTGCTCTAACAGTCAGGAAGTTTTTCCTGATGTTCAACCAGAATCATATCCTCCCTGTTTTAGCGCTGTGCAGTGGGAGCCCAGTTCTGCTACCAAACGTTGAGTCCGCTCTTCCTCCAGTTCTGATTATGGATTCAGAGAGCCTGCTCCCACAGTCAGTGAGGGGAAAATAACTCACAGGGGCTTATCCCATTGATTTCAGTAAAGCTGACTCCCAGATAAATGAATATAGGATTGCACCCTGAAATGAAGGCCATTCGTATTATTATTGCTGTTCATGATAAATCTTCACTGTGATAGTATTTAAGCAAGTTGAACAGTGCAATGTTACATATGTGGAGTCAGAAGTCCCACTGACTACAATAGGGCTTGCTCCCAGGTAATTGGGCATAGGTTTGCAGCATAAACTGAGCCTGCAGTCCTGAAGTGTTAACATAAACACAAACACAAAACAAGATCATTGACGGAGAAGGGGGGAAGTTGTCAGGAGGGGGAGGTTTCTGCAATCATGGAGCAAGTTGTCAGTCACACACAAAATGAACATAGTTGGCAAAGATCATCCATGAAAATATTTCAACAAAGCCCAGAAGGCATTCAGTGTATGTAACTGTGTGATACAGGAAATGCAACACAGAACTATCCTTCCAGATATAAGCAAATATGAAAACTTTACAGGCTTTTCTTTCTTTTCTTTTCTTTTTTGGTATAATATGATCCTTCAAGTCTAAACTTTGGACTTGTATTTCTAGTTCGTCACTCCACTCCCCACCCCCACCAAAAGACAGAGAGCCTCAACTATCCAACAGTAAAGAAATTATATAAGTATCAGTAAATAATGCAATTATGGTAAGTGATCCAATCATTTCATAAACAGATTTCAAGGTGCTGGTTTTGATTAAGCTACATGAATGCCTCTCCTTGCATCATCCTACCCGCAGCGACTTGAGGTCCGTTGGGGAGAGGTTTTTTTACTTATACCATCACCAAAGGAAGTCCAGTTTGGAGAAGCTTTTGGGCCACATTCCAGTAGTGGGTGTGGCCAAAGACAAAAGGGGGGTGGCCAAAAAATCAGCATAGTTTGTCTTAAAGTATTTATTGCCACTAACTAAGTCCTAGGAGAGGCATTTCAAGCTTTTAGAATGTGGGGGGGGGGGGGTGGTGCACAAAATCTGAGAAACCACCAAATGATTGGTGTTGCCATCTGGGGAATCCAAGAAAGCTGGATTACAACCCCAGGAGGGCTGGATTTGTCCCTAAACCTGAGGTTTTGCTAGGGGTGTCTGCCATTTGAAAATCCAACCCTTTTGGGGCCCACAGGTCCCCACTGATTACCCGGCTCGGTTTGCATTCGCGAGCCAAGCCCTGGGCTTTTCCTGAAATCTGGGAACTTTTTTCCCCAGGGCTGTTCCCCCCTCGTAAATAGAAAGTTGTGCAAATTGCGGCTGCAATTCGTGAGATTTGCATAAATTGCAGCCATAATCTGCACAAATTACGTCCAGAATTTGCACAAAATACAGCCACAATTTGCACAACTTTCTCTATTGTGGCACTCCAGCTGTGGAATGCCCTTCCCTTGGAGGCCCGACGGCAGGGCCGGTGCCAGGCTTTTTTGTGCCCTAGGCAAGGTGAGCTGCTTTCACCCCCACCACCACCGTATCCCTCCCAGCCCAGGTGGGTGGAGGCAGGTTACCTGTCCCTCACCTGAAGTCCTCCTGGCTTGACAGGACACTGCAGTGGGGTGGGCTGGCAGCTCCAAGTCCGTCCGTTCGCTGCCGCCCCCTCCCCCAGCATCCCGGCTTGTCTTTGGCTGGGAGCCCCCAGCCGAAACCAAGCCGGGAAGCTGGGGGAGGGCAGTCAGACGGCTCCACGTTCTGACTTTCGGCATGCGCCGGAAGTCAGAACATGGAGCCATTCCTTCCCCCCGCCCCGCGTCCCGGCTTGTGTGGCTGGGAGCCCTCAGCTGAAGCCAAGCCGGTAAGCTGGGGGAGGGCACTCAGACGGCTCCACATTCTGATTTTCGGTGTGCGCCGGAAGTCAGAACGTGGAGCCGTTCCTTCCCCTCCCCCAGCGTCCAGGCTTGGGTTTGGCTGGGAGCCCCCAGCTGAAGCCAAGCTGGGAAGCTGGGGGAGGGCGGTTAGACGGCTTCATGTTCTGACGTCCGGCGCGCGCCGGATGTCAGAATGTGGAGCGGCCCGTCCCTGCCCCCCAGTGTCCCGGGTTGGCTTCGGTTGCTGGGCAGGCGCCCAGCTGAAGCCAAGCCAGGGACGCTGGGGAGCAGGGCGGAAGGCTGGGAGGGAAACTTCTGGGGGAGCTTACCTTGGCGCTCTAGGCGGCCACCTAACTGGC
Organism: Elgaria multicarinata webbii; assembly: GCF_023053635.1. Classification (NCBI taxonomy): domain Eukaryota; kingdom Metazoa; phylum Chordata; class Lepidosauria; order Squamata; family Anguidae; genus Elgaria; species Elgaria multicarinata. The sequence continues at coordinate 57,007,146 of NC_086180.1, read as the reverse complement.
CTCTATGGAAGCGCCGGCCCTGCCCGACGGGCATCAATGCTGACTTTATTCCAGCGCAAAGCTAAGACATGGCTTTTTAACAAAGTCTTTGATGGCTAAATTCACCAAGCTTGCACATTGTTTTAACTGTTTTAATTGGTTTTACTGCTTTTAAATTCTATACTGGTTTTAGCTTGATTGATGGTTTAATTTGTTTTTAGCTGTGTATATTTATTGTTTTATATTGTTGTATAATTTTATCTGTATGCCACCCTGAGATCCTAATGATGTAGCCCGGGATACAAATGTTTCAATAAAATAAATAAACTTTCTATTTATGAGGAGAGAAAGAAGAAAGGAAAATCTGTGTGCCAGAGTCCAGGAGGCTGAGCTGATGAAAGCTCGGAAAACTCCACCCCACAGACAGATTCCTCCAACATCCCTAGCTTTTGCACCCCTGCCTTAGAGAAATCAATGCAGAGCACTCCTCAAAATCTCATTTTGAATCCCCCTCACCCCCAAGATTTGAGAATTAGCAGTTTACTGAATCTTTCCTAAAGATATTTGCCACAGTGGACACTTGCCAGCTAACAAGACTGCAAGCATGAAGCTATGCTATGGTTTTCACAAGAGCTCGAAAGCATTTTTTAATTAAATATCATGCTTGTCTGACAAGTAACGTCGCTATTTCCCCTTTCTAGGCAATGAGGCAAGGCATTCTGAAGCTTGTTTTTCAAGCAAGAATGCAGCAAATATGTTCCTCAGTACTCAATTATATGCAAAAACTCTTTTTTTAAAAAAAAACACCAATCCAAGTGGTAAATCTAATCTTGAGGTAATAAAAGCATGGATAACTAATTTCAGGGTCTGGCAGAGAAAGAAATGAATTCAGCTCTACCATTGAGTCTGTAACTGCTTAAAAATGTTGAGATTACAAGTGGCATCTTTCATTTTCTCCAGCCCCCTTTGCTCCTCAAATTACTCCAAAATCCATATTAGCAGCATACTGGGTCAGCTCACTTGTTTTGCGTATGACCTGGAGAATACTCAAATACTGAGTCATCTAAATACTGAAATCTAAATTAGAAACAAAATGAATAGGATCAAAGAGACCCATCAATGCAGAGGCTGTGCTAAGCATGCCACATCATGCAATGCAACTTTTTGACAAGTATATTTGTCTTAGGTAACAGGCAGCATCTTCAAGTGGGTCATGGCTTGGAGGTAAAGTTTACTGAATTTGAGAGCAGCATGAAAATAAGAATTAAAGAGCAACAGAACATTTAGCATTAAAAGCCAAACAGATCAAAACTGTCTTTACTAGCAGTCTAAAATGAAATAAGAAAGGAACCAATCTCATCTCTCTCAGAAAGGGGTGCTGCTACCAAACTGCCCTGTTCTGTGTACCCACCAGCCTAATTTCTCTAGGAGGCAGGGCATGCAACAGGATTGCAATTATGGGCAGGTTCATATGGAAGGAGCCAGTCCTTCAAATATCCTGCCCCCAAATAGTTTAGGGCTTTGTAGGTCAAAAGCAGCACCTTGAATTGTACCTGGAAACTGACTGGAAGCCAGTAACGTGGTTCCACATTTGGTGTAATATGGTCTACAAAGTGCACTCCTGACAAATATCTAGCTGACAGATTCCACATCAGCTGTAGTTTCTGAACACTTTTCAAATAGCAGACCCATATGAATCATGTTACAATCACCTAACCGCAAGATATTTAAGGCATGAATCACCATGGCCAGATCTTCCTTCCCCAAGGCACGGCCCTGTTGGCATACCAGGTTAAACTGAGTAAAGGCACTCCTGGTCACTGCTGCCACCTGACCTTCCAGAATCAGCACTGGATACAAGAGCAGCCCAACCTGCATAGTTGATTTCTCAGAGACACTGCTACCCACACCAGAACAGGTTGTACCCCAATCCTGGGTTGGGTTGTCTACTGATCAGAGACATTGAGCAGGGGTTTGGGCCCAATGGCCTTATAGTCCCCTTCTAACTCTATTATTCGATGATTCTATGATCTATACCTTGATCTTGGCTGGATTGAGATTCAGTTTGTTCACCCACATCCAACCCCTTAATGCATACAGGCAGCAGTTTAGGAATTTCACAACCTCCTTGGCATCTGTTGCAAAGCTAGGTATGATCAGCATGAGACCAAAACCCAAATCTTCCAAACAGATTCATGTAAAAGAACATAAGGGACAAAACTGAGTTCTAAAAAGGCCCCACAACCCAAAGATGAAGCGTCTGAACCAGAGTTCCCCTGCACCATCTTCTGGCAACTCTCAGCCAAATAGGAATGCAACCACCATAAGTCCTTTATACCCGACATCCTAGGAAGATACCTTGGTAAGCAGTACTGAATGTATCATGGTACTGCATGGAGCAGTTAAGCTCATTTACCTTTTCAGTGTCTTCCATTTTGCAAAGTTTGATAAAGAAGGAATAATTCTGAAAAAAAATCAATTGATCTGACATTATTAAACATGCTCAAGCTTCAAGACTTACTGGCTGCTTGCACTATTATCCTGGAATTCATCTGCAGTTTCCCTTGACATGTTTTTCAGGCAGAAACAGGTGCCATTCAAGTGGGCTTGATCACTTTTGCTGACAACAAGCTCTAGAAAGTTATGTGCCCTTTTTTGGCTTACAAAATATGAGGCAAATGTCAAGTTAATGTCATATCTTACATCAAAAAAATATGTAAACAATCTTGAATTAGCTCTCTCATCTACCACATATTTAATTGAAATTTTAAATCCAAAGGCAATTGTTCTATGTTTTAGTTTGATTGAATGCAGTCAAGGTCATAGAAGATGCTCTTGACAACTGTCCAAGAACAACCTCTGATGCTTGTATCTAGGATACATTTCCACAGTTCACTTTGACCACAGGCTGGTGCAGAACCCAAAAGATGACTCTGTGAGGAAGATGACTGCAACCTCTAACAAAAGAGCGTGGAAACATTTTTTGAAGTACAGGCACTTACCTTAATGGGGAAAAATTATCATAAACTATCCACCTCTTTCTTTGAAGAGTACAGAGTGGCACACCAAGACACAGTATAAAAACTCTAACAAACTGAAGCAACAACATGGAGCAACCATACAAAGTGCTGTTTTTATTTGTAGATAAGACACACAATATACTAATATTAATAATGCCTACAATACTTATGCAAATTGTCAATGACCCTTTTCAGCCTGGTCATAGAGAGTTAAACATTTCCTCTGTGCTTCTATATGGATAGAGACATTCTGTGTGTGTGTGTGTGTGTGTGTGTGTGTGTGTGTGTGTGTGTGTGTGTGTGTGTTTTAGGGCCGAATTGAGTGCAGTTGCACATGTGATTGCCACAGAAAAAAGCAATGTGTATCACAGAACCAGCATTGGAAGAGATCTTGGGAGGACCTATAGTCCAACTTGTCAAGTTTCTCCTCTTCCCCTAGTAACATATAATCTGGAAACACATGACATCGCACACCTACATTACAGGAGGACCTATAGTCCAACTTGTCAAGTTTCTCCTCTTCCCCCAGTAACATATAATCTGGAAACACATGACATCGCACACCTACATTACAGGAAGAGGAAAAGGATCTGGATGTAGAGTTGCCATTTTTAGCGGCAAGTAGCAACTGCTTGTTTGCCATCAATGTTTCATTCTGAGCCTAATTCTGCCTTCTGCAGTCCTGTGGAATTATGAGACACAGCCCTACAACCCCATTGCACGATTCCCATCCATGTCTACACAGCAGGAACTATGCCATTGTGCAATAAAGGCTGCATCTCCTTTTGCACTAAATCAAGGGATAAAATAATGAGCAGAATTCAGGACATGCCCAACAATCCAGTCACTATTCTACCATGTAAACACAGAAGAGCATATACCTTTTCCTCTGCAGAGAAGGGCTTGGAAAAGTGTACAATGTCACCCCTTTCTCTGGTCCATTGCAGTGGAGGCTATACTCTAAATATCCTATCAAATATCCTATCAATATCCACCCAGAGAGCTGTGAACCACCCAGAGAGCTTTGGCTATTGGGCGGTATAAAAATGTAATAAATAAATAAATCAAAGGTGAATTAGATGTGCATGGTGCTAAGCCAAACAATGCTTATACCAGGTTGCCAATCATGCCACTGAATACTTTCAATGAAGTGCAAGCTATTTAAAGTCATTCTTTTCTTTGAGACAGGTCTGAAAATATTCTCATTTTATAAATGGGAATGCAAGCAAACAGAGGGATTTAATTAAGGCCACCAAAGAGATTTGAAGTTCACCTTCCCTGGTGAACACCATATACTAATTTTATATATAGAATACGTAGTGAATCCATCAGATAAGAAGCATGTTCCCTTTACATTTTCATACAAAGCACATGACCTTGCTCCTTATCGGTCACAAGCAGCTGTCAATGATGAAACTGCAGTTATTTTGCTGCTCAGTAACCCAGCCAATCCTAAAAAGCAGTTTCTATAGAAACGTAGTTAGGTAGAAGTATTCTAAATCTATGTTCTGCTTGCTTAGAGAATTAACCTTCAGAGCAGTAAATAAAGCATCCAGGATAACAGCTGTCTGAACACAACTATAAACTATGCTTAAACCGTGATAGCAACAGTCCTAATCAGGCTTACATGCTTCCCATTCCTCCTCTAGCCTGACTGCAAGACAGGGAGCATTTGCTCCCATTTTTGACTAACCGCAGTTTAGTGTTACTTGCAAACCTGGATAATGTGCAGTTACTTAGCCACAACTGACAACAAGAGCCAACTTCAAATCATGGCTTATGAAGCTAGTTCATTTCAACAAACCATAGCCAGGAAAGTGGAATTTGTGAGTGCAAGATCTGCCTAGGTTCATTCCCATAACACAACCTATGACCAAATCCTGTTTTATTTCTTATTTATTTAGCCAAGCGGAAAAGATGCTTGCTAGCTTGAAGTTTTGTTTTGTTACTAGATCAGTGCATAAGATCTATTGTCGAACTCACAAATGAAGACTGCAAGTTACCAAATCGTAAGAATCACTAGCTTTGCTTCTACATTTGGAGGCTACAATTTGGAACACTACATCGAAATGTTCAGAGAATTATGATTTCAGTAATCCTTACGACAACCTTGGCCTGGATCTGTCATTTTTAAAAAATCAGCACAACACCTGAACAGAAATTCTGTATGTTTGAAACATTTTGCCATAGTAGTCAATGACAATTAGTGCCCAGTCACAAATACCCCTTGCTTAGGGAAGGTACTCGAGAGGGTCATGGCAGAGCAACTGCAGGCACTCCCATTCCAGTTTGGGTTTCGACCTGGACATGGGACTGAATCAGCCTTTCTCATCCTAATGGATTACCTTTATTGAGAGAAGGGCAGTGGGAGTGTGACCTGGTTAATTATGCTCGATCTCTCATCTACTTTTGATACCACTGATTATGGTATCCTTCTGGATTGACTCCAAGGGATGGGCATTTGATGCACTGTCATAGTTGTTCCAGTCCTACCTGCAGGGTTGATTGCAGAGTAACACTGGGTGACCATTCATTGGCCCCTTGGAAATTGAGCTATGGGGTTTCAGAGCAGCATCTTGTCCCCAATGTTGTTCAACATCTACATGAAGCTGCTGGAAGCAGTCATTAGGAGATTTGGAGCAAAGTGCCATCAGTATGCTGGTAACACAAAGCTCTATCTCCCTTCGACATCTGAATCAGGTGAGGCTGTACAAATTCTGGATCAGTGCCTAGATTTAATGATGATCTGGATGAGAGTCAATAAACCAAAGCTGAATCCTGGTAAGATGGATGTGCTATGGGTGAGCGGTTCCCAAGTCTGGGAAATAGGCACATTGCTTATTCTGGACAGGCTTACACTGCCCAGTGTAATATCAGGCCTGTAGTCTGGGGATACTTCTAGATCCATCACTGTCCCTGGAAGACCACAGTGGCTAAGAGTGCCTTTTGTCAACCATGGCTTCTCCTGGCCAAGGATAGCTTTGCCAATGGTACAGGCACTAGTAACCTCGAGTGGATTACTGCAATGCAGGCAGCATTGTGCTGCCCTTAAAGCTGTTCGAGAAGCTAGAGGTAATGCAGAATGAAGCTCAGCTGCCTCTTTTCCGTAAGATACTCCTTTGCGAATAGAACTGCACTGGCTGCCTATTTGCTACCAGGCTAGATTGAAGGTTTTGGTATTGGTGTACAACCCCCCCCCCCCAAGCAGCTTGGGACCAAGACACCTGACAGTGCCTTCTCCATTTACCAACCTGCTCAGTCACTGAGATCATGGACCTATCACTTGATTGGAGCCACCTGGAGAAGAGCCTTCAATGTGGTGGCCATCATGGTATGAAACTCTTCTTCTGCTGGTAGGTGGGCACCAACATTGTTGTTTTTGGTGCCAACCCAAAACATCTTCATTTAGAAGCCTTCCTTAACTGACCAGCCATGGCTTTACTGGACTATTTTAAAAATATGATGTTTTATTTTTTTTCTTTTGCTCACCACTCCAAAATTTGTTGAGATGTGGAACAGTATATAAATGTTGTAAAAAAAATGAATAAAACAGGGTTTCTAAATGCTTTTTCCTCCCCAAAAGTATACTTTTAATTTTGTACAGACTGAACTCAAGCATCCCTGTATACATGCATGGCTGCCATCCCAAAGCAACATCATATCTGAATTCTGAAACAATAGAGGGAAACGGAATTTAGCAGGGCAGGGGGAGAAAAAAGAAAATATTGTTGTATTTTAATTGTTTTAATGATATAGTATCATTTTATGGTTATTATTATTATTATTTATTTATTTATATAGCACCATCAGTGTACATGGTGCTGTACAGAGTAAAACAGTAAATAGCAAGACCCTGCCGCATAGGCTTACAATCTAATAAAATCATAGTAAAACAATAAGGAGGGGAAGAGAATGCAAACAGGTACAGGGTAGGGTAAGCAGGCACAGGGTAGGGTAAAACTAACAGTAGAAAGTAACAGTAGAAGTCTGCACAACATCAAGTTTTAAAAGCTTTAGGAAAAAGAAAAGTTTTTAGTTGAGCTTTAAAAGCTGCGGTTGAACTTGTAGTTCTCAAATGTTCTGGAAGAGCGTTCCAGGCGTAAGGGGCAGCAGAAGAGAATGGACGAAGCTGAGCAAGGGAAGTAGAGGCCCTTGGGCAGGCGAGAAACATGGCATCAGAGGAGTGAAGAGCACGAGTGGGGCAATAGTGTGAGATGAGAGATAGGAAGGAGCTAGACCGTGAAAAGTACTTCTTTTATTATTATAAACTGCAATCACCAATATTGTAGTAAACCTTGGTCTCTTCCAGTATCAAAGACTTAAAACACTGTTAAAAAAAGCATGACAAAAAGAGAGGGAATCCTAAAATCTCCCTGAATACAGATTTTGAAACATTGTCAGGGAAAGCAATCCTATGGCCCCATAAAAGTAAACAGTGTCTGGGGAGCCATAGAATAGTTTGGATTCCTGTTATCAGAGAGTTTGAACTCCCCTCCCTCTGCCAGCATCCACATCTGAGGCCCCAAAATCAACCTTGGAGGGAAAGTAAAGGGGGTGTCCCCATGGATACAGGGGGCTGGGGAGGCTGGCTTACAAGGAATCCTCTAGGCTCCCCAGCCTCCTTCCCTCCCTGACACCTCAGCTAGATAACTGAAATGCAGAGCAGGAGGTGCACAGATCACTTCTGCTGCTCCCCACACTCTGCATTGGATGGCCATAACCCTCCAGGCTCAACTTACAGCCATCCCCACAGGAATGCACCTTTAGTCTCATTTTCTGACCCACCACTACCAGCAGAAACACAGGAAGCTGCCTTATATGGAGTCAGAACATTGGTCCCTCTAGCCAAGTATTGTCAACACTGTGGCTGTCCAGGGTTTCATGCAGGATTTCTTTCCTCTCCCTACCTGGAGAAGCCACGGATCAAACCTAGGACCTTCTCCATGCAAAACATGTGTTCCATCACAGGCCCTTCCGTTTCTGCTTTTTCTAATTTGTCATTTTTCTCGTCTTCGTGGGGTTCTAAAAACAGATATCCCTGGACTAAGACAAGCTTCTCCACCATTTCATATGACAGTTCACTCTATGAATTGGTATATTTCCAAACACAGACCATTTCTTTCACATGCTGCAGAAGATGGGAGGAAGCTGAAGCAACAATTGAAGTCACTCAGATGCTATGCTGCATGAAGGCCTTGCCACCATGCTACTAGGGCGATAGAATCCCAGACTATATTGCTGGATTCTGCAATACTGAAAAGTACCTTTCCAAAATCAAGTCCCAAGTGTGCTGCTTGTTTTGTAATCTAGGCAAATGCAGTGCTGTCATCACTTTTATTTCTGCCTTAGGCTCTTGGTCCAAGGGATTTGCAGCAGCATGAATTGGCTGTCAACAAAATTCTTCCGATTTCTCAATAAAGTTTTACTCTTTATTTTCTTCTGTACTTCTAACTGGAGGGACTCACAGATCAGGGGCACCGAACCTTAGGCCCAGAGGCCAAATCCAGTCCTAATCTGTCCCTCCAGGGCTCCTCCAAGGGCCCCACCCCCTTCCAAATCATTTGGTGGTTTCTTGACTTTGACATAGCCCCCCAACACACACACAAAAGGTTCTAAACTTTTAAGCTAAGAATACGGTTTTTTGCCCCCATCCCATTTGTACTGCCCATCACTGGAATACACCCCCCACCCTCCAAGAGCTCCAAAGTAGAATTCAGCCCTTAGGCTCAAAGAAGTTAAACACTCCCGAAATAAATTCTCAAATACACATTGATTTTATCTTGGCCATTTGGTAAAGAACGTCTGGCAAAACTGCACTGTCCAATTCAGATGCAGCAATTGCAGAAGAAAATGGTTTTAGGATCTTCAGGGACTTTTGCAGCTGAACCCAGAAGACATCCTCATCAAGCAGTGTTTCTTACATTTCCAGGTACTTTAAGATCCTCAGCTGTTAATGTTTCTCCAAGAGTTTCTTTGTATTGTTTTAGTACTTCCAAAGGAGATCATTTATTGCAGTAATATGTGGATATTTATCCATTATGTTCTCCAATTCTGCTTTAACGTTACTTGCACTGCCAATCAGCAAAGCAAACGCTTCACCACTCCTATCCATCTCTATGGCCTTCACATATTTTACAACTGATATACTCTGCAGTAAGACTGTTCTCTCCTGGTTCAATGTTTCCATTAAAAAAACTAAGGCCCAGTTTCCGTTCAAACAAGCCACTGTCTGTGCTGGCCACATTTCCCTAATTACCCAAACTGGCACTTGTTATATCATCAGAACCTGGGTGGTATGGCAGCAACCCTCAAATAACCCATGGACTGTTGTTTGCATATTTGAGGGTTGTTGCCCACCCCAAATAAGCCATGCTGCCCAGTGTGGGCAATAAAGAGACATTTGGCCAGCATGTGCAGTAGTAGCTGCAACAAGCCATAGTGGCTTGTTCCAGCCACTGTAATCATGCAAACAGAGTTCCTCCTTGCACATTTGTCCATTCATCTGGTAAGTACTGCAAGACCAAGTGCTTTGCTGGTGTTAGCTTGCATGGATTATACTACCCATTCATATTCTGGCTTGCTCAAAAAAATTCTCTTGGGCAAATGGAATGATGGACTTGGCAATTTAAAAGCTTCAAACATACAAAATTTCAGTTGTTGACAATGGCATTCCAGTAGAACATCAGTTTTTCAAGAACTTGTTCATTTTTTCCTGATCTCCAGGTGCCATCCCCTATACAGATGACGCTATTGAGGGCTTTGTATACAAGATGTTTGCAATACTTAGATTACTTGAGGATGTTGACCGACCAACCGTTTGTGATGATGCTGATGTAACAGAAGCAGCAGCATGACTTCTGGATCGAGAAAATTGGGTAGCGAAAACTGCACTGGTCCTCCTCACTTAACATTTTGTAATGTATCTAGGAAGTGTCATATTGACAAGGATGAATTGAATTTGGTCATCCTAGTAGGAATAGGAAATACTGTATCTTTAACATTTGACAGTATTTGCGAACCACTTTTTTCCCTCAGAATATCTTGCAGTATGTAAATGCTTCCACATGTTAAAAGTTGATCTCACCATTTTGCTGAAGGGGAAAAACAAAACAACAAAAAAGTAGTTAGCTTGCATGTAAACACTAAGCTACAGTGTGTAGAAAATTAGTAATGGACGGAGGAGAGGCCTCGCTTTCCTCAAAGTTAACTGCACATAACTTTCCCGCCCTGCAGGTCTCACCTTACTGCTACTTGGGTGTTTGTGTGATTTTGCTATAAAGCAGCAGATTAGCAGACATTCAATTATGATTTGGGGTACCTAATGCAGCTAAAATATTGTTTACATTTATCTGAATTCAAAATATTGAGCTCTTTACCTTTCAATAAAGTGTACTTTCTTTCAGAATCAGGTTCCTTTGAACTTCAAAATCTTTAGACTGGCTCTTTCTCTTCTCCTATGCCTTTTGAGCAAGCAAGACAATGAGCTCCACGTTTCTAATTTCTACAGGAATAAATGGATACCGCTGCCAGAGTCCTCCACTTCCAGTCTTTTGTGGCCCAGATCCATCAACCTCAAACAAGAGGAAGCCAACAATAAATACCACACAACACTAAATCTTTCTTACTTCTCTCATGAAACTGGTAAGCAAAAAACGCACCGCTCTCTTGCATTTGAGATTTACGCTGCTCCGTTTTTCCTCAGTCTACAAGAATTGTAATGTTGTGATACCATACAGTCTTGCCTAAAAGCCTTCCTATTACTTCATTTTCAGAAATAATTTGGGAGGAGTAAATGTCAGGCAGTCATATATGAACAGTCTTAAATCAGGGGTAGGCAAGCCAGTTCCCTCCTGATGTTTTGTACTACAACTCCCATCAGCCCGAGACAGCATGGCCAATCATCAAGGATTATGGGAGTTGTAGCCCCAAACATCTGAAGGGAACCCTGCCTTAAATATTTTATTGTTCATTCTAAATGAAAATATTTCATGATTTTCTTTTAATTTTCAGAAAAAATAAAATAGTGTGTTGGTGGAAAAACCATGCTTTTCACCAAATGTTTCCTTTTTTGTGGGGTTTTTTTTCACAACTCTACCCATATCACCTCCTCTCCCCTGCATGCACTCTGCATTATTGAATTTGCAAATAACTACTGTGATAGGGAAATTCGCAATGCAATGATGTGGCACCAGGCATTCTATGTTGTGCAAGATGTGCAAATGTTTAACTTAGAACAATGAATAAGCCATTATAGAAATAGCAATCCATTCTGGCTGAACTTCCTATATAAATGTCTGCTTTTACCATGAGAGCACAGGCTCCACATGCTAGACTCTAGTGATGGTTTGCTGGCTAACACACCTTTTTGTACAGTTTTGCTGAGCATAGCGCCTGCTTTTATATCATGAATATGCCAACACTGTACAATAGCTATTCAAACTTTAGCTTGCTGCCTAAAATAAGGCAGCTCACTGAAGGCAGCTGTTTAGTCCAAGCCACACTTGAAATATTTTTCTATGAGCTTTTAGGGTTTTACTAGGAAAAGGTTCACTCCTTCCACACCCACAACCTATTGGGAAGGATCCAATGGGGCTTTAAGCATAATGATGAATATACATGTTGAGAACTCTGCCTCTCTTCACTTGGCAATGAAAGGTAAGCTAATGACTAAAATGTTCCCCCACTACCATCTGCAGTTTTTACAGAATCGCCCATAATCCATTCATTTGCAACTATTCATAGTACTCACCCAGGTGCTTGGTTTTTCAAGGAATAGTCATGTCAGTGACACTTCTCAAAGCTCTTGATAAGCATCCAGACATCTGCTTAAAAATAATAATATCCCCATCTTATTTTCCACCAGCAAAAGGTTTATATGCACCTAAACCCCAAGGAAGTACAAAAGCCAATTACTAGGTCCTTTAAAAGCCAAGGGTAACATTAATATCTGCAGTAAATAGCTATACTGTGTAGAAATTTAAACATCACTGACATCAGCCACAGTAATTCTAGAGCAATGTTATCATGCATCATAGCAGACATTTTCTTTGTTAAGTTTGTATCTCCCGACAGGATCCAGAGGAAAGTTCCATCCTCACCTCTGGGTTTAAGGGAGAACTACTTTACCCCTCTGTGTTGGCCACTTAAAGCACCATCAGCCTTAAGAGGGCAAAGCTGAAAAGGGGAAAGGCTACTAAAAGAACCCTGCCTTCCTGAATAGTTTGACTCAAAGCACTGACTCACACATTCAAATCAGAGTTAAGAGCTGAACTGAGTTTTCTTAAATGAAGACCAAAGTGCTCCTCTTTCCCAAAATGCATTATTAGGGGTAATCAGATACCTGCAACACTTATCACTGACCCATTCATTGACTGCAATTTCCATTTTGTGACTGGATCTATCGAGACTGCAGACCTCATGGCTCCACACCTGGCCAAACGTGGGGACTTTTCCATTTCTTCCCAACCCCATTTTTTTGTGTGTGGGGGGGTTATCTATCTAGCCTGATGAAGAATTCAGTAGAACCTGAAAGCTTACACATTTTGGGGGAATTCTGATTGATCCTAATAAACATATTGCTTAACTGGGGATGGGGTTCCCTTCATAGACCAGCATGGCTATCTTTGCTTTTTAATGCACTTTTCAATAGTGTCAATTACCACAATCAACACTTTTCAAATTCTCCCTCAGATCCCATTACAAATCCTCACTTATGTGAGACTGGGTAAAATCTGCCAACCAACACCTACCCCTAGGAGCCTCACTATTCCCTTATCTAGCTGCATTTCCTTATGTAGCATTTTATTACTTTGCTCACATCACCCTAAGCTTTTTAGACAAAACTTATGTTACCCAATATTTAGTATAGCACAAAAGATATTGCACAGAAACAAGTAATCTCAAGCATGGCATTAAGTGGATCATTAGAAAGCACCATCAAAATAAGCAGTGCTTCACAGAGCAAGAGGCAAACACTGCAAGTTGCTGTCTCAAGGAGCTTACAGCCTACGTCATGCATGGAATTCATTTCAGTTTGGGAAAGGGGTTCCTGGACAGCAGCTTCTTGGAAAATGAAGCGGAATTTGAAAGCGGATTTGGAGTGAGAGAAAAAGTAGTAGCACCACACAAGTTCAGGAAGGAAGTCCCAGGCAAAAGGAGCAATGGAATAGGAGTAGAATAATTTAGAGGATGAATGGTAGCACTGGAAGAGAGTCATAGTCAGGGATGTAATGGGGAAGAAACATGGAAAGCTTTTGAAAGGAGAAGGAGCTGGTGGTGGATGCAAAACAGGATGGGCAGCCAATATAAAGGGTTGATCCCACAAGTTTTGAACTTTTGACAATGGAGTTTTGGGTAAATGGAGGTGCAACAGAAAAAGGTGTAAGAAAAGGTTTTTGACATGGCAAATAACCAATATATGTACCAAAATGTGCTATTCTAGTTAAGCACAATGTAGAGGAAAAGAGGGGGGTTGCACAGTGTTTTAAGGGGAAAGTATCACTTATCTTACCGTCTACCAAAATGGATAGCCTTCATTCAGCCATTACTTCCAATTTATTCAACTACAGAATACATTATGGAAGGCCATGCTTGTAAGTAGGCAAGATATGGCTTGAAGCTGAGCCATGACCATACCTGAAACAGGAGAAAAAAACTGGCAACTTTAGCTATTATTGATATCCTAAAAATAATAAGCCTGCCATCTTGTAACAAATTTATCCTTACATGTATCAAAGATCGATCAGTCTGAAGAATAAATTATTGTAACCCAACAGTAAGTCGCCAGCACCTCATTGTTTTTAAAACTGCTACTGAGAAAGTACCATGGTAATACTAATATAGTAAAGATTTAGTTTTGTTTTATTATTTTTATTACATAAAAATAATAAAGCATCGGCCCCATAGCCGATGCTTTATGAAGTAGTTAGACTGTGGCACTTTGTGAAGTCTTAATGAACCATTTTAAGCATCAAGATCAACTCTAGGATTATTTATTATTTATTCATTTTATTACATTTATATACCGCCCCACACCCGAACCTCTCTGGGCGATTTACAACAATTTAAAATGGTAAACATTAAAAGTATACAAAATTTAAAAACAGTGCAAGACAGTCCATACCTCAGAGAGTGAGAATTGTGGAGAAAAACATGGGCCTTAGCTAGACCTAAGGTTTATCCCGGGGTTGTCCCTGCCTGCTCCTGGGATATCCTGTGTGTCATTTACATGAACAGGGATGACCCCAGGATAAACCTTAGGTCTAGCGAAGGCCATGGATGTCTCATTGCTCCCCAATGCTACTGCATAGCCAAGAATTTAAGCCAAATAGTTTCTTAAGTTCAGGTGTCAGGCCAAGGTATCCCCGCCCCCCAGCAAAGCCAGTTTAATGTTAGAACCTATCAATTACACCCTCAGTGATCAGAAGCCCCCCGCTGCAGGGTGAAAGGAGCAGTAGAGCAGCACTTCACCTCCTTGTCCTCCCATCCTTAAGATTTCACTAGATGGGCTAGAAAGCTTCTGAGGGGGAGGGAAGCAGGCTGGCAAGGCCTTCGGATAACTCACATCCTGGCCTTGTCAGTGTCCTCCCCTCACCACACACCCCTTTTCATCCTCTGGAAGATCACTTTTCCAGCCTTGGAGGCCAGCCAGCTGTGAGGGGTTTGATCTCAGACTCTCCCTTTCAAGGTTGAGTGCTGTCTCCAACCTTGGAGGGAGGAATCCCCACAATCCTAGTCCATCAGACAATGCCTATGGGTCATAGGATTGCACTCCAAGTCAACTTGTCAAAGCCACCCATGCAATCTATTATTTCTATGGGAACAATATGCAAGGCCCTTAGAGAATTACCACTCTTCACTCATTATTATCATCAAGAGTATGGTTCAAGTATAAAAAATACAATACAATACAATTAAATATTAAGGGCACCATCCTATGCATGATTAGCAGAATCCAGGGCCACCCTGCGAGTTTTAGGGCTTTTCTGTCTTACATTTGCATAGGATTCTGCCCTAGATCTCTTCATTTAACAAAGTTGGGTACTTTTCACATTGTTGATTTTTGACTATGACATTGAGGAGACATCTATTGTGGACAAACTATCTTTGAACATAATGGCAAGAGCTTGTGCATCCAGCACCAGGAGTTGGGCTTGCGTTTGAGACCTTCAAATGAACGGTAATGTTTCTCACGACAGGATCCGAAAGCAGAGAGCGCCAACCCTGCCCCAGGTTTTAGTGAGAGGAATGCTCTGCCCCCCTGTGTTAGACGTTCTAAAGCACAGGTCGCTTTAGTCGCGCGAAGTGTAAGGGGCTCAGAAGAAAACACGGACGGAAACGGGACGCATTTTAACCCCCCACCCCCACCGTGCGCATACCGTGTGAGGAGCGACGGGTCTCTGCGTTTTACGGCCACCTCTCCTTTCCATGCAAGCTACAAACGTTTCCTCCCGTTCCCCCCGTTTCATCTTGGACATAGCCATTCTCGCCTGTTCGCCCTCCCCGCACTTCCCAGAGAATGGCCGGTTCCCCACTTAGTAGGCCCAGCAGCAGGCACGATACAGCCACACTCACCACCCAAGTCAGAAAAGAAAGAACGAGCGCGCTCGGTGAGTTTATATAGCGAGAAAACGGATCCCGCGAGACTAGATCCCGGCGCGTGGTTAATGGAGGAGAGGGGAGGCGGGCCCAGAATGTTCTGTCCGTCCACTCCTGGCGATCCCTTGTTCTGGCCGCGCAGTTAATTCGTGGAGAGGAGAAGGGCGCGTCTCACTGGAGAGAGTAGGAGGGCATGGGATGGGATTGCCAGAAGATCCAGCCCTGGGCAGGCAAAGCGGAAGCGGGGGTATTGCTTTTGTCTCTACACCAGACGGCCCCAGCCCGATGCTCTCCAAATGTAATGAAGTACAACTCCCAGCGTCTTCCACCCAGCAGGCAGCCCAAACAACTTGAGGGCACCAGGTTGGGGAAGCCTGCTCGACCCATTGGATTTCATCTTTCTCTCCTTTCTTCACGCCAAAGTAAAAGCTCCGATAGAATTAAAGCTTTTTCAAACTGAGGTTTTCTGGGGAGGGTTTGTTTGTTTGTGTTTGTATGTTTGTTCAGCTTTTTTTTAAAAAAAAAAAAACTTGTAATGTTGATCCTAACATAAGAATCATACTGGATCAGACCAAGGGTCCATCTAGTCCAGAATTCTGTTCACACAGTAGCCAACCAGTAGCCAAAACGAGGACAAGAGTGAAACAGCACTCTCCCACCCATGTTCCCCAGCTACTGCTGTACTTATAGGCATACTTCCTCTGACACTTGAGGTAGCACATAGCCATCAGGACTAGTAGCCCTTCATAGCCTTTTCCTCCAGGGATTTATTCAATCCCCTTTTAAAGCTCTCCAAATTGGCTTTTGTTCCAAACAGGCTTATTGTTCCAAGAGGGAAGAAGCAAAGTCTCCAATATTATTATGCTCATATTCCAGAGATGGAAAGAGGCAGAGAGACTGGTTTACAGCAGCTATGCCATGTAGTTCACTGTAAATATCCCCCATATGGCAAATCGGGGAGCAGCAACATTGTATTTCATTTACGTGGGCTTTTTACCCATGAGATTACAGACAGTTAAATTACAACATGAAGGGTAGAGCCAAGCAGGAATGTTACTTTGAAATAGTTTGCACATTACTGAGTGCAGTTACAGTTGCAGGCAAGTAACTGTGTGTGTATATGATGTGTGTCTGGTTTAAGCAATTGCTAATATTTATGTTGATTAATAAAGCAGCCTAGATATAGAAGGGTGAATTTTTGGTTTTGTGACTGATATTTGTGATTTTCACAGGAGTAGTCCAGGACTGATTGGTATCATATTCCATAGACTGTGTCAGGAGTTACATACTTGACTAATTTCTTTTTCCTTTTTTAAAAAACAAACAAACAAAAAGATTTTATTTTCTCAACAGCAAGTTCCATAAAATAACAGAAGTAGATAAAAACATAACAAAGGAAGATAAAAGTAATAAAATAGGAAATCAATTATTCTTTAGAGTAATACAAATCAAAGATTGCACTTCCACTTAACTAAGTATGAAATAAGTCCTAAAACCTTAGCTAAGAGCGTCCAATACGCTGCAAGTCCATTGCCCAGTAGTCCATGCATATTACATCATATATATTATATTCAATTACGGTGAGCTTGTTAATGAATAAAAATCTTTTTACCAATACACAAGTAAATAAAGCACTGAAACAATTAGGGTGTAAGCCTTTTGAAACTGAAATAAACCTAACTTTGATGATGGTGTAATAATTCACTTTGTGCCCACTGGATTAAGCAGACTATGTACTTCCTTAAAGAACCTTATTCATGAAGTTTTCAAATAGGCTGCATTCAGACAGCACGCTAACCCATGGTTCAATGAACAGCCCACAGGTCAACATACAACCCACACTCAACCATTGAGTGTGGTGAGTTAGTGTGTCGTGTGAACAGCTCCATAGCCTTCCAGATATGTACTGCAAGACCTATATCTGCCAAGTTTCAGGAACCACATCAGATAACATCAGACCATCATAAACCACTGGGGAATGGTTTTCCAGTCTGTCATTGTATACATTTGAAGCCAACAAGAGCTGGTGCAATGTAGCAGATGATGTGTGGGTAGTGTTGGACTGGGGATACCTGAGTTCAAAGCCCCACTCAGCCATGAACCTCTGAATCAGCTAAACCTATTTTATATGGTTGTCGTGAGGATAAAATGGGATAACTCAACATACACCACCCTAAGCTCCCTTGGAGGAAAGGAGGACTGTAAAAGTATTTTTGGGTTTTTTTAAATGATGAGTCCAGAGTGATGATCGGCATGTACCTTTTCATCATGCTAGTGTAATGTAGAGTTTAAGAAACTAACAAAGCAATACTACCCACGTCAAACTCAGAAGTACATCCCATTGAATTCAAAAGGGTTTACTCCTAGGTAAGCGGACATAGAATTGCAGCCTAAGAGATGAAGTGAGCAATGATGAGGTTTGGTTCAAATCCTGCTTCGGCCATCATGCTAGGTGGTCTGCAGAGCTAGTGAAGATTATTTGTTTGTTTTTTTAAAGGGGGGGGAGTAGACTTAGATTTCTGAGCAGAGTATCAGTGGGAATAGGGGGTAATTTAAGCTTTTCCCTGCTGGCCATTTCTGTGCTCTACTTTCAGATGATGTTTCCCTTGCAGAGTTCCAGAGATGCATTTGCACATGTAAAAAATACAGTTCTGAAGCTGAGAAGAGGGGACTAACTGAGAGCAATTTTGAGCAGAAAAATGGCTGGCAAGAAAAATGTTAAGCTCCTTTTCCTCCTTCTTCTCCCTACTGTCACCATTCCTCCACTCCCCAGAATCTCAAGGCTTCTTTTCATTTTTAAGACATGGTTTGAACTTTGCTGCCCACATTTGCCTGTAATATAATGTGTGTAAACTGGGCCCCAAGCCAAGCCATATCTCTCAGCCTTATGTTCCTCCACCACCTCTGTAATATAGTGATAATACACTACTGAGTTCCCTTGCAGGATAGCTGTACAGCAGGCCTCCATGTCTTGTGATTATCATGCTGAAAATAGCCCACTAGGTATGCCCACAGCAGGGGCAGCTATGTTAGTCTGTCGCAAGACTCTTTGTTGTTTCAGCAGACTCCTGGTTTGCTAGATGGCATAGGGTGGCCATATGGAAAGAAGGACAGGGCCTCTGTATCTTTAACAGTTGTATAGAACAGTTGTAAATGGAATTTCAACAGTTGACATGTGTATGCATGCAGCACCTGGTGAAATTCCCTCTTCATCACCACTGTTAAAGCTGCAGGAGCTATACTAGAGTGATCAGATACAAAAGAGGTCAGGGCTCCTGCAGCTTTAACTGTGGTGATGAAGCGGGAAATTCACCAGGTGCTACAAATGATGCCTGCTGAAATTCCCTTTCTATACACTTGTTAAAGATACAGGAGCCCTGTCCTCCTTTCCATATGGTCACCCTACTTAGGAATGTTCCATTCTTTAAGCCTTAAAGGGGTGCAGAGCCATTTGGGGGCAAATTCCAATTTGGAGAAGCTCTTGGGGGTGGCATTTCAGTGGGAGGTGGGGGCTGAAGGCAAAGAGGCAGGGCAGAATTCCAAAACATCAGCATAACTTAGTGTAAAGTTCTTCCTACCAGTAATTATTCATTAGTAGAGGCATTCCAGCTTTTTAGAATGGGGAATAACTGCACAAAACCTGGAAATCATTCAACAATCAGTGGCTGGGGGGAAAGGGTGGCATTCTGGGAACCCCAGAAGGCCAGATTTGGAGGCCTGGAGAGCTGGATTCCCCCCACCCACCCTAGGCCTGAGGCTGCAGCCCTGCTTGAAGGCAGCCTAACAGAAAAAATTAAATCAATAATGTATTTTGGATGCCTGCTTGGGACTGCATAAAGAAGACTGTTGTCAGGAATCTGGCATGCCCAATGCATGAGTAATGGGGCGCATCTGATTTGGTGGGTCTTAATCCCACTATAAGCATTGCTTTCAGTGGGATTGTGACTCACAACACTCTGGAGTGGTGTAAGTGCTAAATGTTATTAATACAATCCACAAATAGAATTGACTTTTGACTTTCGAACCTCTCATTGTTGCTAATGCATGGATTTATCAGCAACTATATAAATATGGGTTTTACCACCTAATACTGAAAATAGCTCATGTTCTCTTTCCAGCCCACACACTGTCACAGCAACCCACTATTTGACTTCCACAATACATCTGCCCTGCAATTAATACTTCTAGGTTACCATAGGCAAATATTAGAGGTAATAGAGTGTACAGAAACAATGTGTATTTCACAATGCAGAAGCACCTTTTTGCATTTCAGTTATCAAAATTCAAGAATCATAAATTATTTTTGTTTCTCAAAGGCAATTTTCAAGCTGCTGTTATGATCCCCTCTTCCTAGGTGGTGTGGAATTCCAATTAAACCATCACAGGGTTTAATTTGGAAGAGAAAGCATTGTAAACTTAATGGTGCCTTTGCAATAGTTGCCTTATTTATGGATTTCTGAGCTTAGTGGAGACAAATGGTCACTTCTACAGAGCAGAAGATCTGCCAAAGAGTAGCCCCAAAGGCTACACTACCAATTCCAGCCAACCTTGGTTGGAAGCTCTCAGTTTCCTTCCACATTCTATCTACAATTAAACTACTCATTGCTTTTTGTTGCTCCTCTGTCCCCTACCTTTAGCTAGGTTCTGATGCAAATCACATTCCATCAGTTAGAGATGGGAATGTGATACGGGGATGGAATCCCACCTATCAGAAGAAGACCTTCTTTATCACCCATTAATGAAACATCAACTGAGCATCCTCCTAACTACTAGGAAGCAATCAACTTTTATCATGGGAAGTGGTTTGCCAGCAGCCAAACACTATTCACTTCAGAGTAACTGCATTGGAGTCAGTTGAGTTATGGACACCAGTCCTATTGAATTGGAACACATGTCCATCTATTCCAGTGTCCTGTTTTCAATGGAGACACAAGCAAATAGAAGGCAGTAGTTTTTAAATGACTAATATATATATAAGGTGCCTGAATACACACAACTACCCAAACCACTAGTGGAGAGAGATGATTAACAAGAAACCCATTTATTATTATATAAAAATTACAAAAAAGCTGATGTATCCCATAGTTGTTAAACAATAGTGGTGTTGGGTACTATAATGCAATAAACCAATAATTGGAATGATATTCCTACTATAAGACTATGCAAGTCTATAATATAGCCCAACAAAAACACACTAACACACTTTAGTACATTAAACACATTTGGCAATACATCAGTACATAAACATATATTCACAGATATATTATAAATAAGGTTTGTTCTTATTATATTTTGTTCTTTCTAGCGTTGTAAGTTGTTGACAGGATTTTGCAATAAATTTCCCATTTTCGCTGCTCAAGCTTCCTCGGAACAAACGCCATAACAGGTTAAACCGTCAATTATAGAATATTCATCCTCAAAAACTTTCTTGCGAGGGAGAAAACCCCTCCAATTGAAGGCGGCCTGTCTGTTTATGGTCTGAAGGACATATGAAGGCAACAACTTTTAATCCTAAACATCTGGAATGGACCAGGCTGCCTATTTTTGGTCTAAGCCCTTTAAAAAAGATAACTTAAAAAACAGAAATGCATCTTTCCCTCTCTAGTAAATTGTATGTTTTAGCAACTGGGGTGAGGCAGCAAGGAGAGAACATATGCTCATGGAAAGGTTTCATATTTTATGTAGCACTTTCCCTATTTAAATTACTCCTGGGCTAGTATAATTCATGTCATGCACTGAGTATATTACCAAATGATTAGGTCACAGATGCACAGAAGCTTATTCAAGCTTTTACACCACGGAAGGTGGGGAACTTTCTTTTAATGAGTTATTAGAACTCATAGCTGTAATAAAGACAAATATTGTGCGCACACAGATTGCTGAGCTCTGCATACAAAGGCAGTCTCATTGTGACTCTCTCTACAAAGGTACTGATT
The DNA here is from genome assembly GCF_023053635.1 of Elgaria multicarinata webbii. Lineage (NCBI taxonomy): Eukaryota > Metazoa > Chordata > Lepidosauria > Squamata > Anguidae > Elgaria > Elgaria multicarinata. The sequence goes on along the minus strand of NC_086180.1, from coordinate 56,985,614 downwards.
TGCATAGGGAATACAACTTCATGAAATGTAATTAAGCAGCAAGGTGGGAGAAAGAATGGCTTTATTATAAGATAATCACACTCCATGGGCCATTTATGGAGAATTGGTCTGATGGTAAAAACTGCTATAAATAATCTAGATATGAATGAAAGCCATAACTTGCTATCAGCATAAAATGTTGACCTACTTTATGTATTTGGTGACAGCTTGTTTGGTCTGATGAACTTGGACAGGCACTGTGAGGCTGCTGACGCTCAAATTCCTAGACAAAAAAAATCTCCTGGCAATTCCCCCCTCACCGTAAAAACAAATAAATACTAGTTTTAATCCCCTTACAGTCTATTTATGACTAAGGGGATCACTGTGTACCTTTCTTGATTATCAGAGGTGAAAATGGATGGGTATGGGCAGGTACAGAGTACCATCAAAAGGATCCACTTAATAAATATAGACTATGTACATAGGTTGGTCTTTAGGAGGATGAGTTCAGTGCATAATTTCTTTAAAAAAAAAAAAAAAGTTCCAGAGTTCAGGCTTGCATGAATGCACTGCCAGTACAGTTGCCAATTATAGAGTATTTTATTTATTGTCAGGTACCCAACACTGAGGATTGATAAACCAGTAAAAGCCAGTTTTTGACAAGCTCCACCCTTAACCCCACAGGGTCTGCTATTTCTGATTTGTCACATTCCACTCTGTCTGCTCTTGGCCTATTAGAATTCCTCTGACTGTGTCCCTGATCCCTGGGGCCATGCTGTGGTTCAGCTAGCATTGTAAGGGACAGGGAAAGACAGGCTGAGGGCAACATTTTCTAGCTTGAAATGTAGAGGGATTCAGAGCAAGATGTGCTAGGCTAAGTAGTCGTAGGGCCTTTGGGCATTTACCTCACACCCACAATGAAGTGGAACTTCGCTGGTAACATTTTGGCTGGTAATGTTTGCAGCCAAATGATCAGCAGGCTACTAAAAGGAAATGTAGTGAGTTTCTTCTGACCTTTCAATAAAATTATATAAGAACGGTTGTGTTATAAATAGGTCTTTTTGTCTTACAACAGAAAGGAAACACGGGCTGCTTGTTTGTTCTAAAGGGGTACAATGGGAGCAATTGTTCGCTGTTCTTATCCTCCTGATACTCTTTTTAAAACTAGCATTTCTTGCTTTTCCAGCATTTCTTTAACAACTATTTAAAAAGAAAAATGTCTATGTGATTTGCTCTGATGATCCTGCTGCTTTTATCTTTACTTGTTTTCCAGAGTTAGTCCGCTGCAGCTAAATCAACAGAGTCTTGTGGCGCCTAAGAAGACTAACAAACATATTGCGGCTTAAGCTCTTGTGGGCCCATTTTGTTACATTTTTTAAAAGTCAACAATTTAACAAACATTGCTTGGCATTAGTGATAACCATGCTGTTAAATCGGAACGCCTGTGCATGTACAGGGAATCCTTCAAGACAGATGCAAGAAGACATCTCATTCAATAAGCAGTGTTGTGAGGTACCACCTTACCAATCTATAGCGAAGAGCTATTCTAAACAATAGTGAGGAAAGTCTGGAAAAATATTGGACAATATTGGGGAAAGAGGAAAATTAAATGCCATATGTACAGACCGTGAAAATTATGTTAAATGTAGTGGCCACTCTCAAAGCAGTATTGGTGATAACCCAAATGTTCTGGCATTGGTAAGCTAATTAACACCCACAATACAATAAAAACTCACTATCTCTATTCAGGCCATAGGTAACAGAATTGAACTTCATAAGGAAGGAAATGATCAAAGGAAAGGAAATTGATCCTTCGCACTGGTGCACTATTAGGAAAAGGGCTTGGGGGGATTAAAAAATTCCTAAAAAATGAAGGGATGAACTGATCTGATTCAAACTTGGCATGCTGAAAGCTCTAATTAAGAGCTCTCAAGTTCCCAAGTTTCATCTCTTTATCTTTAAAAATGATGGCGTTGCGGGCAAGGAGGGTGCATTTTCCACATTTCTTTTAAGGTGAAAATGTACCCCTGGTCATGCCTACTCAGGAATAAGAACCTAGAGTTAAATGGGACCTCTCCCCCTCCCCCTTCATGGTTGAGTGGAGAACTGCCATGCTCTCCTCTTTTGTTAGGGAGACGGCCCTTAGACACACACGCCCCCAACAAAGAACGGAATGGTTGGATAGAACACAATGACAGCAATACACAGGAGGGAGGAGCGCATTTATTTCACAGGGAGGGAAAATAATCCAGACTTTCCCCACTCCAAAAAGAAACAAAACATGGAGGGGAAGAGGCGGAATGAGTGCAGGATGTGGACAACGTCATGTGAGTACCAGGCTGCAAAACCGAATACCAGGCATGGTGGGTGTGTGATAAATCACTGGTGTGATGGATCCCTGGAGGAATGGGGTGGATGGGCTATGCCTGGTTCTAGAAAGTAAAAAAGAGCCAGATCTCTAGTCTGTATGGAAGCACCACCTTCAGGATGAGGGGGGAGGGGGGCTCTCTGTGAAGAATAAAGCCCTGCCCTGTGCCTCTGCTGAGGGGCTCTCAGTATGTCTATTCATGCTAAGGAGACGGCTTTGCCACATGGACCATTTCGGCCGTGCTGATTGGCATCCGTGTCAGCGGGAAAGCTGATGCTTTGCTACTAGCAAATACCTTGTTTACATCTATCCCTAGGTGTCGCTTCGTTTTCCCCTCACACTTGATTCTTGTACAGCTGGCTGGCAGCAGAATGAGCGGGCGGATTTCGTGGTTAAACCTTTGCTTGACGGGGAAGGCGAGGGATTTTGGAAATTCCACGCTCCGATTGAGAAATATTTTCTCCGGTCCAAAAACCGAAACTGCAACACTTCCACGTCTGCACGCATCAAGTGATCACTTGATGCATGCATGTGTGAACATGTTGCAGTTCTGAGCGCCGTGGAAATGTGAAGCGGAGGCATTGCCTGGCTGAGTTGCATCCAATACTACTCTTAAGTCCTAAAGTGCGTAAGGGCGAATTCCCTGACAGGCAAAGGCAAACAACACAGAGCGCCTCCGTCGCCGTCTTCGGCGCCACTTGACCCCTAAGGCTGCCCTAGTGTCTCGGACCGCCTTTCGCCTACCTCGCCCCGGGATTGGCGGTTGGGCGGGCCCCCACCCGAGATGGGAGCCGGTGGTTGGCTCGTGGCGCCGCCACTAATCAGGATTGACCTTCCCTTTCTCGGTCGCTGTCAAAGTTGATCGCCGGGCGCCGCACTGCAATGGAGAGAAGGGAAGAGGAGCCACTGCACCCGCCGCGGGGGAAGGAGAAGCAGGAGGAGGAGGAGGAGGAGCGGGAGGAGGAGGAGGAAGGAAAAGGGGGAGACGGAGATTAGTCTTGTCCCGGCTGGCGGAAATCACCGAGGCGCTGCTGATACGTTCAGATCTCTCGGCCGGGTCTGTGTTTTGTGTGCTAAGCAAATAAACACAGCTCCAGAAATGCTCCCGCTGCCGTTGCGGTGCTGCTGATAGGATCGTCAGCCGCCGCCGCCGCCGCCCCCCTCCCGGCTCCCGGTCTGGTCTGGGAGAAGCAGAACAGGCAGCAACAGAGCTGGGAGGGAGTGGATGCCCTCGCTGTGCCTCTCTGCCTCCTCTCTGATCGTGCATTGCTGGAGGAACCGAGAAGCTGATCCGTCTCCTCCTCCCGCGCCGCAGCTCCCTCGTTCCAATCCCAAGAGCCCCGTCAAAGCTTTCGTTTCTCTCCCTCTCTCTCTTCCCCCCGCAACCCCACTCCTGCTATCCCTTCCCGCCCCCCAGCCGCGGCCTCTTCCCAATCCTCCAACCATGACCATTTCGGTTTTCACCTTATAAAGATGGCGGTGTGGGATCACTGCAACCTTTAGACTCATGACTGTCAGAAACATCGCCTCCATTTGTAATATGGTGAGTACTTTTGGCCTGCCTGACCTGTTTGGGGAGGGGGCTTCAAGCGGGGGAGTTCGCGTGCGAGGGGGTGTTGGGGGTGGAGGAGAAGGAAAAGGGAGACCCTAACCCTCGGCTGCCCCGCCCCCGTATAGAGGATTAGGGGGAATGGCAAATGTGGAGGAAAACAAGGCACCTTCTTCCCAGAATCCGCTTTCAAAGCAGCCCTCCGTTGTCAGAGTTTCAGACTACAGTCCTGTTCACGCTTACCTGGGAGTTAGGCCCGCTCAATAGGGGCGGGGGTGGGGCTGACTTCAGAGGAATTATGCCTAGATCAGGCTACGGGTTTGAAGAGGGGAAGCGACTGAGGAGGTCTGGGAATACAGGGGACATTTGATCCCTTGGAGAGAAATGGAAGTTTTTTTCACAGAAGCATATCAGCACTGTGTTGTTAGGTGTGGATGAACCTGAGGTCTGGATAAATGGATTTTGGATACCAGGGATGGGATTCTTTAATATGCAAAAATGTTAGGCAGGTCCAGAGGTAAACATGTGATTTCAAACTGGGAAGTGCTCTTTGAGGAAGCAAAAGTAGCTGATTCAAATTATAATTCCTTAGGCTTCTGTGGGTAAAGTAAGATACAGCCTTCAGTCTACCCGACTGTTTAGATCAGGAGCGCAAGATACAGCTTTGACCAAGTTTATTCTTTTTTCAGTGATGTTTGCCAAGATTTTAATTAATTTAGGTATGAAGTGTTCATCTTGGTTTTAAACTTCTTGCTCCAGCAGGTCAAGATTTTTCTAAAGTAATTCCCACCACTTGTCCTTTGGGTCAGACTGGTTAATTGATAAAAAGCCCAATTTGTCAGGAAGTTCCATCACACTGGGGGTTGACACGCTCCCTACCTCGCTTCTCCGCCTGTGTTTTCCTTCCTCAAGTTCCTTCCTCTTTCAAAAGAGGAAGTACACAACGAGCATGAGGCCCACTGAGTCCGCTGTTCTAATGGCGCTGCTTCTCCTGCACGCAGCAGGAGAGAGCAGCAATTCCAGGTTTAAAAATACATCGGACTTAATGAGGATTTTTTTTGTCGCGCAAGGAAGGCCAGAAGGGGCAGAAGGCGCGCGGGAGGCAGACAACATCATGTGAGGGACCTGAGCAAACTCCGTGAGTGCCCAGTAATGAGCGTGCAATAAAATGCTCGTGGGATGGAGCTTTTAGAGTGGAGAAATGGAATAATGTCTTTTAGGGGGTGGCACCAATAGTGGGAAAGGTTGGAGCTCTTTTGCACTGGGACGAGGAGTCTTATAGTGGAGTAGTAAGCAGAGAAAGGTCACAGGGTCTGTTGTGGAATTGACCAGCTCTGTGTGCACCTATCCATTCCTGCTCCATGATGGTGTCATCCAGATTTTTTGGATTACAATTCCCATCAACCCCAACCATCATGGCGAATGGTTTGGGATTGTAGCCCAAAACATGTGGCGGTCTCCATGTTGGGGAATGATAGATGTATGCTCTGATTTGCTGTAACAGTATGTGAGTGTTTAGGATGGAGTGCATCAATGACTGCAAGGGCACAATATCATAAAATATGATGTTGCACCAACCTTGGTTAGTGTCGCATGCATTGGCACAAACAACCAGGGTCTATAATCCTCCTTGAGTTATTTGATCTGCTGGAGGACCTTTGAAGTCAAAAGGTGTACATGTAAGTGATTTGAGGGAAGGTGACATATTTAAGTACCTAATTAGGGTGTTCAGTGACCCACTTCTGAAAATGTGGGCTTTGAAATGGTCTTTATTTCGTACATGCTTTAGCTTTTTATTTTATTGCTGTTGCTCTTATTGTAGTAGTAGTTATTTCACTTCCACAACAGAGATTGTACATGCTGTCAGCGTACTGGACAGGTTTCCTTATCCTTACTTTTTAAACTATTCCAGACACACTAGTAGGACAAGTTTTGGGCCTTCAACCCTGAATTAATATAACAACATACACACCCCTACACACACACACACGGTACTTCCAGATTAAGCTTTTATTGCTCCATCAGCCTGCCTCCTTCATGGACGTCGTTGTTTTCCACTTGTAACCCTCTTGTGTTTTCCCACCACTTCTTCTGTCTTTTCTTCATACTACAGTAAATCCGTAAAGGAGAAAAAGACAGAATAGCTGCATAATGTCTTCTCATTGGTAGTGCTAGAAGCAGCCACAGATATGCTCAAGACCAACTCACTCATATCAATGGCTACTAGACATGAAGGCCGTATGCTACCTCCAGTATCAGAGGCAGAATGCCTATGTACACTAGTGGCTGGAAAACATGAGTGGGAGGGTTCTGTTACACTCATGTCCTCCTTGTGAGCTTTTCATAGGCATCTGGTTCGCCACTATGGGAACGGAATGCTGGACTAGGTAGGCCTCTTCTTCTGTTTTTACATGTGACCTTTCCCTATTCTGGTAGTTGTGTGAATGAGAATTACATCTGCATATAGTGAAAAAACGTGGGAAGTATAATGATAATACTTCTAATATGCTCAATATTCTTCACACTCTGTAATCCTTACATCAGAGGCTTGTAACTCCAGGTTGCAGCCAACCCTGACTGTCTGCCAGCAGAATGTGCACAGAATGTCACAGGCTTAACAGGGCTATGTTTCTGGAAGTTACAACCACCTTGTAAGTCAGGATGTTATAATGATCCTCATATGACAAATTGGAATGGGGGCCTGAGAGTGTGGCCATCCAGAGAGGGATTGTTGCGGCACTGAGCACATTCTCTTTACTAGTGTGCTACACCAGCTTGACAACACTCACTGGTGGACAGATTTGCGATCTCTGGAAATTATTTTTGGAATTCCAGACTTCACTGGTCTTTAACCCCCTGGCTTCCATGCATTGTGTTTCCAAGGTTTATTTTGTGTGGGGAAGTGAAGAAGTCAGCCTGCAACCAAACAATGGTGACAAAAAGTTAATGTGAGAATTGGCTAAGAGCAACAGTGTGTGGTCTCACAGAACCCTGCTGGGCATAGTGAGATCCTGAAGCCATTTCTACCCATCACCTTGAAAAGAGGTTTTGACTCTCTCTTACTCACTCACTCTCTCTTTTCTTGTGCATTTGTATCAGTCTTTAATGTTACAAGGGCAGGGCAGGATGCAGAAGGGAAATCCGGCATGAACATTATCCCCAATGCAAGTTTTAATGCATGCTGATTTGCAGAGAAGCTGATTTAAGCCTTACGTATAAAAATGCTCTGAGCTTGGAGAAGTGGGACAAACTATGATCTCTCAGTTTTATATGCTGGCTCTCCAGCTCCTTCCTACTTTGGTAAGGTTGCACCAAAAGTGCAGTGGTTGAGTTTACTCAGTCCCTGTTGTAAGGATGAGAAATAGTAGCACACAGAACCTTTCCATTCAGAACCTGGAGGCAGACCTTCTCCAACCTCCAGATGTGTTGGACTACAACTCCCATGGTAGTTGCTGTCCAACACATCTGGAGGTCTCCAAGTTGGGGATAGCTGGACCAAGGCTATGAGAACTGGAACAGTGAGTGTGCTGTTGGGAGAAGGGCCTGCTGTTTCTCCACATCAGCAGTGGCTCTCTCCGCTGAGGTGCCTGACAAATTGCTAGGGGAGCTTCTAGCTCAGGCTTTCCCAACCTGGTGGCTACAATTCCCAGTATTCCCAACTATTGGCTATGCTGGCTGGGGCTGATCTGGAAGACACCAGATCAGGGAAGACTGGTTCAGTCTGGTACCTACTCCTCGATTTGGTGTTGTGTATGCCTTAGGGCTGATCTGCATATTCACCAAAAATATGTGGTACAACCTTCCCCCTGTGGAATGCACGTGGAGGGTCACACATTTGAATGGTGTCCTCATGTGAAAGCTCTTGTCTGTGGAAAGCTAGTAGGTTAGGGAGAAGGATTGTGTTGTAGGCCTGCTTCTCTCTTACCATTGTCACCCATGTACCTTCAGTTGCAATCACCCTGAGGTGGGAGGTTTTGTGCTTCCCTCGGTGTGCTGTTTGATGACTCTGGGAGTTCAAGAGGAATACTAGAGTCTCTTTCTTCCTTTGAAGCAGTAGGGAGCAGCCTTTGAAGCATTACGGGACAACAGGAGAAATTTCTCAGTTTTTCTGCATTTAAAAAAATACGCATTTGTTGGATACCTTCTTTAGGAGTTTAGCAGTTTCTGTGCTAAACCGGTGTCTGTCAGCAGTAATGGATTGGATGAGGGCGAACAAATTGAAGCTTAATCCAGATAAGACAGAGGTGCTCCTGGTCAGTCGAAAGGCAGATCAGGGAATAGGGATTCAGCTTGTGTTGGATGGGGTTACACTCCCCCTGAAGGCGCAGGTCTGCAGCTTGGGTGTACTTCTGGATTCAGCCCTGAGCCTGGATGCCCAGGTTTTGGCTGTGGCCAGGAGTTCATTTGCACAGTTAAAGCTAGTGCGCCAGCTGCGCCCATTCCTAGAGATGTCGGACCTGGCCACGGTGACACATGTCTTAGTTACTTCCCGATTAGATTACTGTAACGCACTCTACGTGGGGCTGCCTTTGAAGAGTGTTCGGAAACTCCAGCTGGTTCAAAGAGCTGCAGCCAGATTGTTGACCTGGGCTGGTTACAGGGAGCATACAACTCCCCTGTTAAAACAGCTCCACTGGCTTCCAGTCTGTTTCCGGGCACAATTCAAAGTGCTGGTTATGACATATAAAGCTCTATATGGTTCGGGTCCAGGTTATTTGAAAGAACGTATTCTCCCTTATGACCCTGCCCATGCTTTGAGATCTTCTGGAGAGGCCCTTCTTTCAGTCCCACCTTCGTCACAGGCATGCTTGGTGGGAACATGGGAGAGGGCCTCGGTGGCTGCTCCGGTGCTCTGGAACGCTCTTCCCGGGGAAGCTAGGCTGGCTCCCTCCTTGATGGGCTTTCGGAAGCAGGCTAAAACTTTTTTGTTCAAGCAGGCCTTTGGAGAATAATCCAGCCCTCCATCTATGTTAATGTCTTATAATTTTGTTGTGTATTTTTTTAAATTGTTTATGGTTTTGTTTCCCCCCCCCAATGTATATTTTAAACTTTGTAAGGCCGCCTTGAGGCCCAGCATTGGGCAAAAGGCGGGATGCAAATAAATAAATAAATAAATAAATAAATAATAATAGGAGTAACAATTTGATTTGGGTTCTGAGGAAGCTCCTGTCTCCATCCTTACTTCCAGCTACAGCTACCACAAAAGCTCTAGGGCCTTAAAAATGAACATGGGAGAAGACAACCCTGTACCACAGCAAAACAGTGGCCTCTCATTTCTTAGGCAATATAAGCTGAAGGGGATCCACCACTGCAGAAGTGCCAATTACTTAGTCAAGTCCAAGAAAAGTCAACTTGGGTTCTTACGTCAATGCATGGAATCCTACATCAGGTCCTATGTGGTGTTGGTTTCTCACAGTGCTTGGTTAGTAATTGTCTACATTTATGCAAGAGCAGTGATAATCAACTTCTTTAGCCAGAGGGCAAAATACTTTTGCACTTGGTAGCTAGTTAAGTTTAGAAGTTTTTCATGTAAGGATGAAGCCACAAAGGAAAGCAGCCAAGAACAAAAACAGGGAGATGGAGAGAAATACAAGTAGGTTTTAAGGAGCCACTGTTACAATGTCTCTGAGGGCAGGGCAGGCAGAGTAAACATATGTGCCAGGTTATAAAGCGCTTTAAAGCAGTAGTGTAGATCCGGCCTTGGTTATCCGCACCGTTCCTCAACCTGGTATGTTTGACTACAGCTCCCATAATCCCCATCCAGACTGGAGGTGATGGGAGTTTTAGCCCAGTATGTGAGAGGCACTGAGTTGGGGAAGATAGGGGCACAATAGTATCATATTTCTTCTTTTGAAGCAGTAGGAAGCAATTTACACGTGAAGGTGCTTTTATTGTACAGATAACCACCACCCCGATGGTAATCCCTTAAAAAAAAAAGAGAGAGAAAATGTATAAACATAATATTTTATTGCACTTCTGTGGTGGATGTTTACTGCTCTTTCTGTCTTGCTATTAAGATAAGCTCAGTACTCTGCTTTCTGTGAGAGATCCTTCATTTTGACATTATGTTGGGAACTGATTAGCCATTGCGCTACTGAGACATTTAAGACATCTGCTAGTTCTATTCTGCTTGGCAACTAATTTTTTTAACAGGGGGCGTATTTTCAGCTGGGTAAAGGCTAAAGAGACAGCAACATTGGTTCTGTTTATTGGTGCACAGGAGCCCAAACAGCAAAGGGACTCTTTAGGCTAGGACTTCCCGTTCTAGTAGCAAGTGGATCCAAAGGCAGAACGGGCAGAGCCAAAATAATAGCATATTACTGCCAGTAACTAAGGCTTAGGAGATGCATTTCAACTCTTTAAAATGGGAAAAGAAACTGGGGAACTACCAAACACCCAGTGGTTGAGGAAAGGGGGTGGAGTTAGAGGAAGAGGGCATGGCCCTCTGGAGAATCCCACAGGGCTAGATTGGAGCCCCAGGATTTGGGCCCTTCGTCCCTTGGTTCTGCACTGTTGCTTTAGCCCAACCTTGCCCAACCCAGTGCCATTGACTGTGCTGACTGGCAATGATGGGAATTGCAGTCCAACACTTCAGGAGGGCACCAGGTTGGGCAAGGCTGTGTTAGCACACTCCCTCTAGTATGAACAGCAATAGAGCCTTTGCCCTGAGGCACCTGAGCCACTCCATGAATGCCCCAGCTATTCCCTCGAGCACGGGAGTGACCACCTGAGGTGTATAACGAAGGGAGGTTCTTCTGAAGTCTCCCGTGTTTGCACTGCAGAAGAGGGGCTAAAAGAGCCCTTTGCCTGTTGTGGCAGGGGCAAACGATATGCACACGGTATGTGCATATACACAGATGGGCTTGTACACTTGATGGGGGTTATTGGAATAACAATGGGAGCCAAAGTTGGCCACCAGGCTCCCAATCACCTATGCCTAGTTTAGAGTCTCCAAAGTCTTCGCTCAGAACATTTTTCTCACTATTGAACCAAATTAACCTGTGAAATCCATTTATTTAATGATAGGTGGGAAACGGCCATTTTAACATCTGAAGTCACTCCTTGGAACATTTGGTTCTTTTAGTTTATATTTCCCCCCTTAATTTTCAGGTTCTGCAGGAGCAGTTACATGCAGTCGCCATCTTCCCACCCTGTGGTGACCCAGCATGCCCTTTGCTGGTGAGGTCATATCCACCATTCATCAGCACTGGAGAATGGAGCCTACCTATAGGGTAAGGCAGTGGTTCTCAGCCTGTGGGGTCATGACCCCGATGGGGTCACCAGCACTTTTTTCTGATGGCACTGAGAGTTTTGAGCATGCTCCCCAGTCCCTTTCTCTCCAATAATCCACTGGAGTGGATCTTCACGGTTAGTAGTTCTTTGCCAGAAGCTACCCTACAAAACCTCATGCCAAGGTCCTCAATGACACCCATTAAGAAGTTGGAAGATTTGGGTGGGGTGGGGTCAGGTGAACTAAAAAGACTGAGAATCCCTGAAGTAAGCAATAGTCTATTTTCCTTCCTCCAATATAGTTTCCCCAATGCTGTAAGCCAGGGGTGTGGAACTTCAGGCCCAGGGTTCAAATCTTGCCATCCAAGGGTCCTAATGAGTATTCCTCAAATGGCCACACCCATTCCACTGGCCTCACCCCCGTACCCCCAACCACCAGGTTTCACTTTGTTTTTTGTAGTTTTTTCTCCACTGTAAAAGGTTCAAATGTCTCTCCTAAGACTTAGTTAATGGCAACAAGAGTTTAAGCTAAAATATCCTGGTATTTGGCCCTGCCCACCACTGGAATGTAGACACTGAGAGGTTCTCTGAAATTAAGTTAGGCCCTCAGGCTGAAAGAGGTTCCTCATCCCTCCTGTAAGGTTTTCCCAAAGTTTTATAGTTCTTATTTCAGTACTCTTTTGACCAGAAACCACGTTGTGCTTGGGAAGAAACCTGGACTGAGTCCCTGCTTTACTTGAGAGGCAGGCTTCCTGTCGAATGGTGGCTCTCATTCCCTGCAGAGCACATGGACGCATGGAGAGGAGCTGGAGGTTGTTAGAAGAGTTTAAAATGGCACAGTGACATCTTGAGGGTCCCTTGTTGTACCCCCTCCATATTCCTTTGATAGAATTTGTGCTGTTATGTCTACAAATTGCACCTCTTCAAATAGGCTCCAAATTGCTGAGAGACTTGTAAGGGAGCAAGGGCTTAGCTGACCTCTCTCTCTCTCTCAGATTAATTACTTATTTATTTATTAAATTTATATACCACCCCATAGCCGAAGCTCTCTGGGCAGCCGTATGCCCTGTGGTATAACGACCTTGCTTCTGTTTCATCCGCACACCGTAATAACTCATTTGCAGAAGTTTCTCCTCATTTTCCACTTCAGGCTGTACAAGACTATTCCATACTTCCTTGCAGAGAGGAAGGTGGAGAACACTGGGGCTTGTTTAAGTGCTTTTATCACATTCAATACAAATGTAAATCCTTAGCTAGAAGCTAGCTGTGGACAGCACCATTTAGTTAGCATTCGTGATATCGCATAAGCAGAACGGTTTTGCTACCATATTTTAAAATTTTCAATTAAAAAAATACAACAAGAGGTTGTACAGACAGCCATAACCCTGAGGTTCCCAAGAAAAGAAAATTTGAGCATCCCACCATAAGCATGAGGTGGGGAAAAAATTCATGGCTGAGTCAGCATTTGACTTGGCAGAATGGACGTCCACCATTAAAACTGTGAAGCTAGTGAATTGTGATGGCTTATTGCTTTTAGCAATAAAGATTTCATTCATTCAAAACTGTGAAGCTAAGAAGAAACCATGCTCATGTGCTTCATTGCAGCTTGTATCCTGGAGTGTGAATGGAGGGATACAACCTGCTGTGCCGTCTCTTTAAATATGTCTGTCTTCACAAAAGGATTATGGAGGATTCAAATGTGGTTTTTAAATGAACACTTCCACATAGAATAGTGTGCAATCTACAGGTAGATCACACGTAAGTGCTTTGGTTGCACGTTCATATTTAGTTATGTTTACACATGAGTGGAAATTGTAGATAATCAAATTCCTTTACCCAAATGTATGATCTAGACTCAAGAGGAAATAAGGTGGTTTAAAAGAATGAAATTAATGGAACATAGTTACAACTAGCATGTTCTGTTGATTTCAATATGACTTGAATTGGGCTACCTCCTCGAGCTTTGGCCCAATGTATGTGGAGTACTGTGAACACTTTAAAGAAATACAATATAATTTTGAAGTATTATGAATGTTAATAATAATTATACTATTGACTCATATCATAGTTGTCACACGAGATCTACACACAGTTGTTACATGCCATCTACACATATAGGAAATTGCCATACAGGAAGCATGAAGCAGACTTAAGGAATAGTTACTGCACTTTGACCAGGAAAGTGAGATTTGTTTTAATGGGTCTGGAAGAGTGAGGGACAAGAAGTAAATGCATTGAATATAAAGAATTGCAAATAGTGAAGAAGGATAATTGGTTTGAATATCTGGTTGAAAAGTCTATTAATTCAGTTGTTGAAATAAGTTTCAACTTTGTATCTCTGGACCAAACCCCACCAACTTAAATATTCCTTTTATTTTTTTAGTTGTGAAAATATTGTTCCAAGTTATATTCTTTAGATATTACAGCTATATATCTTTTGGGGGATGGGGTTATGTGGACATTGCTTTGATTCATTGGTTTTTTTAAAAATCTGTTCTGATGTAATATGTTTATATGCCAGTGTAGGTATTGGGTGTCTTGGAGGATTCATAGGGATCTATTATTTTTGTTTTGTTTCCTTTGGAAACAATGTTATCATATTTAATTGAAATGAATACTGTAAATTGAGAATTAACGTGATGAAATTACCCAGATCTAATTTGGTTAGTCAGAGGAACAGGAAAGATACTTGTTTTGATATCATTGGCTGCTTGAGGGTATAGTTTTTTCCAATAGTGAATCTTTATGATGAAGAGCATTTCTACCATCCCTGAGATGGGAGAATTGATGGAGAGATTGTGGACTATGAGGATGACGTTTTTCGCTCTGACATTATAAAATAAGTCAGCTATCCTATAAACACTCCCATGAGAGTAAGCACCACTGAATAAGGACTGCACTGATATAGTTATGGATGGATGGATGGATGGATGGATAGATAGATAGATAGATAGATAGATAGATAGTCCATTTTTTCCACAATGAATATTTTCATGTCAATTCTTGGTCTCTGCATCCTCAGATCAGGGTAAGTTAGCTTGTCTGGCTTGTGCTGTTCACTTTAGACTTGTGCTCAGAGCTGATTAGATCATTGGAAAAAGGGATAACAGGATCTAAAAACAATACTCAGTAGAAGGACTCAAACCAATACCCAGTAGAAGGACTCAAATAAAATCAGGGGCAGGGGGTTTATAGGGGGTTCACTTACCCAGCATCCAAACAGAGGAAATACATCACTAAAATAGAGGACAAAGGGGGATGCAGATTTTCATATACAAATTTAGAGGGAATTACTATCATATAAATAGAAATACAATAAACTTCGCCATCATGAGGAAGACTGACGAGTGTCTATTGACTTTAGTGTCTAAGTGGTGCCTATTGATGGACAACTTCAAGGCCCCCCCAGCTGGCTCTCCCTTCGTAGGCTTTATGTTGAAACTTGACTCAAACTAGATAAGATTTCAAACAGAGGGTGCTTTCAAAGGGAGAACTGCCTTTGCTGTAAATTAGGACACATGATCCTGAATAGGGGACCCCATAGTACACAGAGCTGACAATGTTATGCTAATTGGAAAGGTGAAGGAATGGTATTCAGTGGCAGCTATCTGAAGGGAAGAAGGAAAAGCCATTTTGAGAGGGGCGCAATGCATGTGGAGGCCTCTATGCCCCACTGCAATTCCGGTTGATGTTGCCAGGTGGATGAAGGAGGCTAGAAGCCTCATATAGGGAAGGACTGGGCCACGTCAGTCCCTTTCAGGCCCATTTTCGAGTCCAGCTTTTTAAAAAAATTAAGAGTAGACCTCTCCTGAATACAGAAGAAGAGAAACATTTACTATAATAGAGGGGTTTGTTCTTATGTAGGAGAAAGAAGGGATTTCAGGAGGCATCGCTTCTATCTCAGCTGCAGTATGGGAGAACATGCAGATTCTCTCTTCTGTTATTATTCTATATCAGGCCCTGTAGTATATTGGATCTGGCACTTCCAGCCAAAAGTGTAGGGCTTGATGATATGTTTCAGCAGAGGGCCCTCACGTCTTTTAATCTAGAGCAAGTCTTTGCTCCCCCTGCTCCATTTCTTCCATCTCATTTAAAATCCAGGTGGCAAACCTTTTAAACAACTAGACATAAGCAGCCCTGCATGTGCATCCAGTGGAGGCTGGTGGCTCTGATGTCAGTGGGGCAATAAATTCACACTGGGTTTCAGTCAGAACTAGTCTGAACTCTAAAGGAGCTATCCAAAGTGCTGAGCTTAATTTTGGGATAGTGTTCAGCACCTTGGATAGTTCATTTAGAGTTCTGACTGAAACTCAGAGCGGATTCACTGCCCCATGACATTGGAGCCACCAGCCTCCATTGTGTGCACCTTGTCTGCATCCCTGACATACGTAGGGTTTGGATGATAAACCGTTCTCCATGGTAGCCCAAGTTTCCCTTTAAGCAGAGAGTCTCTTGTTTAGCAGAGGAATTTTGAAAGGGTTGGCCTCAAAAATTATATCTTTGCCTTGGAGAGCTACATCACAGAAAAGCTTCCACTGACCCGCAGTGCAAAAGTTGAGAGACACCTTTTGCTGTGACATATATTGTCCTTGTGACTCTGCTTTGTCCTCTCCCTTTCTTTGCTATGACTTTGCATTCCTCTACCCCTTTTACTCAATCTTTCACAGGTTCTGCCCCACTTTTCCGCCCCAGTATCAGAGGCACTATGCCACTGTTGTATCTATGTCCTGCTTGTGGTCTTCCCATAGCCCTCAGTTTGGCCACTGTGTGAACAGAATGCTGAACTAGATAGGCCTTTGCTCTGTTCCAACATACTTCATCTTATGCTCTTATATCTGCCATATTGCTGGCTGATACTTTCTCTGGTTCCCATTTCAATCCTAGTTTTGCTTGGAAGAAAAACATGCCTTATGGTTGCTGATTGCTGTACTCATGCCTTCAGGGACTTGGTTCATGTGACAAGTACTCCGTATTGGCCTATTAGATTTCCTATGTACAGTTGGTTCAGGCACATGTTGTCCCCATTTTTAAACTCATGAATTGCTTTTGCAAGATTTCTAGAAGGAAACCAAATAAGCAAAGAGTTTTGTGAATTGGCAGGGTATCTATCAATGGCTTCTAATCTCATCATGTTGGATATATGGCAGCTCCAAGCTGAGAGGCAGTATACTAAATACCAGCTGCTGGGAACAACCAAAGACAGAGAGAAAGAGAGAGCTCTTGCCAATAAATGTTTTAAATATATAAATAATGTCCTGATTGCGGACTTTTCTGACGTATCTGGTTGACCTGTGAGGAAAAAGAGATAGATGAAACAGTGGTGGTCTTATGTATTAATGATGTGCTGTTACTTCCGGCTAGTTCCCAAAATCCTCTGCAATGCGTTTCTCTCTGTCACTCATAGAGCTCCATCAGACACGGGAAATCACGTTTCCCTACTGTTGTTTCTCCGCCCTCACTTTCGTTGCTTGATACGTGCATGTGGCCCATTCAATGGGCTGCTCTAATCGCACTGCTTCTCCTTCACACAGCATGAGATAGCAGCAAACATTTTTAAACATTTATCAGACTGGTGCAAGGAAGGTCAGAAGGGGCGGGAGGCACACGAGAGGCAGATGACATCATGAGAGGGACCCGCAAAAATCCGTGAGTGCCCAGCACGAGCGTGCAATGAAATGTTCATCTGATGGAGCTCAAAATCGTCTGGTTCAGTCTTATAGTCT
Source organism: Elgaria multicarinata webbii (assembly GCF_023053635.1). NCBI lineage: Eukaryota > Metazoa > Chordata > Lepidosauria > Squamata > Anguidae > Elgaria > Elgaria multicarinata. Next base: position 56,968,765 of record NC_086180.1, on the reverse strand, counting down.
CTGTGTTATGCTCTTGCTGCAGTTTAGCTGCAGAAGGGGCTGCCATTTATAATCTTCTCCTCCTGCTATAATCTGGCTTTTCTTCCCTACTTCCTTCTTCCCTGGGATGCTGAACAATTGCTAAAATGATCTGTTTTGACTGAGTCGAATGTAAAATTTCAATATGTCACAATAGCTTCTGATGGTGTCACAGACATTATAGCTTCTTGGGCTGCTGATATGTTACAATGCTTGCCAGTCCCTGTGGTGAAAATCTGTAGAGCAAAGAAATTCCAAAGGGAAGATGATTCCATGAGGTATACTGCTGAGTGTGTTCTGTATTCTGAAAACCAATCTTTGAAAACGGCATGGTCCAATTTTTGGATATGCATTTGGACAGTGCCTGAAGATCTGCGCTTATTGGTTTCCAGCTCCAGCTACTGTATCTGAAACTTTAAAAGCTCGGTAGCTATGTGGCACTTGCAGCTCCCACCGGATACTCAGACGTCCCCTGTGCCCAACTTCTCTCCCACTGGTGCAATCAAGCAGGGTGCTAGTTTTACCACCACAGTAAGTAGAAGGGTGAGTGAGTGGACTATTTGAGCCCCAAGGACAGAGCAGCTCTTGAAGCTGTAGGCACTGTCTTGGGGTTTCGGAATAGCAACCCTATCCAGAGACTGGTGAGGTGCAGAGAAAATTAATTCCCTGTACAATCAATCTACACAACTGGAAGGCGTGCACCTGCTGCTTCCTGGCCTAGTAAGGACAAACAAAGGCCCTGTTTAAACATGATGTTAGCAGGTTTTTCCATGTGACCAACATCAATCATGTTTGTAACCAGGGAGCTATGTGACTTGGTATCATGTGGGTCATACACACAAACACTGCTATTTCAGAGTGCCAGCAAGGTTTAAAGGCCCAATCTTGGATACATTGAATATTAGTGCAAGAAGGAGAGGGAGATGCATATTAAGAGCACTTGCAATGATTATTTTTATGTATAAGAACTAGCAATATAGTATTACAACATAGGAAATGCTGGTATCTTTTTGTGTGCGAAAGGGGATTTGTGGCTTTGGCATGCGTAGCTGGCATTCATACCAACTTCATTCTTCAGAAACTCCAGGAATGTAAATACCACCCCCACCACCCCAAGTTACTCTCCTGAATCATTTTTACTAGTATGCTAGAGGCTGGTAGAGGAGGAACGGGGAGCCGCATAGCAGCTCTGCCTGCCCACTGGCTCACCTGCATGCAATTCCTGCTCGCCTATGGCTACCCAAAGAGAGAAACTGCAAAAAATTCCAGACTAACAAACAAATCTTTAGGAGATGTGTTTTCATGCACGCCTATGCCAAATTGTATGAATTCAAGAGAAGTGAGATAGAGAAGTACATTGCTGAAAGAAAATGAAAACTTAAAAAACCAATCTGGGCTGAAAAAACTGGTAACAAGGAAGTAAAATGATAATAGGGGTGGTGGCAGGACCAGAAAGGCGGCAGCTCAGAATGTTAAGAGAGGTAATGAATTGGAAGAAAAAGAGCTGACCTACATCTTCGTATTTAGCAAGTTAGCTAAGGACATGAATGAGAGAGAAGGGAGGCAAAGAGTTGCAAAGTCAGGACTCTGCTGTCAGACAGGGTATGATTTCCAGTGGTTGTATATTAGCCTGTTGCAGCAAAATTACCAAAGAGTCCTGTAGCACTTTAAAGATTCACACATTTATTGTGGCACAAGCTTTTGTGGGCTGGAGCTCATTTCATCACATGCATGAAATGTTGCCCTCAGCAAGTTTATGTGCATATTAGGGATGTGCTCCGCTCCGATTAGGAGCGTAGAAGCAGTAGCGGATTGGCCTGCTCCGCCTTACCCAGAAGCGGAGTAGGAGCGGACCGCGGACCCCCTAGAAGCAAGGCGAAGAGAAGCGGCCATTTTTCGGAGCTCCGAGTTCAGGCGGAGCGCTCCGGTCGCCATCTTGAAAACATTTCGCCATAGGATTGCATTGCGGCAAATAATCGCGCATAACTACGTTGTTTTTGAAGCTATCATTCTGAAAATTCTTGTGCACAGAGAGTCGTGGATGGGGGTCATTTTGAGACCACTCTCACCTCTCTGCATCGTACGGGTCACGGGCTATATTTTTGTGAAAATCGGGTCAACCGCGCGGCTCAAACTGCGTTTTCGGCTTTTCGCCCATAGGATTGCATTGAGGGAAAGAATCGGGGATAACTGGGGGGGGGGTTTAAGCTATCATTCTGAAAATTCTTGTGCACAGAGAGTCGTGGATGGGGGTCATTTTGAGACCACTCTCAACTTTCTGCATCGTACGGGTCGCGGGCTATATTTTTGTGAAAATCGGGTCAACCGCGCGGCTCAAACTGCGTTTTCGGCTTTTCGCCCATAGGATTGCATTGAGGGAAAGAATCGGGGATAACTGGGGGGGGGGTTTAAGCTATCATTCTGAAAATTCTTGTGCACAGAGAGTCGTGGATGGGGGTCATTTTGAGACCACTCTCAACTTTCTGCATCGTACGGGTCGCGGGCTATATTTTTGTGAAAATCGGGTCAACCGCGCGGCTCAAACTGCGTTTTCGGCTTTTCGCCCATAGGATTGCATTGAGGGAAAGAATCGGGGATAACTGGGGGGGGGGTTTAAGCTATCATTCTGAAAATTCTTGTGCACAGAGAGTCGTGGATGGGGGTCATTTTGAGACCACTCTCAACTTTCTGCATCGTACGGGTCGCGGGCTAGAAGTTTTTAAAAAATCGGCGGGAAAAATACCTTTTTCAAAGGGCTGAGGGGCAGAGTCAGCTCCCGGTCATGATGATCCCAAAGTTGGAGGAGGGCATAGGCAAAACAGGTAACTTGGGATTCTGGGAAACTTCTCTTTCTTCATCTGAACGGGCTTTTCCCCGTGTTTTTTAACACACCTCGCAGGGATGTTGTGTGTGGGGTGCCCGATTTTCAAAAATTCGCCAAAAATCAGGGGATGATGGGATTGCTTTGAAACTTGGCGTGCGTGTGTATATCCCCATGAGGTGTCATGGTGCCAAACATGAGGTTTCTAACTTGAACAGAAAAAAAGTTGTATAATTTTTTAGCTTTCAATGCAAGCCTATGGGGGGGGGAAACGGAGCTCCGGATCCGGATCCGGAGCTCCGGGCGGAGCGGAGCGGAAGTAGGCGGAGCGGGGGTGGGGCGGAGCGGCCCGATCCAAAAAATGGCGGATCTGCAAGTGAAGCGGAGCGGGGGGTCCGTGCACACCCCTAGTGCATATTATATCTATCTATCAATCAATCAGTCATCTATCTATCCATATCACACAGACACGGATCATGTAAACCACCTTGATAATTCATTGAAAGGTGGAATATAAAAATCCAAGTAAAACAAAGTATATACATGAGTAGAGAAACATTTGTAAACAATGTGGTCAAATGGACATGGAATGTAAAATGTACAGTTAACTCAATGAAAGCTTAAATGTACGCAAAGGAAGCTCAGTGACCATTGGAAAGAGCAATAACCAGAGATCACATAATCATCTTAGCACTACTAAGTAACTTGTAGTAGTAGACAGGAAACTATTAACTCTATATTTAAGCCCAATCGGTTAGAATGAAACATCTTAGTAAGTGCTAATTCAGCCATTTCACACTGGAATCTTACTTTAAAGTTCTTTTGTTGAAGAATGACAAGAATGTAGAGAGTGCCCTGGGAGATTTAAATGTTCCCCTACTGGATTCTGAATGTTGTTTCTGGTGTGAGATTTGTGTCCATTTGTTTGTCCTATGCCATATACAAAGGACATTGCTGGCAGGTGGTAACGTACCTGGGTGCAGATGATAATTTCTGGAGAGCAATGGAAGCAACTTGTTCCTTAATGCTAGTATGGTACACTCCCTGTTTCCAGATTGGTGGTTTTAATGATATAAATATAATAAAATGGTGGTCACTGGTCACTCATTCATTTTAGCTTTCGGGGAGAAATGTATTTACAATTTTGTGGGGGAGCAGGCCTGCATGTGGCCTGCATGTTGACCACCCCTACTGTTAACTTAAAGTCAGTCCTTGGTCATTCTGGGCAAGGTTCCAGGACCGTATCTCCTTAGTTTTGGGGTTCAGCCACCCATGCAAATGAATACCACCTATCCTAGGTACTGGCAACCCAGTGGTCTCTGGATCTCTTGGACTTTAACTCATCAACTCAAGCCAGCATGACTAACAGCGAGGAATTATGGGATGTAGTCCAAAACATCTGGAGAGCACCGTATTGCCTACCCCATTGCACCAATACTGGGTTGAAGAGGTAAAGTTTAGACTGAAAGTAAATAGGGCCTGTTTCGCCTAGTCTGCAAAAATGAGATGCCAAAACTGAAGAATAAGGGATGTGAGCCCATAGATGAATGATTCATCTGCTTAGTGGGTGGGCTATTGCTGCAGTACATGTTCCTTTGCCACAGATACCGTAACAGGAATTGTTGCCAAACCACAGTGTGTTTGGTAGCAAAACAATTTTTATTATTTTTCCTGGTGTTGCATGAATCCATCAAGCAAAATGACACTGCTCAATGTGTCTTGGCTGCAATGCAATGCAATCTAAAGCATACAGTGTCATGAATCAAAGCTCCATGTGGTGACCATGTCCTTTCCTGGGAAAGGAGGTCCCTGTCTGAGTTAGTAATCTTGAAACATATGACAGTGCAGCGAAGTATATAAAACAATGGTTGTTGAGATGCCAGCAGCTGGAGATGCCAGCCTTGCAAATGTCATGATAGTTTTACCTAGGGACAATGCCCCAAGCTATTCAATAATTTTTTGTATTTGGTTCCCCTTAGAAATAAAAATTGACTAGATCAGTATATCTAGCTGGACTAGTCAGTGTCACCGTTTTCTGGAGTTGCATCCGGGAGGTGACTGCAATTAGGAGTCCCATAGTGAAGATGATTTTACCATACATTATGCCACACGTCTCTACCTGATAAATGGAAAATTCTTCTTAAAACTCAACAAAATTATAAAGATGACTCAGGCTGAAGCCCTTACCTGGGCTTACACTGCATTGAACTGAATGGGGCTTACTTCCAGGAAGACATGTATAGCATTGCATTGTTAACTACCTAGAGGGAGACCTCATCCAGGGATAGTTAGGATGTCCATATGAATGCTCTGAACAGAGAGAGAGGCCATTTTGAAGCCCTTTTTTAGCCTTTTGGTGCTACAGATGCCAATTTTAATTTCTAAAAAAAAATACGATTTTTCTTTAAAAAAAAACATGTTTATTTCCATACAGCACCTTTTTAGATGGAAAGGGACTGTCTTGTTTTTATTGATTGTATGTAAGTCAGTCCAGGAGCCTTTTTGACTGAGGAGCAAAATGATTAAAATAAATAAATACATTGCTGATATTTGAAAAATAAATACCACAGGACAACCCCATGCATAAATCTAGGGCCAAACTGCAGGTGATATTAGATGCATGGATGCATTTAACATGCATGGTGGCTTTTTATACTTTCAAATAAATTATAGGTATAGGATTCTGCCAGAGCAGAATCAGGACCATGGAGCATAAGGTGGGGGAATTAATTGCAATCCTGTTGAATCTCCCCCCTCCCGCAAAACCCTGCTAGTAACCCCAGAAAGTAAGCTCCCATTGGAAACTCCATCATGTCACAGAAGTGGCAAAGAGCCACAGTTCAGCATTTTTTTTTCCAGCAATGGAAAACTGACCACTGAGGCTCTGTCAGGGCCTTTGCTGTCTCAGCCTGCCTGATGGATGTATTGGATAAAAACTTAGCTACACCTGATGCTCTCTGGGGTGCAAATGATGTGATTTGAAGTAGACGTTCATGGCTGCCAAGCCACTCACAATGGATTGTTGTTGCATTCTGTGCTTTGCCGTTGGCCATTTCTCTTCAGGAAGGGTTCAGGTGGACTGAGAAACCGAAATCTTTTGTGTGCCTGAAGAAATTCAGTACAGCGCTTTGTTTTCAGTGGGAACCGCTGAGAGAAATCTGTAGACTTAGAGTTGAAAAATAGGGAAGTATTCTGGCAGCAACATAACACTTGCGTGTGTGTGGGGGGGCCTGGGGGGGATCCTGTAACTTTATTACTAGCTTCCAACTGGAAGCAAGTGGATTTACTTTTAAAACCAGTACGTTCTCCGCAATTATTTTTTTCTAATTCTCATTCAGTTGTTCCAGCTCTCTGAAACCATTCGTTTACTGAGAAAAATCCAAGTTGCTAATCTAGGCAAGAGAAGAACATGCCTCCAGTTCCCCTCTCCCGACCCTTGCAAATCAGGCAAATAGAAGGAATGATAAAGAAACTCTTAGATTAGATTGCAGAAATAAATACAACTGGATAGCATCAGAAAGCCCCTGGCAGCTTGTTTATTTTTGTACGTTGCTCTTATCTGGGAAACAGATGATGACAGGTAAACGAATGTGGGGCAAGAGAGTTCCTTGGTGATCCATTCCAGTGTCATGTGTCAGAAGGAACAGATCCTGCATTCTCTTTGTAATTTAAAACCAATGGGACTTGTGTGTCCTTCATGCATGGTATGCTGGATTTTTACTTATTTATCCATTTACAACATTTATATACTGCTCCACATCTAGACAGATTCTGGAGCTGTGATAGCATAAGAATATAACAGGAGCCATGCTGGATCAGACCAAAGGTCCATCTAGTCTAGCATTCTGTTTATGCAGTGGCCAACCAGCTGTTCACGAGGAACCCACAAGCAGGCCATGAGTGCAATAGCACCCTCCCAACCATGTTCCCCAGCAACTGGCAACCTGTTCCCATTTGCAAGTGTTTTCAACAGTCATATTCTGTCCTGTTGGATGGATGAGGATTAAGAACATAAGAAGAGCCCTGCTGGATTAGACCCAAGTCCTATCAAGTCCAGCATTCTGTTCTTACAGTGGCCAATGAAATGTCTGTGGGAAGCTCACAAATAGGATGTAAATGCAATAGCACCCTCCCCCTCATGTTTCCTAGCAACTGATATTCAGAGACATCCTGCCTCCAACAGAGAGACAACATCCTGCCTCCAACAGAGAGCATCCAGTTCTGGGCTCCACAATTCAAGAAGGACGCAGACAAGCTGGAGCATGTTCAGAGGAGGGCAACCAGGATGATCAGGGGTCTGGAAACAAAGCCCTATGAAGAGAGACTGAAAGAACTGGGCATGTTTAGCCTGGAGAAGAGAAGGTTGAGGGGGGACACGATAGCACTCTTCAAATACTTAAAAGGTTATCACACAGAGGAGGGCCAGGATCACTTCTCGATTCTCCCAGAGTGCAGGACACGGAATAACGGGCTCAAGTTACAGGAAACCAGATTCCAGCTGGACATCAGGAAAAACTTCCTGACTGTTAGAGCAGTACAACAATGGAATCAGTTACCTAGGGAGGTTGTGGGCTCTCCCACACTAGAGGCCTTCAAGAGGCAGTTGGACAACTATCTGTCAGGGATGCTTTAGGGTGGATTCCTGCATTGAGCAGGGGGTTGGACTCGATGGCCTTATAGGCCACTTCCAACTCTACTATTCTATGTGGCTATGATCTGTAGGGTACCAGGTGGGGGCCCAAATCACGCAAGGGTCCCTCTCTTGTTGCACCTCTGCAGAAGCTGGTCTTCTAACTCTGCTATTCTATGATTCTATGATATAGCCACTGATAGCTGTCTAAATTGGCAGCTGTCACTACATATTGGGATAGCAAATTCCACTAGGCACTGTGTGAAGAAGTACTTCCTTTTTTTTCTGTCCTGGATCTCATATTGTTTAACTTCAAAGTGCTGGTATTGACATTTAAAGCCCTAAACGGTTTGGGGCCAGGTTATTTGAAGGAACGCCTCCTCCCATATGTACCTACCCGGACCTTAAGATCATCTACAGAGGCCCTTCTCCGTGAGCCCCTGCCAAAGGAAGTGAGGCAGGTGGCTACTAGGAGGAGGGCTTTCTCCGCTGTGGCACCCCGGTTGTGGAATGAGCTCCCTAGAGAGGTCCGCCTGGCGCCTACACTACTCCTTTCGTCGCCCGCTGAAGACCTTTTTATTCACTCAGTATTTTAACACTTAATTTTAACTTAAATTTAACTTAACTTAACTGTTTTAACTCTGTATTTTAACCTTATATCAATTTTGCTGCGTGGTTTTTATCCTGGTTGCACTTTTTATATTGTATTTTGTATTTGTGTTTTTAACTTGTTGGTTGTTTTATGATGGTTTTAATTTTTGTGAACCACCCAGAGAGCTTTGGCTATTGGGCGGTATAAAAATGTAATAAATAAATAAATAAATAAATAAATAAATTCATTAGATGACCCCGGGTTATGAGAAAGAGCTTCATCCCACACACCCGTTCCTCCGAATTATCCCCTACAGCGCTGAGCTTTTTTTGGCGTTTTTGTTGCTGCTGCTGCTACCGGGCGGCAACGATCCTTTGCATACCAGGAAGTAGGTTTATTTTTTTATTTTTTTATTTTTTTATTACAATAGCTGAAGCTCTCTGGGCGATTCACAGGTTTAAGGGGGGAAATGTAAAAAAAATCATAAAAAATCAAAGGATTACCCAATCCAATTCAAATTTGGTATGCTTAAAGCTCTCCTTAATATCTATTACTCTGCCAATTTTGATGTCTTTATCTTTAAAGCTTACGCAGATGTAAGCATTTGTTTAATTTTTCTTTAAAATCCTGTTCCTGCGCCCCAGTGACCGCTCGGAAGATACACTCGAAATCTGGTAGCTAAATATTGTACTTCTTTTGGCTTTATAGCACAATTAAAGCAGGATGCATGGGAGTACTTCACAGTCAAAGCAGATTATAAGGTGGAAAACTTCTGAGTCCTTTGCACACAATTCACAATGATTGCACAGTATAACCCTGGTGTGATAAAGCTCAAAATGTCTCCCTATCCACTTACCCCACAACATGCATAATTTTTGACGTCTCTATCATGTCCCCACCCCACTTGACTATTTCTAAGCTAAACGGCCCCAAACGTCATATCCTTTCCTCAGAGGGAAATTGCTCCAGCCTCTTGATCATTTTGGCTGCCCTTTTCTGCACCTTTTCCTGTTCTACAATATCCATCTGGAAGTTCATGGTGGCCTTATGTCATTGGCTGAGCAGTGATGGGGCTGTGAGTATTCAGAGATGTCTAAAGCCCTGCAGAGAATCCACTTGGTGCAGCTTTGGTGGCAGGCATGGGGAAGGGGCCCGTCCTTTCAGGGTTATCGCCCTCTTATCATCTGTTGATATGGAAGAGAATAACAGGCTGTTTCTTTTCTCTAGGGCACCAATGCCTCTGCTCTGGAAAAAGACATTGGGCCAGAGCAATTTCCACTCAATGAACACTACTTCGGACTGGTCAATGTAAGTATTTTTGCTGTGATGCATGAAATGTTTTAGAGATTGCACCAGTAACCGAAAGCCTAGGTTTTTTTAGAATCACCAGTGCTGTGTGCATTCTGCTCCTCCTTTGGTCCTGTTACCCACCTTTCATAATCACCACTCCATCACCTGCTTGAGGAAGTCAGAGTCTCATTTTGCCCCACCACAGGTGAAGGGAATGTGGGAGGTGCAAGTCAAGTAGATCTGTTGCTTCATTGCACTTTCTAGTGAGGCTTTTAGAACATAAGGAGGAGAACAGAAAAAGGACAAGACGAACAGCATCTTGGAGGCCACCTGGTTTGAATGTTACATCTCACATGCAGTTTGAAGGTTGATGTGATCCCTAGGCTGAACAGCAGCTTGGACCCTGACCCAGAGGAAGTGAGGGCAGCTAGATCAAGCATTACCAGAGGTAGAGGTTCTGGATACCAACCCAAGCTCCAACGTCCCACCTAGGCCTCTGCTGAAGCTTGTCAGGCAAGGATATCTGAAGTGGGACATTCAGAGACAGTAGTCACCAAGCCTCTGGCCCCTGGGGAACTGGTCTCTGGTACCCTCATGTCTGCTTGTCAGCCTTGGCAATAGCCTGGAGGGAACGAAGAGAGAGGAGACAGAGTGCTTGGCTCCTTTTAAGGGAGGGTGTGGCCCTCCAGTGTGGCATAGTAGTGTGTTGGACTGGGACTCAAGAGATCCAGGTTCTAGTCCCCACTCGGCCAAGAAACTTACTGGGTGACTTTAGGCCAGTCACTGACTCTCAGCCTAACCTATCTCACAGAGTTGTTGTGAGGATAACATGGAGAGAAGGATGATTATGGGTTCCTTGGAGGAAAAAAGGTGGGATATAAGTATAAATCATCATCATCATCATCATCTCTCAGCAGCACTGACTATGCTACATGAGGCTAATGAGAGTTGTGTAGCCCACCAATATCTGATGGGCCACACATTCCCCACCAATGCTTTCAGGCTGTCTGTTCCTCAGGGGAGGAGCAATTTAGCCCTGGAAGGATAAAAGGCCTCAGTTCAGCTCCAGACATAGTTGTAGTCCAATTTTATTGTATATAACCATAGGTTTTTACAATTTTGGTGCAGCAGCAACAAAAGAGATAATCACAGAGAAAGGCGGGGGGGAAACGTTCAGCAGGCCACTCAAATCAGCTCCAGACCTTATCAGAGCAAGTTGCTCACTTGGAGATTTCTGCCATTTTGGGCTGCCTGTTGTGCCCCACAGGCTTCTGCTTGTGGTCTGGATGGGACAGCAGTTAGGGGAGGGCATGTTCAAGTTTTCCATGCAAAATAGATCAGGAAATTCCCCTCTCCCAATTTGGTTAGTCATAGGCACCCATTGGATAATTGGGCCCTACATCTATAAGTGCAGATGGCACACCAGACAGAGGAGGAGCTATGTGAAAATGCTCCCTTCCACATGTTGGGCTTAAACCCAACAGGCCCACTGTTGCCGTGGTGACTGTATTTTCAGATAAAGGCCCAACCACCCTGTTCTGAAGGGACATGCACAATGAAGCATGGATTTATGCCTTATCACAAATGGTTTCTTACATTTAAGGTGTGCATGGTAAAAGGTTTTCTGGATCATTGCCAAAGTATGTTGATGAGTACATTTAATACGAGTGTTTGGAAACTACTGCAGTAGGAGCATTGTGGGGTTTTTTTAAAAACAACAACACATGGCGTGCTGAACACCAAAACACCTGTTTAACATTATGTAACTTCTATTCTTAGCTAAAGTTGAATATTGTGTAGTTCCGCAAACAGACATTTCTTCTGACCCACATTCAATCAACAATGATACCTTGTAACTGGTGGAGGTAACTTCCCAAAGAGCAGAAAATCCAGAAGCAAGAGGGATGGAATACTTGGATGTCGCATTAAACAGTGGCACCTCCCCGCTTTTTCTCTTGCAGTTTGGGAACACCTGCTACTGCAATTCTGTCCTGCAAGCCCTGTACTTCTGCCGGCCATTTCGGGAGAATGTGTTGGCATACAAGGCCCAGCAGAAAAAGAAGGAAAACCTCCTGACATGCCTGGCCGACCTTTTCCATAGTATTGCGACGCAGAAGAAGAAAGTTGGGGTCATCCCACCAAAAAAGTTCATCTCCCGGTTACGAAAGGAGAATGGTATGGGCAGTGCCATGTACTCTGTCAGAACGGGGGTGTAGAGCACCCAATGTTTTGGACTCCAGCTCTCAGCATTCTTGACCACTGGCCATGCTGGCAGGGGCTTCCGGGAGTGGAAGTCCCAAACAACTGGAGATATATCTTCAGTCCACCTTGGCTTTAGACAGTGGTCCTGTTCCTAGTCATACCACAACACTGTAAGAGAGAATAGGTGGGAGAATGGGAGGAGGAAGAGGAGGATTCTGTGCTACTTCTCACAGGGCTAGGCAGAGGGAGGGCAGTGGGGCAAGTTGGCATGGGCCTACAATTTTGAGGGGGCCTGCTCCAAGTCCCCCTGGTAGAGGCAAAGGGGGACCCTTTGGTAAAGATTTGTTACAAAGTAGTTCTCCTGTGAGTGAACAGTACTGACTCCATTTTGAGACAGCCAAAAAGCCAAGGTGTCTTCCCCATCTCCAGCCTTTTTTCTGTTGTTGTTGATGATTTTGCCCAAAGAAAAGCATGTAAAGCATTTCTGAATGTGAAGAACTGATGTCTTATATACATCTTGAATAAAAGTACTTGCCGTTTCCTTTTTTTATAAATCGTTCTAGCGCATATGTATTTAGAACTGATTAAAAAAATACTTAATAAGCAGTTTGAAATGGGGCCTACATTTCCCATCTGGCCCAGGCCTATTACCAGCTTTGCCCTGCCGGGTGCTGTGCTGGCTAAGTCCCCCATCCCCAGCTAGAGCAACCTTCCCCAACCTGGTGCCCTCCAGGTGTCTTGAGCTGCAAGTCCTATAATTCCCAGCCAGCATGGCCATTGACCCGACTATGAGAGCACTACGACAATGGGAACCAATGACCTAGGGAGGTTGTGGGCTCTCCTACCCTAGAGGCATTCAAGAGGCAGCTGGACAGCCATCTGTCAGGGATGCTTTAGGGTGGATTCCTGCATTGAGCAGGGGGTTGGACTCGATGGCTTTATAGGCCGCTTCCAACTCTACTATTCTATGTGGCTATGATCTGTAGGGTACCAGGTGGGGGCCCAAATCATGCAAGGGTCCCTCTCTTGTTGCACCTCTGCAGAAGCTGGTCTAAGGCTGGTCCTGGTGCCCTTTCCCTAAGGTGAAAGGACTTTGTGCAGCTGCCTTATGGCGCAGTCCCCTGATACCCACCATGACTTCAGAAGCTCGGGAAATATACACCCATCTCCCTTTTCGCAGATCTGTTTGACAACTACATGCAACAAGATGCCCACGAGTTTTTGAACTACTTACTGAACACCGTTGCCGACATTCTGCAGGAGGAGAAGAAGCAAGAAAAGCAAAACGGCAAGCTGAGAAACGGCAACATGAATGAAGCGGAAGAGAACAACAAGCAAGAACTCACCTGGGTGCATGAGATTTTTCAGGGAACACTGACGAATGAAACGAGATGTTTGAACTGTGAAACTGTAAGCATTGGGCTAGTTGGTTCATGGGGTTTTGGGCAGAGGAATGGCCAGAATGGTCCATAGACATTGATAGGTATATGCATATCCTTCCTGTGCCCTGTTGGGAACTGCTGACAGGGTGGAAGTGTGGTAGGAGGTTTAACTTACAATATTCGTCTTCCATCCACGAATGGAAGAAAAAAATTCCCCTCCTATTCAGGTCCAGCGTCAAAGCTAAGCATGGTCAGGCACTTGCCAGGGGTCCATACCCCAGCAGGGGCCCACTGGCAAGAGTCCCCTGGATTTGCTTCTTCTCTCCACCGCTGCAACCTGCTTGTCCATGTGCCTCACATTCTGGCCCAGACAATGGTGGTGGCAGGAAGGAGGAACAGCCGATGCCACCGCCTGCTTGCTCAGTAGCTCCCTGCCTTTCAAGCCAGCAAGTGGCAGCAGTGTGGAGAAAATGAAGGAACCATAGCAGCTGGTGACAATGGAAGTGAGAAGGCAGACCCACCGAGGGAGCCCCTTGAGGGTGTCTTGCCCAAGGGCCCTCCAAAACCTGGAGCCAGCACTGTTCCCATTGGCAGCAATGGGAGGGAAACATTTAAATGTAATCTTGAGGACGTCTAAATGTTTTGCAGGGACAAGGGAGTGGGCAGGAGATGGGGAGGCTTTGGATCTCTCAGATCCTTGGCCACTCCTTCCCCACCCATCAGCAACCCTCCCCCATGTCCATTTCCTCCTCTCTTGCTTGAGGTCAGAGTTCCAGTCTTATAGAGGAAGCTACCATGGCAGCCTCTGTGGTGGCCAGAAGGAACAAGGAAGAGGACTCTGACTTCAGGAAAACAAAATCCCAAAGCTGGTGCTGTCTATGTTGGCCTAAGAGTGGTTTTTCTTGACAATTCTATGGCCCCTGAGATGTTGTGTGGGGACAATAGGATTGCACTCTTAATAAAAGTTAGAAAAAACAAACCGTGGTGAGGTGTTAGTTCTGCATAGGGTCGTATCGCTGGAAGGGACTAAAATGTGAACTTTCCCCATATGCTATCAAAGGCAGGACCATTCATTGGCTTCTCTCCACTAGACTGTTTCTCTAGGAACTTGTGCTGTTGTATTTGACGGCGATGCTGCTTCAACTTTTTTTTGCAACTTTTGGCATAGTCTTCTAGGTTTTGATGTTGTGCTGACTCCGATGGTAGTCATATCTCCTTTGAGCATTTGTTTCTGGGGCAGCTAGCTTTAGGATCAGGTGACTGGTTGTAAAACACTTTGTATTTTTTCTAATTTTGTTGCAGGTTAGTAGCAAAGATGAAGATTTTCTCGATCTTTCTGTTGACGTTGAACAGAATACATCAATTACTCACTGCTTAAGGTAAAAAAAATGTGTGGCTGCTATAGAAATACATTTGAACAGATTTTGCTCTGGTCATTTTAGATTAGTGATTTATGAAAAGAAAAAGCTGTATGAGAGTTGCAGTCTGATATAGCATAAATCAAATCAAGGAATATAAATGGAGGTTTTGTTGGCCTGAAGAAGGTGGGGGTATATATCAATCACAATGCAATTGAATATTTGGTAAGAAACTGCAGCTTTGAATATTTCAGTTGCTTACTCCTAGGAAATTCAACTGAAGATAGCAGTATTACTCTGGAGCAAATAACTTTAAGTGTGTATATGAAAGCATGCAAAATACGTATTTACTGGGAAAGTAATCTATTCTCTGTAAGTTAAAAGGCCTACTGATTAATAATATGAAACATTTGTTCCCAAGCATTAGAATCTGTATATATCACAGCAGTTAACTGTACAGAAATCCCTTAACATCCATTATGTCCCACTAAATTACATACTGTTGTTAATTTGTATAGATTTACCAGAGTTTAGCTTGAACTAAAAGTTGATTTAATTCATGTATTTATAAACGGTGCTTCATCAAATGATACCAGGGTACTGAACAATAAATATATAATAAAACCAATAAAATACAATCATAAACCATTAAAGGCTGTTAAAAATAAGGCAAAGGGGGCCACACATGCTTGCATAAACTATATTTGCTACATGTCCACCCCATGTAAACATGCTGTTTTATACTATTGGAACTTCCACATGATCCCAGTCTTGTCATGAGTCCATCAGTAGTTCTACAGGCTCCTGGAGACCATCTATTGGAGTTGAAGACTGTAGGAACAAGTCTTAAGATATAATAAGGAAGTTCTTCAGTGCCATCTATGTGGAGTCAATTATTATTATTATTATTATTATTATTATTATTATTATTATTATTATTACATTTATATCACACCTTTTTTCCTCTTGCAATGAAACCAAGGCAGCTTACATGGTCCTTCTCATAACAAACCTGTGAGGTAGGTTAGGCTGGGAGTATGTGACTGGCCTAAAGTCATCCAGTCAGGTTCATGGCTGAGTACGGACTGGAACCCTGTTCTCCTGTGCCCCAGTCCAACACTCTAACCACTACATCAGATGAGCTCTCAGTGTAATGAATTTATAAGGAGATAACATATAGCCAGCAGCCTCCATTTTCTCTCCTTGTATTTTTTGTCAAAGAAGAAAATACGCACATTTAGTGCAAACTGCTGTCCTCTTTTGTCTTCTTTTTGGTGATGCATTTCATCTTTTGTTTAGCAGTTCATAAGTGGTCACCCTAGATCTTAACCACCCTGTTAGCTGCGTAGCAACTTCTATAAAAAGTGAATGCAAATAATGGCTGAATTTTGATTGAGAACAGCCTCTGTGAAGGCAGAACACCGTCCTTTTTGTTTTTCTGCAGCATTTGTTCAGAACGAACATAAAATGTACCCTTAACCAGCAGGATTACAGAATGTATGTTGGAAATTATAATTGCCACGTTCAAGAACTGAAATGTCTTTGTTTGATCTTAATTGTATAAATAGTGTAGAGCTGGAAAGAGGAATAAGTAAACAGGAGCTGTTCAGAGACGCAATTGCTCAATTAGTTTCTTTCCCCTTTAATACTACAACTAGTATTACTTCCTCCTAGTTATCTTTGGATGAAAAAGGCCTTCTGTGTTTAAGCCTCTGACATAGTTATTTTCCTCTGTGTATCAGTGCTGGCATTATATGAATTCCAGAATAGGAATTCATATAATAACACAATAAATTATGTATCAATTATTTTTATTTCCTTGAGGAGTTGAAAAGACCAGTTCATTCAGTCAATCTTGCAACTCACAGCCCCTTCCCTTTTCTTGTTTTATGAACGTTTCTCTGCGTGCTTGATTTATTTTAAAAAAAGAAAAACATCTTCTCTGTGAATAAATAACACCTCCAACATATTTCTGCCTTAGTCTAAGACTATAAGAGAACAACTTATACTTATGGATGTGAGCCAAAAACTAGAAGTGTGGGAATATCTTTTTTTAAAAAATTATCTATCTAAATCAAAATAAATAAATAAAAATTCAATAAGCAGGACTAGGCTATAGAAAAGCAACTGTCAGTGCCTGGCGAAATCTCTAGGGATATTATCTGGCCCAATGTTTGCCAGTCCAGAAGCAGGAAGGGTGTGCAGTACAAGTGGTAGGACCATCGGCTATTTTAGAAAATAGTAGGGAGGTCTTAACCCATCACCATCCTCAAAGTTGCTCTCCATTAAGAAGATCTTTGCTGTCTATGGGATTAAGGTCATCCTGATCTTGTAGGGTGGCCATGTGTCTTCTTTTATGGAGGACAGTCCTCTATTTAAAGGGCTACCAAAGGACCTCTCTCTGTTTGAAGAGTTGACCTATCCAATTACAATTTTAAGATAAAAAGCCATAAGAATGATTGCTCATTGACAGTTAGCACCCAGACAGCAGTCTGAACAGGCAGGCACACAGATCACCCAGTTACAGGCCTGGTTCAGATGACACGATAATCGACAGGGGGAGTGGGGATGGGGAAGAGGCAACCATCTGTTGCATTGATTATTGTGTTGAGTGGGGGGGCTGACACACAATAGACACACAACTCACTGTATGTTATTCTGGCGATTTAGACAATGGGGGAAAACAATGGGCTGCTCCGTTGCTTATCCAGAGACCCATTGATTAAAATGTTGTGTGGCGGGCTCTGTTCTGTAATCTCCCCCATCGAGTGCACTATTCCAGAAGGTCATAGAGTTCTCTGGCAGGAGCAGCCCATAGCACCCCAGTCGCTCCTGTGCAGCCGGCAGAACTTTCAATGCATGTTGGGATAGGGCTGGGAGGAGGGAGGGAGGAGCACCAGCAGCCCAGAAGGATGCCGGGACTTCCAGCCTCATGACAGGGGAGGGACAACATGTTGTGTGGGAAGTACCCCCTCCGTTGCCTAATATGTCATCCAAACCAGGCCACAGTCTTCCACTCAACATTGAGCTGTACTGTCTTTCTATTTAAATTATAGGCATTCCGTCTCAGTCTGCATCTACGCATATACAGTAGCATGTGCATATTTTATGCAAATTGCTGCCCTACTTCATCTTCCTTTTGCTGTCCTCCTTCATCTTCCTCTCTTTTTAGGCAATTTGTAAGCAGCCACCCTAGATCTTCACCATGTAGCAACTTCCTTAAAAAATGTGAATACAATACATTCGTAAAAATGTTGAATTTTATGAATTCTTCCAATCTGGAAATGTTTTCGAGGTAGTAGGTGCCCAAACAAAGTATAATGTGTTGCAGTAGAGGCTGGTGGCTTAGATATCAGTGGGGCAGTGAATCCGCTCCAGATTTCAGTCAGAACTCTAAAGGCGCTATCCAAGGTCTGGAACCCAATCCCCAAATAGGGTCAGCTACTTGGATAGCGCCTTTAGAGTTTTGACTGAAACCCAAAGCGGATCCACCACCCCATGACATCGGAGCCACCAGCCTCCACTGGCATGTTGCCAAAGATATAGGCATTCCTGGGACATAGGGGATCCCAATACACACACACACAGTTTCTCAGCCAGTAAAGGCTTCCCTGCTCATGCTTGGTCACACCCAAGGAGCATGAAATCTTTGGATAAAATAATAATTATTATTATTATTATTAATAATAATAATGATGATGATGATGATGATGATGATGATGCAACCATGTGGGCATAGGTAGCAAATTTGAGTGTTTCTCTTTAAAGACTTCAGAAGTGCCAGCTGTTAGGAATATAATCACATGTTTAAATAGTCAGCAGGGTATAATTGAGCTGCCCCAGCAACACTGAAAATAAAGATGCGGAATAGTATAATAGAGCTCACTTTATCCCAAACTGTTAATTAGTTAATTCAATTAATTAAAGAATAATGAATCTGCCCATTTGGGAATGAAGGATTCTTCTTGGCCAGTATGGGATTTTATTCATTCCTTCATTCATAGCTTAATTCAAGATATGCATTCTCCAGCTTATTCTCTTCAACAAAGCTTAAAAACCACAATAAGGACACTGTAATGAAACAGCAGCAGCACACTGGAGAACAGAGAAACCATGATCAGCACAAAAACAAGCAATTAATTACCCACAGTGAGTTAATTATCAGTATATCACTAATCAGTTACTCCAGAAGCCCTCTGAAAGAAGATAATTTTCACTTCGGAAGAGCAAGTTGCAGGGGCTGCCTGTTAAAACCTGGCAGGGTTGGAGTCAGAGGTGGCTCCAACAGGCAGTTACTGATGGCCCAAGTCCTGCGTTGCCATCCAACACCATCTAGAGGGCCACAAATTACCCACCCCTGTTTGAAAGGTAGCTCCATGCAACCTGCTCTTTGCTCGTGCAGCGAGATTATATAAAAGATTTTATAGGCCCGCACACATGCCCCAATGACTGCATATAAGGAACAAGAAGAAAGCAAGCACATGTGTTGAAATCCACGGCAAATTCAATGGGCATTTGGGGTGGAAAGTATCAAGGCACTTTTACCAACTGGGACCTCTGTTGGTTTTTTCCAGAGACTTCAGCAACACAGAAACATTGTGTAGTGAACAGAAGTACTACTGTGAGACTTGCTGCAGCAAACAGGAGGCACAGAAAAGGTAAGGTAAGCCATTGGGGGCTCCTTCCATGTGCAGCATGGGCTTTGGGCATAGTTCAAATGTTAAAGCAGTGGTTAAAATAAAATGGATCCTTCCTGCTTTCAGTTCTGCAAAAGAAAGAAACACAACTTTGCCATATAGTTTCCTAAATTATTTGGGAATAAAGTCTCAAGTAAAGCAATGGTCCTCCACACATATTTCCCTAACAAGCATCAAAAATGTCCAAGAGGTGCACCGTTGACTGTAATTTAGCCTTCCTCCATCTGACACCACCCAGGTGTTTTGCACTGCAACTCCCAGCATGGCCAGGAGGGCACCAGGTGAGGGTAAGGCTCTGTAATCCAAAGTCCTGTGCAGGCAACTCCATTTAATAGCTCAGTGGCACATGGAAAGCTGTAGGAGGAAGAGGAATGCGAAGCCTTTCTTCCTTGGGAGTGAATGTGTCTCATGCTGTAAGCCAATGAAGTTTTCCCACCTGGTCTCAATGACTGATCTATCTATGTAATGGAATAATCATGCACACACCTTAGAAGAATAAAATATGCAGGCAACTCATAGAGTTTTTCTAGACAAGGCTGTTAACCGGCTGTTAATGTGCTGTACCCAACTTTGGTTTCGTCATAGAATTGAGATTGAGCACTACACAAAGAGAGTTTCCTTCCCTGTTTTTCTGCTACATAAACTCTAGGTGGCACTGAGATACAATGTGGTATATCATGCACTTTCAGTGAGTTTTTTTATAACAGAGAAATGTGGTATTTAATTATAAAACTGAAAGAAAACACTTTCTTCACTTGTGTATTTTCACATTTCCATTGTACCACAGTGCCACCTAGATGCTATGTAGAAGAAAAGCAGGGAAACTGTCTTTGTGTAGTTTTGGATCACAATTCTGCGACGAAACTAAAAGTAGATTCAGTGTGTTAACAGCCGGTTAACAGCCTCGTGTAGAAGAGCTCTATATGTTGCCTGCATATTTCATTCTTCTATGGTATGTGCATGATTCTAGTCATCTCAACTCATCCCATAGTTATTTTCAAGTCTATTTATACTTCTTATAACAACTGTGCAAACAATTTGGTTTGCTACAAGAGATGAGTGCATGGTGGGGGGGCGGAGCTTGGCAGCCTGAGCGATGGCGGGTTTCTTCTGAGGCTCTGAACGGCGCTTGCCGGAAAAGGCAATTATCTCTTTTTTAATGGACATGAATCTTTGAGCAACTGACAGAAAATGATTATAAAACCAACAGGAGCCGGGAAAGTGGAGAGATTTGGAGAAGGGAGGTGAGATGAACTATGATTAATGCAATGTCTGTCTAAACGGCAACTCTATGAAAAGTGAAAGTAAACGCTGACTGACGCAGTTTAAAAAGAAGGAATTTATGTTTGCTGGACATTGATCTGTGATATAACCTCTCATCTTTATCTCACATGGGAACGATTGGAATGCTGGCTTTCTAAGGTTAAAGTGGTTGACTGGATTTATTGGCGTGGCGAGAAGGGGGGTGAAGGGGTGAAAAAAGCTGCATTTGGCATTCGGTGAGGGAGATGTGGGATGTGAGAGACTTTGAGTGATTAAATCTGATCCCCTCTAGTGAATGCTGTTGTGAACTGGATTTTTCCCCCCTCCTCGTGAAGAAGGAGCTGTGAGTGCTATATAATAGAGAAGCCAGCATAAGTTGCTAAGGAAGAGAGTTGGACTCTAAGATTTATGCCCTACCCAGAAGGGACCCATGCCCAACGTTAAAAAAAAGATCAAAAGTTGGGAAAAGCTTAATAAACAAAAAAAGAAACCTTCAAATCATAATTTGGCTTACCTCTCCTTCCTGGGAAGTACAGCCCCTGGAGTTGAACAGGAAGAGGAAGATATAGACCCAGTCTCTTTGGATACAATACCAAATAAAGAAGGAAACATGGCAGAAGGGGGGAAAGAAAGTGGTAGTAACCCTCCCTCTTTAATGGAAATCAAGGCTATTATAGCAGAAAATAACATGATTATTTTTAAAAAAATGGATCAGCAAATGAGTGAATTCAGAAAACAAATGCGTACTATTATGGATAAAACGATGGAAAATTCGGATAAGATCAAAAAGATAGAGGCTAAAGTGGATCTGGACCAGAAGAAACAAGAGGCTTTCGAAAAATCAACTAATATACAATTTAAAGAATGGGAATTGCGTTTGATCGCCTTGGAAGATCAATCTCGTAGATCTTCGCTTCGAATAAAGCAGCTGAAGGAGACGCAAGGAGAAGATCTTAGAGAAATTATCGTGAACTGGTTCAAGGAGCTGACGCCTGACATTCCAATAGATGGATCGGATCTGGACCGAGTCCACCGTGTGGGGGGGAAAAACTACAAAGGGACTAGAGACATATTGGTGAAATTTGGCAACTATTACAAAAAAGAGCAAATTATGAAAGAATTGAGATCTAAGGTTCAGATACAGTGTAAAGGCAAACCAGTGCAAATTTACAATGATCTTTCTCAACGCACATTAAATTGGAGACGTAGTCTTAAACCAATAACGGAAACATTAATGAAGAATAAAATTCCTTATGCATGGGGTTACCCGGTTTTCTTAAGATTTACATATGGAATACAGAGTAACCTCATTGGATCAAGGTAAAGATTTGCTGAAGAGGCTGGGTCTGGATGGGGAAGCAGATGGGGCTGGAGTGGGTGGGGGAGGGAATGAGGCTGGGACATCTGGAGAGTAAGAGAATTGTTAATTATGTTGGAGATAATTGCAAATAAAAATGCTAATATAGAGACCTGCCGGCCAGGCACAGCACTGCCTCCCCCCTCCCCCTTTAAAGTAGATGGCTGGAGTATTAGACTCACGGGGATATGGGGGGGGGATTAGAGTGGGGGGGTGGGGAGGGGGGGAAGGTAGGGGAGGAGGGATCGGGGTAGTAGGGTGTGGGTTTTATGTATGGAGTTTGTGTTTTTATGTAAGCAAGTTTGAATTGCTGAGCACAAGGGATCGGAAGAGATTTCAAAAGGGTGATTATGGATAAAAAGATAAAGGTATCAACACTCAATGTTAAAGGTTTAGGGGCAGTCGTGAAAAGGAAGAGAATAGAACAAATGCTAAATAAAGAGGGATCAGATATTATAATGATCCAAGAGACACACCAAGGCTCCGAGAATTCGAATATGATAAAATTAAAGTGGTTAGCCTATTATGAAAAATCATTAGGGACATCAAAAAAAAATGGAGTGGCCACTTTGATTTCAAAAAAAAGTGGGTTTATATTAGAAGAGGTAAAAAAGGATGATAAGGGTAGATATCTTATGTTAAAAGGTAAAATTGAGGGAAAGGTTTATACTTTGATTAATGTTTATGCCCCAAATGAGAGGCATAGAGAATTTTTTATAAAGCTGTTCAAAGAAATAGAAGAATTTAAGGAGGGGTGTGCATTATTAGCTGGGGATTTTAATATGGTTATGGATAATAAAAGGGACAGGTCAAATCCCACTAATGCTGAAAAGAGGAACAATATGACTATATTGAATAAATTAGTAAAAGAAAATGATTATTTAGATTCGTGGCGCTTACTTTACGGGAATAGGCCTGGATTTTCATACTTTTCCCCAGTTCATCATACATACTCCAGGATAGATTATATATTTGTTTCAAAAGAATTTGCAACGAGGATTTGTAAAATGGAAATGGGGGTAATAAAAGTAACCGATCATGCCTTGTTAAGTTTAGAATTTACAGTTAAGAAAGATTATAAAGAGGCATATAGATGGAAGTTGAACACAAAGATATTGAAATACAATAAAATAGTAGATAAAATTCGGAAGGAACTGTCGGAGGCATGGGAAATTAATGAAAAAGGAGGAACAGCTGGGTCAGTCATTTGGGACACCATGAAGGCTGTAGCAAGAGGAATCTGTATTAGAGAAACATGTAGTTTAAAAAGACAACAACGTGCAGAACAGGAAAAGTTAGAGATAGAAATTAAAAACTTGGAGGAAAGATATTGGCGAAGTAAAGATAAATATAAATTAGTGGAAATACAAGCTAAGAAGAAACAATTAGAAAACTTAAATATAGAAGAGATTCAAAAGAATTTAATGTATATGAAAAGGGAATATTTTGAAAACAGTGACAAGAACTCGAGGTTGCTTGCCAAGCTCACACAAAAAGAAAAAGGGAGGAATGGGATAGAAACGTTGAAAGATAGTCGAGGGAATTATTGTCATGCAATGAAAGCTAAAATAAAAATTTTTCAGGAATTTTATCAGGAATTGTACAAGGGTAAAGAAATTCAACAAGAAAAGGTGGAGGAGTATATTGGAAGGTTTATAAAGAAGGAAATAAAATCAGAATATAAGGAGTTAATGGAGTCAGTAATAACTCAAAGAGAAGTTGAAGAAGTTATTGATAAGTTAAAAGTGGGTAAATCACCAGGAGCAGATGGTTTGGGTCCAGAATATTATAAGGTCTTCAAAGATTGTTTAGTTCCAAAATTAATGGAACTTTATAATAGGATATTATCAGGAGAGAAGATACCTGAATCATGGGAACATTCAGTGATAATTCTGATCCCAAAACCAGATAAAGATTTGACTAATCCTGATTCTTATAGACCTATTTCTTTAATAAATCAGGATGCTAAAATTTTTACATCTATTATGGCCAAACGATTAAATAAATTTTTGGCAGAATATATAGGAGCAGATCAATGTGGGTTTGTGGTAGGAAGACATATGCATAATTTAGTGGGTAGAGTTTTAAATGTAATAAATGTAATAAAAAAAGCAAATATTAAGGCAGGTATTATGGCATTAGATATTTTTAAAGCTTTTGATTGTGTGAGCTGGCAGGCACTAAAGAGTATTATAGATAAATTGGGATTTGGAAATAAATTTAAAAATGTAATAGAACAGTTATATTCCCAAAATACGGCGGTAGTGGTGGTAAATGACGGACTTACTGAAAAGATACGACTAGCCAGAGGAACAAGACAAGGATGTCCGCTCTCGCCGGTCCTTTTTGTAATGGTTATGGAAGTTTTGGCGAAGGCACTAAGGGAGGATAAAGAATTAGAAGGAATTGGAGAGGTAAGGGAGATAAAGCTAAACATGTTTGCGGATGATACTTTATTGACCATTAAGAATCCATTAAGAAAATTAGAAAGAATTAAATATCAGTTGAGGGAATTTGAGGAAATTACAGGGTTAAAAATAAATTGGTCTAAATCAGAGATGATGTTGTTTAACTATACTAAGAAGGAAGAAAAGGATTGGGAATTTAAGGGGATGGAATTGAAAGTTAAGAATGAGATTAAATACTTGGGAATTAAAATTACAAAAAATCTAGAGAATTTAGAAAGGGAAAATTTAACGAGGTTAAAGAAGGAGGTATTAGAGAAATTGGAGAAATATAAGAGATTAAATTTATCTTGGTTTGGGAGAATAGCTTTGATAAAAATGAAGATACTAGCTAAAATTAATTTCGTATTTAGGATGCTACCTATAAAAATATCAGAAACCGAGATAAAAAGTTGGCAAAATATTATTAATAAATATTGTAATGGAGAAAAGAGAGCAAGAGTGAATAAAAATAATTGGTACCTAAGCCAAAAAAAGGGGGGAATGGGTCTCCCAAACATAAAATTATACTACGTAGCAAATAGATTAAGACATGTTGTAGAAGCAATTATGGGAGTAGGAGATTTATACTGGATGGAAGAAAAAATCATAAGTAAGGTAGAGATGAATCTGGAGAATGTTTTTTTTAAAGATGGAGGAAGAAAATGGGTTGGAAGTATAGATAATCCACTCCTGAGGACTCAATGGGAAATTTGGAGCAAATTTAAAGGGAAGCTGCTTCCGAGCAACTCTCCCTTAGCACCGATAATAATGTTAAAGAATTTCCCAGAGGATCTAAAGGGTAGATTATGTAAAATATTAAAAGAGAAAAATAAAATAAAATTAAAGGATTGGGTAAGAGATATTAAAACAAGAGAAGATATGGAAAATTTGTTAAAGGAGAAGAAGCTATCTTGGCTAGAATATGGTCAATTAGAACAATGGAATAAAAAGTGGATTAAAGATAATAGAATGTGCAGAAAGATGACGAGGTTTGAAGAATTAGTAGTAAGTAAGGAGAAAGGAAAAGGAGGTAGTATAGTTTCAAAAGGATTAATGAGTGAAATATATAAAATATTGTTAGAGAAGGAGTTTAGAGAGAATACAGAGAAAGTGATTTGGGAATCAGATTTGAAGATACAAATAGGGCGACAGAGCTGGGAGGGACTATGGAAACAAAGAGTGTTGAGAAGTTTATCAGTAAGAATAAAGGAGAATTATTTTAAAATTTTATGGAGGTGGTACCTAACCCCGGTTAGATTGAACAAGATAAGTGATCAACATTCAGCAAATTGTTGGAGAGGATGTGGGGAAAAAGGAACGTATTTACATATGTGGTGGCAATGCAAATATGTACAAAGATTATGGAAGATGGTGTTCTCAGAAATTGAAGAAATAGTGGGAATGAAAATAGAACAAACACCAAAAATAGCATTGCTGTCACTATTTGAAGATATAAAGTGTGGAAAAGGAACTATAGAGCTGATATCGAGTTTGTTGGTTGCAGCACGATTGATGATAGCTAGGAACTGGAAGATCCAAGGGGAATATTCTATTGAGGAGTGGTATAAAGTAGTATGGGATATAGCCATTAATGATAAACTGACATGTAATATTAAGTGGAGAAAAGGCGTAACTAAAATAAATGAGTTCGAAGGAATTTGGAAACAGTTCCTAGTGTTCGTGTTTACTAAGGGAAATGGGAAACCACCATCAGAAGAAACGATTAGATTTTGGACTCAAGAATGATCCCGAGGTGGGGGGTGCACTTTTATGTTAAGAATGAAAATGTTGTAGTGTGATAAGGCATATGTAATAGTTTTTGATATTTGTACTCAACAATTATTCAATATGTATGAAGCAGATATTTGATGTATTTCTTTTTCTTATTGTGTTTGTTTCAATTATATTTTGGAAATGTTCATTTATGTTTATATAGTGTTGAAAATGAATAAAAATTATTAAAAAAAAAAGAGATGAGTGCATGGTATCAACAGCAACTTCATTCATAGACATTATGCTAAATTGATATACATTTTGTTTAAACAATGTTGGGGTGAACAATTCAGGTGTATTTAGAGTAAAAATCAACAGGGGTAGTTATGACTTTCTTAGGCCCTGTTGATTTCATTGGGTCTACTCTAAATATGACTTAATCTGGGTCCAACTCATTTTGTGTTTAGAATTGGACTGTACTATAAGTAATTGGCTGGAGTGGGTGGGAAACCTTTATAAGAAATAACTTGTCAGGCCCCCACCTCCACCTGTGGTGGAATAACAACCTGCCTGTATGGTATGAGCAGAGAGTGCAATTCTTCTTCTGTAACATTATTTTGATTTCACAGGATGAGGGTTAAAAAACTGCCAATGATCCTCGCATTACACCTGAAGAGATTCAAATACATGGAGCAGCTACATCGGTACACCAAACTCTCTTACCGTGTGGTGTTTCCGCTGGAGTTACGGCTCTTCAACACATCCGGGGATGCTATCAACCTGGATCGCATGTATGACTTGGTGGCTGTAGTAGTTCATTGTGGCAGGTGAGCGGCATTGAAACGTAATTCCGGAAATAATTCTGCACAGAAGGAGCATTGCTCCCTCTAATACTGAACTCAGGACATGGAGTACCTATCAATTTGGCATTCTGGGAATTGTAGGCCTTTTTTCTGTCTAAACATGCCTAGGGTTGTGCCCTAAATGTATTTGACTATAACATGAGGTGAGCAAAGTGCTGCTCACAGGCACCAGTGCACCTCCAGACATCTTTTGAGGTGCCCACTGAGGTGCCCTACCCTTCCCACTTAAAAAAAAAATAACACATGTTCTTACTGGCAGCTAGGATTAGAGAGAGAAAGAGATGGGAGGGGAAATGAGTTTTCTGGTGGAAGGGGAAGAGAGAAAAAGAGCTTGTCTTCTGTTAAATAGTTTTCTGTTGCCACTGAAAACTTTGGATCCAATGCAGTTTTTTTTTAGTGTATTGGGGCTTAGACCCCACCTCCACTTTGTATTTAATCTTTGGGGCAGGTTATTTGTCCCTTGTAACTAAGCTGACCATATGGAAAGGAGGACAGGGCTCCAGTATCTTTAACAGTTGTATTGAAAGGGGAATTTCATTAGCTGTCATTTGTATGCATGCAGCACCTGGTCAAATTCCCTCATCATCACAACAGTTAAAGCTGCAGGAGCCCTGCCCTCCTGCAGCTTTAAGTGTTGTGATGACAAGGGAATTTCACTAGGTGCTGCATGCATACAAATGACACCTGCTGAAATTCCCTTTTCTATGCAACTGTTAAAGGTACAGGAGCCCTGTCTTCCTACTTGTAACTAACTATGTCTCTCATAGCAGCCATTTTGTGGTGGTGCCCACAACAGTCTCAAATTGTCAAATGGGCCTGAAAAGTTTGCCAGCTCATGTACTACAATATGACTTCGGTGTTTTAGGATGTTGGCCCCATTGTGTCACAATTTTTTTAAAAAATATATATTTCTCTTTCCTTTTTAGTGGACCTAATCGTGGACATTATATTACCATTGTGAAAAGCCATGGATTTTGGCTTTTGTTCGATGATGATATTGTAGAGGTTAGTACACTGATGACTGCTGAGCAAAATTTAAATGTGTCGAGTTTTTTTGTTCATGTGATGTAGCTTACCATCTTAAAATTAATTTCTTAGAGTAGTAGCAACCCCCAGATATTGGGAAGTCAGTGGGAGTTATGCAAGGATTTCCTTGTTTTGAACCCTAAATTTTAATTATCCTCAGTAGATGTTAAACTGATGCAATGGAATGAGGTGATACAATAGACTGCACCACTTCAGGCTACAGCTCGGTAATTATTATTTTTAAAACTGAAAATTCACCGCTACATTTTAAAAACTTCACAAATAGAAAGCTAGCACAGCAGGCCAAGGACTGAGCTGGAATCTTTCTTCCAGATAGGCTACCTTTTTATTTGTAGGCAGGGTTATTTTTATACGGAGGAGCATTTAAAATGACTATTCCCTGCCACACTCTGAAGTGTTACAATCTATTCTACCTGATTACCCCTTCGTTCCACTACATGTGAAGACTGAGGGCCAAAACAGACATTACTTTAAATCTGCATCTAGCAGCTATGTCTTTTCTTTCTCTTTTCATTTTTACTCTAGAGTGGGCCCCGGGGCCCCAAGCCAGACCAGGACTCTAGTGTTGGGGTAGATGTTTTTAAAGATCCAGATCAGGGGCTCTTTGCCTACTCAAGAATACGAATGGGGGAAAGAGGTAACTGCTAGATATGGATTTCAAGCCATGTCTGCTATTGCCCCTGGCCTCAGTCTCTCTCTTTCTTGGGCCAACAATTCTGACTTGTTCCTTCAGCCAGTAACTCTTTAGGGAAATGTGGAAGCTTCCCACATACTTGATTCAGTCTAGACGCACCACTTGAAGTGCGAGCCACAATACTACAAATAAAGGGCACCATTCTGTACAAGAGTTTGTACACCTCACCAGTACACAAGGTCTACTACACACTTCAGGCCTGTTCAGACAACATACTGAGCCATGGTTGGCTGCTAACCCTTTTGCATCAAATGGTTAGTGAGCGTGTTTAAATTGTGGTTATGTAGGCACCATGGTTAGGAATAGTTCACATGACATGCATAGTCATGGTTCACACGACACGCTAAGTCATAATGTTGAGCTCAAAATGCTTAACCACCATGGCTTAGTGTGTTGTCTGAACAGGGTCACTGATACAGTGGTTCCCATGGTTTGCTGCTTAGTGGCCAGGGTATCAGGACAGGGTGGCAGTGGTACAGTGTTTGTTGGGATTGGGAAATCTGGGTAGTGGGATTCTGGGTAGTGGGTCCTTAAATCAGGCCTACACAACCAAACCCACCAAGCCAAATGCAGGCCACTAGCCATGAATTGTGGCTTTTGATATTTATTGAGACTCTGTTGAACTGCTATACATTGTTCCTGGATTTCATTTAGCATGGTTGGAAAGTTACCACTTATCTATGAGTATAAAATAATTGCTCTACTGCTTTAAACTATAACCAAACAAATTCTTTTTCCTAATATTAATCTCCCCCTAATATTACATTGACAGTAGACAGAACTCCAACTTTATTCTTAACACCATTTTCCCCAGTTGTGCAAGGGAAGAAGGAAAAAGTGTCTGTTGTATGCAATAACCTCATTATTCATTTAAAACTAAAGTTAAGCAATACAACTGTCTGAGTTTCTCAACTGGATAATGCAATGCATTCGTTGTAAAACAGGGGTGAGCAACATGTGGCCCTCCAAATGTTTTGTCCTACAACTCCCATCAGCCATCACTATTTGTTATGCTGATGAGGGCTGATGGGAGTAGTTGGACAAACATCTGGAGGGCCACAATTTGCCCACTTCTGGTGCAAAAGAAGTCCCAGAAAGTTTGTACCAAAGGACTTTCCTGCCACAAAGACTAGAAAGTTCCCAGCTAACCACAGCCTTTGCAGCAAAGTAAGATCTACGCCAGCGTTTATTAAATTGTTTCTCTGATGATTGCACATATGAAAGGAGTCTGCCAACCATTTTGCTATATTTACTCTCATTTTGACAGTTAAACCCATTTCTTCATATTTTCTCCTTTGAAGTTTTGATAACTCCTCTCTTTTCTTTTTGCAGAAAATTGATGCGCAAGCTATTGAAGAATTCTATGGTCTGACTTCTGATATCTCAAAAAATTCAGAATCTGGATATATTTTATTTTATCAGTCAAGAGAGTGACTGGGTAGACTGTGACTTTTTCTGCACTCAAGAGGAGAAGCTGACCAACACTGTTAATTGACTTCCATGTAGACCCATCCAATACAGTCCATTCTGCTCATATTTCAGCTGCTGACTGAAACTCCTTTGACTGGGAGATTGGCCTCCACCTTTACCATGACTCTCCTTTAAAGGCAACAAGAACAAATTTATGCAGACTCATGTTCACCTGTTGGATCCTGCTGAACTGAGGTTTAATGTTTCATAGGTGTTTGCATCACCGTTAAGGACCATTTCTTCCCTGATTCTAAAGAACCATTCTTTTAGACTAGTGGTTTCCAAACCAAGGTACCGTGGAATGCCTTAGATGACTAGCAGGGATTCCTCAGTGACAAGGTCAGTAGAAATGGTGGACTTCCACCCGAGCCAATGTCAGGAGTCTCCATTGTTGGGCACCTTCCATGGCCCATACTACTGATCCCCACAATCCCTCACCCTGCTCCTCCTCACTTCTGTTGCTTGTTCATCTGCCCTTTCCAGGTTTGTGAGCAGTGGCAAAAGAAAGGGTGAACATCAGCCTCCACATGCCTTGTCCTCTCTTTCAACCTGTGGTGGTAGATTGGGCCCATGGGGAAAGGACAAGTGAATGGACAGTGGTGACAGTGGCAAGGAGGCTTCTCAGAGACATGGGTCAGCTGAAGGTATCTTACCTGAGAGTCCTCCAAAATCTGGAGCCAACACTGTCATCCATACCTTAAATTAGATTTCCCCCATCCCTGGTCCCTCCAGATATTGATAGACTACAATCCCCAGAATCCCTGATGATTGCCCTGCTGGCTGGGGCTGATGGGAGTTGTAGTCCAAAACATCTGGAGGGACCCAAGTCGTGGAAGGCTGCTATTAAAATAGTTTGCTCACAACTACTGACCTTCCCCTGAAAGGGTGTACTGGAGGTAATCTAGAGTGCATATACACAGTTTGCACAGGGCAGTGACAAACCTGGTCAGCATTGCACATGGAATGAGCATGCACCCTAGAACATATCCTGGCAGCTTCTGCTGTGCGCATGGGTACTATGGCAGGTGATGCTCAAGGGTTTCTAGGTAGGGTAATCGATGTGGAAGGGCTGTCTTCGGGTAGAAAGTCTGAAAATTGCTGCTTTAGATGCCTACTACTGAAATGTAACTCCTACTCATGGAAAGGAGATACATGTGTATTTCATAACTATTGGAACTGGGCTTAGATTGTGGACTAGGTCACATAGTATTCTCCAGTTAGAAAACTATTCTTTCCAAACCCTTTAAGCTTTGGGTTATTAAAAAAGAAATCGAATTGGCAACCTCAAGACACACATTTACTCCAAGGGATTTCAGTTCCATTTGAATCAAATCATGCTTGTTTGTCTAGTCTTCCTGTTTATCGTGGGACATGAGCTGAGCTGCTCCTTTGGATTCCCGCCCTGTAAAAGGCTTTCGGGGATTTTGCACTGAAGGAGGTGGGGGAGGGAAGCGGTTCCTCCATGTAACTTTCACTATGTAATGAGTGATTTATCTTTTCTTAACCCAAAGAGATCCTGCAAAACGATGTTGTTGTTTATTCAAGTTCACACATGTCTGAGTATCGTGCGTGCAAGTAAGTGCTTGTACAGCAGTTGTGCAATCCAGTTAAGAAATACCGGCCATGAGCCAAAGCTCTAGAGGACTCAAGCACACAACCGAGTTCCATGTGAACCGCGGCTTTCTCGTTCTCTTCAGTCTTGGAGAATGCATCCTCATGTACACGTTAGAGGTTTCGCATGCACGTCACAGCCGCTGGATTTCAGTAACTATCTGCCATGGCGCTCAATTCTGCAAAGCGCTAGACTTTGACAGGTTGCAGTGGCTGCATTGAGAGCTAAATGATGTGGCATCACCCAGGGTAAAACAATTTTTCATGTTCTGCAGCACCTTTACAGTCAGATATATTAAAATCCAGTTCCTGAGTTCCATCTCTTTGTTACACTTCCACGTGACTAAGAAATGACACCTGGGGGCAACTAGAATAGGGTCAAATTTTAGTGGCTCCCATTTGGTTCTATGGCCTGAAATAGAAGGGCTGCAATTGGCAAGGCAGCTGGGAAAGCTGCAAAGTCACTGACCGAGACAGCGATAGATTCCTAGAAGCATAAGGCAGATTTAGCTCCCACCTGAATTGTGTCCCTGAGAACATGCCTAAAATGCTCATCTTGAGAACACCTTTTCAGTGGTAGCCAAATGTGCCCTCTGGCCCTAATGCTGAGTGGCCAAGTTTGCACCAAATGGGACTACCATTGGGATACTATGTGTCTCTGTGTACGTCCATCAGAATCTGCAGTATATAAATCTTCTCTGCAGCCCTCTTGCCCCCATTGTATTGACAGGCATTTTGTTAGTTGTGTAATTCTAAAGAGCATTTATCCCTGCAGAGATTAAATACGAACAACATCAGCAGTCATGTGTATTGCCTAGCCAAATTTCAGTTTTAAGGCTGTTAGCTGCAATAGTTGCACTCTAGCTGGTCAGGGACTTCTGAAACAATATTGCATAAGTCGTCCATAAATGTAAATATCAGAAGGTGAATTGGAAGCATCTCTGCTTTTGTTGAACAAATGGTTGTGGAATATCAGAGTTGGATTGGCTTAACATATAACACTTGTTTGGTGCCTTGCATGGGCTGCTAACACCAGATTTTGATCCAAGCAAAACAGAAGGCAACGGGCACCTTCTAGCAGGATGTCCCCCTTTACAGGATGTCCTGTTGAAAGGAATAGGAGCTGTGCGACAGCTTTTCTTCCCGCTGGATTCTTTGTGGATCTGTGTATGATTTCTAGTGAGGAAATTCCAGAAGAGATCACAAGCGCACTGCATTTATTTCTATTTTTTAATGCATGTATTTATTAGGAGTCAGTCCCTTTTAGGTTTTATGAATAGAGCTCTAATCACATGTTTATTGCTGAGCTGCTAATTTCATCACTGGTTGCATCTTGCATCTTGGTTACCCTTCTGAGAATGAAAATCTTCCTTATGTGCATGTGATATTTACCCCCCTTTTTAACAATCTTACAGTATTGGCTCTCGCTAAAACAGAACATCGTGCATTTGGAACAGTGTGAGGCTGCTGTGTACTAAGGGGTGTAGCATGTTACATGGCTGAGGAACAAAATCAGATACTTTTTAATCTTTGAAGTCCCACAATTTGTTTATCACTGTGATGATCTATCAGGATAGAACAAAAAGAGTCTTGCTTGCATGACTACTGCATTTGATCAGCAGGGCTGTGGCAACTCTATATGCATAAAGAGACAGGCATTTTGCACCTCTACATAGCTTAATAAAGTCTGTGTATATGCCTAACCATTAGAATGATCACTGGAATGTGGACAGTGCCTGCTAAAATCTCATATGCCAGAATTGGACCTGAGCTCAGGTCCAGGTCTGGCATATAAGATCTTAGCAGGCATTGCCCATATTTTCCCCAAACATGTTCAGGGTCATAAGGACTAGAAATATGGTTCTTTCAACAACAACAACAACAACAACAACAACAACACAATCAAAGGATGCTGATGTCAAATGTCACACTTGCACAATACTGTCAAAGATGCAAAGATACACATAATCCTGAGTATAACATCAGAAGAGCCCTAGTCTACAGGTTCCTATCAGGCTACTCAGTGAAGCAAAAGATGGAAGGTTACGTTGTATCAAGAAAACCTTATCAAAATGTGCCTGTAGCCTATAATTCACAAAGACAGTTCATACATATGTATGCATCACTTGACTACTCAGCTTTCAATTACTGGTAGCTGAATATGTGAACTGGCTCAGACCTGGTTCAGACGTAATGGGAAATCATGGCTTTCCACTACATAAACAAGCCAAAACACAGAGTTGGTTTGCACTGTTCCCTCGCCTCCTCTTTTGTGGCTCCAAGGAGATTGGCAGCCTCTCCTTTCAGTTCCCTGTGACATCCGAACTCTGGGAGCTCTAGTCTGTTTAAACTCCAAACCAAGATCAGAAATCACAGTTTGACCCTGGTTTGTTTAAACTAATTAATTAGAGTTTAAATCAACCATAGTTCTCTGAGTTTGGACATAATAAGGAACTGTGCTTTTTTTTAACACTGGAAGCGAAGGCTTCCTATACTCAGGCTGCATGAGAGAAAGGCAAGGGGAATGTGCAAACCTACAGCTTATCATGGCTTGTTCACATGGTGGAAAATCATTGTTTTCTCTTACAACTCAACTGGGCCTGTTTACATTTTGCACTCAAAGTGCTGATGTGAAAGTTGTGTCTCTGGTGTTTGATCTGTGATGGATCATTCACTCATGCAACACATCATTTGTTGCTGCAGTCATCAAGCGATTAGCAAGCATGGATCAAGTATACATGTCTTACCTCAGAGGACATGAGCATGACACTATTTCTAACTTTGGGGCTGGAGCAATGCTAGCTTGTCTAACAAATAACTGGAATCAATGGGGCTCTTTCCACTAAAGCCCACTTGTCAACAGACACTGTACAATTGACTCCCATGGGGTTGGGATGTGGTCCTTTTGTGAATAAAGTCCTTTACTTGCTTTGCTACGTTGCACAGCATTTTTCTGAGATGTGGCCATCACTTTTCTGACGGGCTGGCTGCTCCGGTTGTGGTGAATAAATGCACTTTCTAGTTCAGTGTTAATCAATGTAATACAGATGTTTTGTACATTGCAAAGGTTGCTGCCAAACGTTTTTAGGATTTATGTTAAACTTTTTTTTAAATAAAAAAAAAGCTAGCATTAATGTATAACTTGGATGTTTGGAGCTGATGTTTGTATGAACAGAATTTTTTGCATTACTGGTGATTTTTAAGGAAACAAACAAAAAATTAGAGATAAGGATATATTTGTGTTTTACATTGAATACAATATTCTTTTTTTGTGGTAGATAATGAAGCCAGAAGATTGAAATAATATTTAAATATTATAATATACAACCCAACATGTTTTTCCTTCCTGTATCTGATCATTTGAGTTGGATAATAAATGCAGACAATTATAGTACATTTTTGACAGTAAAATTACTATGGTGGGGTTTCCTCTTTTTGTTTTCTTACAAAATCAGGAGCATAATCCTGCCAATGTTGAGGGCCCCAATCCAAAACGGTGTGTTTGTGTATGAGTATGAGATGTGTTTGTATGTACGTGCCAGGATTTGTGTGAAAAAGCCTGTTCCTGTGTGAATATGAGCTCCTTCAAGCTCTGTGGGTGTTAATGGGAGATGTAAATATATGCTAGACTCTCTCTTGGCCTAGTCCTAACCATCCCAAGCCCTAAGCAGCATTACACAGAAGTAGCTGAGGATGCATACAGATGTATATTTTTTTTCAGAAGGCAGTGTAGTTTCTCCCAAGCTGTCATGACCCCATCTTTGCAACTTGAGCAACACACTTCTCTTCTTCCTGTTGACTTCCTCTGTCCACATTACTGGGTTGACTGCTGATCCTGTTAGCTTCTCTTATCCCAAAGAGGAATGTTTGACATATTGAGAAGCATGTTTTACCAAGGAACAGGTTAGCAATCGACCTCTGAATGGCTGTCAGAGCTGTGTCTTCCTGTTCTTGCCCCACCTTTCAGTCTTCAGGGGGGAATCCGCACGTCGTCCTGAGATCGCTCCTAAGTGACCCCAGTGCGGCGTGAAAGCGAGCGTGTAACTTGCCTTTTGAAGAGCCGACGAAGAGACGTCCTTCCCGCCGCCGCCGCCACCCGCAGGCCTCCTCGCTGATCAGCGAGGAGAGCTCGGCTGAAGAAGGCGGGGTTGAGAGCGGAAGAAGCTCTCCACACCGCCTTCTTCCCCCAAGCTTTCCGTCCCAGCCGGCGAGGAGGGAGTTGGGCGGCGGCGGTGGTGGCGGGAAGGACGTCTCTTCGTCGGATCTTCAAAAGGCAAGTTACACGCTCGCTTTCACGCCGCACTGGGGTCGCTTAGAAGCGATCTCAGAATGACGTGCGGATTCCCCCCAGGTTGGCAGTTCTTTCTAGTCCCTTTTCCTGGAAACAATCTACATTACTTTGCAGTTCTTCACACTCATCCATAATCTGTATGTTTATCCTTAACTTCTTCTCTCTATTTCCCCATTATTCTTTGTAGTCAACTGTCCGGTGCTTCAGAATTGTGGCAATGGGGTTCTGGACAAAGGAGTCAAATAACACCTGCTGTGGCTCGAATGCTTATTCCACACAATTGTTCATCTGTTTACGAACATTCATGGTTCTCTCCTTTGTAGTTTTATCAAGAAGAAGTTACACTGTCCTTCAACAACACAGATGGCAAACAAAAAATGATGTCTCTCTGCTCAGAGCTTCTCTTTGAATATATCCATAAAACCCAAGATCTCATCATGTTTCTATATGACTCCATAACACAGTATTTAGAAAAACTGAGGTTGCTCTCATGGAAAAGAAATGGCATGTATGTACCTTTAAACCAGGGCTGGGAAACCTGTGGCCCTCCAATTGTTGATGGACTAAACTCCCATCATGACCATTGGCCATGAAAACTGGGGCCGGTGGAAATTAAGAGTCTAAAAAAATTGGGAGGACCACAGGTTCCCCCACCCAGCATACAATAATGCAACTTTTTAAAAATGTAATTAAAGTACAGGCTGATGGAGATGAGGGAATGCTGAAAACAAACATTTGAAGATAGTACATGTGAACTAGAGGAAGAGAACATGGAAGTGGAGGTGGATAATGCAGAGAAGTTGGAAGATGCAGCTTGGCGTTATCCCTGGTTGGGCAGGAAGGATCTCCATGGTGGTCAGGGAACACTTGCCCTTGGTGAAAGAGGGGCAAACTCACTTTCGGGCAAGATTCGGGCAAGCAAAAGATGTATGTCTATACTGTGGATGCTACTTTGCACCTCCTGCATATAACACGGTAGGCAGTGATGGGAAAGCAGAGAGATGTGCCAGCTATAGAAATTTACTTCAGCAATAGTGTAACTGACTTAAGATCATGGCAGAATGAATGGCCAGACAGAAAAAGAATAGAAGCAAAAGCATCCCAGGTCAGCCCTTTGCCCAAAGGCAGGACAACCCACCCGTGGAACAAACCCCTCTTTGGGGTTAAACTCTGAACAATGCAAGTTCAGACATCACAAGCAGTGAGCAGGTGCATAGCAGAAAGATACCATGAAATAGCACCATATTATTCAACCAGAAATAGCATTTGCCACAATGGCAGATTTGGGTGGAGGGGGATCCTTCCAGGATCAAAACGCAGCCATTTTACCTGGAGGGAACCTCCTTCCCATCTCTAAGGGCAATTAGGTTCTCATCGTAAGTAAAACTCAACCCTTGAGCACAACTCCACACCTGCCAATCTCTTCCCCCCCCTTTCCCATTTCGTGTGTGTGTGTGTGTGTGTGTGTGTGTGTGTGTGTGTAAGCTGCTGATAAAGAGCAGTCAGAAATAACCCCTCTATTCCCAACTATAGATTAAAGCCCTGCTTGGAATATTTTCATTAGACAGATGCTATTAATTATTGCCTGGGGGGAGGGAGAAAAACAGGTGTTCACTGCCCATACTATCTTGTGAAGATGGTAACAACTGATCTGAAATTTTAACTGGAAAGTATTCAGCGTTATCAAGGCTCTGAGCACTTTGCTATGGAATGCTTTTATCTTTAAGCATGCACAGTTCATTTGTAGTAGCCCTTGGGTATTTGAGACCTGGTTCTAAGAGGTTTTTTTTTTTTTTAAATGTTCATCAGCTCAAAAACTTGCAAAGTCGCTCCTTAACATTTTATTGTTTGCTTGTGTCTCTGTAATCTAGGGGTTTGCATTTTAGCTGTCTGTGTTTATTGTAAATGAACATTTAAATTGTTTTTTTTTAATGTAATTAATCCAAGCACTTTAAACAATGATGTCCATCCTATAAAATTTCGGTCAGTTTAACAATCTGCCTCCAAAATAAAGTGAAAAGAATTCATAGCTGGAGTTCTTGATAGAAAGATATCCAGCATTGTCATCTACAAAAGGCTTTTAGCTGCAATCTGATGTCAGCTTACACAACAAAATGTAAACAGTTGATTCTACATACTTAAAAAGAGAATGAGTTATAGGGGCTAGAATCAAATGCATCATGTAATGCCTTCCATGAGTCTAAAGGGCTTCAGAGTTTTCTCAAGGAGCAGCCCACCATGCAACTTGGCAAACTGCTTTTAGTTTCAAAAGCGGGTTGTCCTATGGCATGCTGGTCTGCTGTGAATCTAAGAACATAAGAAGAGTCACACTGGATCAGACCAAGGTGGAATTAGACCAGCTTTCTGTTTACACTGTGACCAGCCAGCTGCTTGTGAGAAATCCGCAAGTAGGACGTAAGTGCAAAAGCACTCCCTTGCTCATGCTCCCCAGTAACTGTTAGTGGAAGGTATGCTTCCTTTGATCCCAGAGGTAATATATAGCCCGATGGGAAGCTATTGAAAAGCCTTATCCTCCATGCATTTGTAAATTCCCCTTTTAAAGCCATCCAAAATGATGGCTATATCACTACACCTTGTTGCAGCAAATTCCATAGTTTAACTACATGCAATGTGAAGGAGTACTTCCTTTTACTGTTCTGAATTTCCCACCAATCAGCTTCAAGGGATGACCCTGGGTGTTAGTATTATGAGAGAAGGAGAAAACCGTCTCTCTATCCACTTTCTCCACACCATGCATAATTTTGATCCCTCCCTTGTGGAAAGAATTAACAATTCTACCATGCTAGCCCAACTCCCTTTCATGAACTCCAGTAACTTGTTGGATCCTGTCAAGAATTGTCAATAGCCTTGGTTCAGGTGTACAAACAGTCTTCAGAATCATAATCTGACACTGGATGGTCTGGAAATGTGTACAGCATGCAACAAATTACACCGAACATAGTAGACTTTCTCGCTTTAGTTGCACCACTTAAAAACAGATACAGATGGAGATGCTTATCTTGATCTGCATCAAAAGATGCATCCAGACAGTTCAATAGGGCCTGGATGAGCACTGGGATATGGATTGGGATGTGTATCTACGTGCACATCTGCAGCAGATGTGCACAGAGAAGGCCACTTCCACACACAATGATCTCCTTTGCTGGATCAAGGCATCTATGTCCAGCCGGTTGGGAGTCCCAGCAGTCTCTATATTCATTGCCCCAAAACTATGTCATGTGTCCTACTTCATGGTCTTCTATTTGCAGGGCAGTCAGAGGACAGTCCTCATTTGTAGGTATCCTCTATTTGAAGGGCTGTCCAGAATAAATCTGGTTTAAAGATAAAGAGCCATAAGAGAGAGGCAGTAGAGGCATTGAAATTGCCCATTAACAATACCTGAGCAGCAGACTGAGCCGACACACTGATTACCTGGTCACCATCTTCTTCACAATGGTGAGATGGATTGTATTTCTATTTAAATTATAGGGCAAGATGGATGGATGATATTGTGGAGGTGACAGACTTGACCTTGGGGGAGCTAGGGGTGGCGACAGCCGACAGAAAGCTCTGGCGTGGGCTGGTCCATGAAGTCACGAAGAGTCGGAAGCGACTGAACGAATAAACAACAACAAATTCTTTCTAAATGTGCATCCATCTGTACATTTTATGCAAATACTTTGTCCTTTTTTGGAGTGCGTGCATTTTCTCATTTTTGGTGATATTCAAGTGGCCACCCTAAATACTGGATGAGATTTGTGGCATTTGTCATTGTTGCTGCTGCTGATCTGTAGTGGAGAACTCAGACCATGGCAATGCATTTCAGCCTTTACATATTACAAATTCCTTTCTCAACTCAAAAATTCTACTGATTTGTAACACATGTTGGTACCCTTTAATGATGGTTATGCACAGATGGCTGTTGCTAAATTTCCATACCCAACATATATCGCAAAATTAGTCCAACAAAGAGGTTATACTGCAGCCTTCCCCAACCTGGTGCCTTCCAGATGTGTTGGACTATAACTCCTAACATCCCCAAACCAGCATAGCTGGTTAGATGATGCTGAGAATTGTAGTCCAACATATCGGGAGGCCACCAGGTTGGGAAACGCTGTTGTACTGCACTGCTTTCACAAGTTATGTTCTTGTGACAGCAGGGTAAAGTCTTTTCTACATGAGGCATTCATATCTACTCATGATTGTTGACAGGTTCTTTACATGCCATCATGACCCTCTAGTTTCTCTTCTGTGTCTAGCCAGCACTTTCGTTGCCTTTTTTTTTTTTTTTTTTTTGGAAGCAGGGAAAATGCAGCATTTAATTATGAAAGTGAAAGAACGTGTGATTTTTCTCTTGTGTATTTGCACTATGCCACAATGCCACCTAGAGGTTATATAGTGGAAAAGTAGGAAAGGAAATGGTCCTAGTGTAATGCTTGGATCTCAATTCTCTGACAAAAATGAAAGTAGATACAACCAATTTAAAGCTCTATGCATGTGTCTTAGTGATAACGGGCTTTCTCATCCTAAGTCTTCAATAAAAAACATTCTTAAGTACCGATGCATTGTGGCCAGGTAAAGAAGACTCAGGGTTGGGACTGGCTGGGTATAAGGGTCTTGCTCTTCTAGGCAGGGTTGAGATTCTGAGAGCAATGAGAATTGTGGGTTGGCCGAGAAGGGAAGCTGTTGCTCAGTTTGCTTTCAGTTATTAACTTTTGCAAATAAATGTCTATATTTGTGCACTATCCTAGGGCATGATATGCTTTGTGAAATGTATGTGAGCTGTTGAAGTAAACTGGAAAGCTTTGATAGGTGAGGGACCTGTAGACATGCAGTACGCAGCAGAGTCTATAAGGGATGAGGGTATACAAGACTTTGGTTCATATATTAATATTTATTCATTTAAGAAAGGAAAATCGAGGCAGATCATTTTTAAAATGATAATTTCTGTCATAATGCTGTTTTCTTTCATATGGTGTGCATTACGTGTCAGAAATGGGGGACTTGTTTTCCTGTTAAACATCTTCTCAATCCATTTTCATATGCAGCACTTCAACCATTTTACTAGTAACGTGTTCAAAATTCTGTAGCAGCACATTTAAAAACCACATTTTCTGACCTTGCCAGTAGGGATATCCATTAGTGAGAAAATGAATTTCAACAAAATGCGAACAGGCAGTTTGAAGCCAATCATCTCATTGCGTCCGCCAAATCGATTTAAAAGAGCTGTTTCCTTTTGAGAGCTCTGGTGCAGATTATACTTCCCCAATACCAGGAACATGAAAACAGGGAAGGAAAAAAATGGTGTGAATTTTGTTGATTTGAAATAATTAGCAAATCCAGTTGCAGCCAGAGGTAGAGGCTGGTAGTTCCAATTTTGGAGGGGGTGTGAACCTAAGGGAGCTCTCCAAGGTGCTGAACCTATTTGGGGGGACAGGGTTCAACACCTCGAACAGCAGCTTTAGGGTTCTGGCTGGTTCTGACTGAAACCCAGAATGGATTCATAGCCCCATTGAAATTGGAGCCACCCGCCTCCACTAGCATCAAAGGATTTTGTAGACATCAAAGGCTGCCTTTGTCACAACTCAGCTGATACTTGTTCCTGTATCAGTAGCCCATTGAAGGGCATAATGCCAATGGCAGCTTCCCACCCAGAGCCAATTAGCAGCTGAGGGGCACTACAGCCTGCTGGATTGTACCAGAGACAGGGCCTTTTCAGTGGTGGCCCGACATGTTTGGAAATCCCTCTCCAGGGAGATGTGCGTGGCCCCTTTAGTACGGCCAGTTGAGAGGGTCTTGAATACTTTTTATTTGTTTGTTTTAAATCAGTCTGCTTTTTGTTGGTGTGCTCTTTTTTGAAGTTTATTGTTGCTCATCATTAATGACGGGGACTGTTTGGCAAATTCTTTATATGATTTTATGGCATATTTTAATAAACCACCTGGGAAGAGCAATGCCCTGGAAGCTCAGGTCAGCTAAAGTAATTTAAATAAATACATAAATAGGGGATGTGACATGGGACTGGGATCCCGATTGCCGAGCTGGTATCAGGAGTAGGCATGGTTGGGCACTTGCAGAGGGGCCTCCTGACAAGAGTCTGCTGGGTCAGTTCTTCCTCTTCACCATTGCAACCTGCGATTCAGGACAGCTAAAAGGAAGTACTTCTGCACCCAGTGTACAGTTAAAACTATTCATTACCACAAGCTATGGCGATGGCCACCAGTTTGGATGGCTTTAAAAGGGAGTTAGATAAATTCCTGTAGGAGAAGGCTATCAATGGCTACTAGTCCTGATGGCTATGTGCTACCTCCAGTATCAGAGGCAGGTTATATACACCAATTGCTGGGGGGACAGGGGTGGGAGGGTGCTGTTGCACCATGTCCTGCTTGTGGTTCCCTGATCGGCAGTTGGTTGGCCTGGAGTGCTGGACTCGTTGCACCCTTGCTCTGCTCCAGCATGGCTCTTCTTCTTATGATTGTTCATCTGCCTGTCACTCTGATCCAGCCAATGGCAGGGATGAGGAGGAGGAGCAGGAGATGCCATTGCTTACTTGCTCATTGGCTCTCCGCCTCTCAAGCAAGCAAGCGGTCACAATGGTGCGAAAGAGGATGAGGAGCAATAGCAGCTTGTGGCCATGGCTATGAAGACATAGGCTCACTGAGGGAGGGCCCCCATTATGGGTGTCTTGCCCAAAGGCCCCCAAAACCTGGAGCTGGGAAGTGTTCCTTATAGCTCCTTCTGAGCATGGACTTTGGGATATTTTATATAACTGTGAAATATTTAGTGAACAATTTTATGAATGTTTAGACAGAAAAACATCCTACACCTCCCAGCATGGAAATTGTAGAGCTTTTTTCTGTCTAAACACGCCTGGGTTTGTGCCCTAAATTTTATCTATTTCATCCACTTTTCCTGGAAAGTCCTAAAACAATGTTTTGCTATCTTATTTTTGGAGGTAAGCTCATGTTTCTGAGGCACCCAGAGAAACTTTAAACATTTCCTTTCATATCCAGTACACTACGAAACAGATCAAAAGTTAATCTAAGACAGGAGTTTGATACTATAATAAGCTACAATGGCCAGAGGCTTGTGTCTGGTTGCTAAGCTCTAATGTTTTTTAACCGAATTTTCAGGAGTCACAAAAATATGAGTGCAATAGGGACAGTTACTTGTGCCCACGGTCCAATGATTTCCTGTAATTAATGTAAATATGCATCACAAATCATCATAGTAAGTATTCATAGAAAGATGAGATTGTGCGTTTTTTAATTAAAGCTAATTCTAGTGAGTAACCTAAAGAATTTCAGAAGAGCTTTCTTTCTATCCAGAGAGCAAGCCAAATAATTATCTAAAAAGTTAGGACCTTTACATATGCTTCTCAGCATTTAGCTTTATCACACCAGCATTATACTGTGCAATCGCTGCGAATTGCATGCAAAGGACTCAGAAGTTTTCCACCCTATAATCTGCTTTGATTGTGAAGTACTCCCATGCATCCTGCCTTAATTGTGCAATAAAGCAAAAAAGATTTGCCGTATTTAGCCCCTACTTTTTCAGCATATCTTCCAAGCCGCTGCTGGGGCGCAGGAGCAGGATTTGCTTACATCTGCATAAGCTTTAAAGATAAAGACACCAAAATTGGTACAGTAATAGATATTAGGGAGACCTTTAAGCATACCAAATTTGAATTGAATTGGGTCATCCGTTGATTTTTTATGATTTTTTACATTTCCCCCCTTAAACTCATTTCCTGGTATGCAAAGGATTGCTGTCGCCCGGTAGCAAAACCAACAACAACTGCGAAAGCTTAGCGCTACAGGGATAATCTGAGGGAAGCAGGTACGTGGGATGAAGCTTATTGTAGTAGATGGATTCTGGTCAGCCAGGGCCAGGTTTGTTTGTTTTTTGCCAAGCGGCCAGGGAGGCATCACATTTCTATTTTCATGCTCCATATTCTGAAATAGCAACGCTGAGCTACCCTTATTCAAATTCTTTTTCTCCTCAACTACCAAAGGTAGTTCAGCCCTGCCCTTCTTTGTACCTGGCCACCGTTAAAAAGTCATCAAAAGGGAGGAAAGACCAGTTAATAACAACCATAATGATATTTGTTGAAGTCAGAAATCGAGACATTAAGGGCATAATCCTGTGCATGTTTAGACCGAAAAAAATGGCCTACAATGCCTAGCATTCTCTAGCTAGCCATGCTGGCTGGGGAATGCTGGGAGTTATAGGGCTTTTTTCTATCTAAACATGCATAGGATTATGCCTTGTCTTCTTGTCAACTGGAGAATGTTTGGATGAATTTCTGTTTTAAGAATATAAGCACATAACTGTCATGTGCTATCTCCAGTATTCGAGGCAGTAAGCCTGTTGCTGGGGAACATGGGTGGGAGGGTGCTGTGGCATCATGTCCTGCTTGTTCATCCCCGGCTGATGGCTGGTTGGCCACTGTGTGAACAGACTACTGGACTAGATGGACCCCTGGTCTGATCCAGCATGGCACTTCTTATGCTATATAACATATGTAGCCCACCTAGCTCAGTATTTTGAACTGTAGCTTAGGGTCAGTGCCAGTTCTAGATTTTGGAGGGTCCTTGGGTAAAACACTTTCAATGGGGCCCCTCCCCTTATAGGGGGTTGGATAAATCCCTGGAG
The DNA here is from genome assembly GCF_023053635.1 of Elgaria multicarinata webbii. NCBI lineage: Eukaryota > Metazoa > Chordata > Lepidosauria > Squamata > Anguidae > Elgaria > Elgaria multicarinata. The sequence continues at coordinate 56,924,364 of NC_086180.1, read as the reverse complement.
AAGAAGGCTATGAATGGCTACTAGTCCTGATGGCTACATGCTACCTCCAGTATCAGCGGCAGTAAGCCTATATACACCAGCTGCTGGGGAACATGGTCAGGAGGGTGCTGTTGCACTCATTTCCTGCTTGTGGGTTCCTGGTCGACAGCTGATTAGCCACTGTGTGAAGTGCTGGACTAGATGGGACTGTTGGTCTGATCCAGCATGGCTCTTCTTATGTTCTTAATGAGTCTACCTTCCACCACCATTGTCACCATCTGCTGTTGCTTCTCCTCTTCCTCCTCATTGCTACCACTTTCTTGCTGGACAGGCAAAAGCCTATGAATAAATAGGTAGTGGCTTCTAGTGTTCTTCCTTTTCACCACCACTGTTGTTTCAGCCAGAATGAGAGGTAGGTAAGCAAGCAAGTTGCATTAGTGAAGACGAGGAACAACTCCAGGGAATTCTTGTCAATGAGCCCTTGCTGGGTGTGGGCCCTTAGCAGGTGCCCGACCATGCCTAATATTGACACTGACCCTGGTTAAGGTGTTTTCATAAGCTGTACATGATTGCGATATCCATCCTCTCTAGTTAAATTCCAGCATCTGGGGGTTAGAGGTGGAATATTACTGAAAATGAGGGCTGCACCTTAGATTACAATAGTTAATGGCCATTCAGAGACTCATTATCCATGTATTCATGTTGTAATCCTTTTTTAAAAAACAATTGGATTGAGATGGATCCTTCTCATACTGAATTCAACAACAAAGCTCACAATAATTTTGATGATCTTGTTGGAGCTGGACCTTTAGTAGTTTTTTGTGTATAAACCTAGTGACCATGATTACAATATGTTGCCAAATACCATGTCTGTTACTAAGGAAGAAGACTTTTCCTTTAGTATTAATTCTTATTGGCTACAAGATAAGAACACGGCTCATTCTTACAGATTCTAATTAATGTTTGCCTTCTTATGTCATCTTAATATATAAGCTTCAACTTTACTTTCCTGCTAGAGAAGTGGAAGATTAGTATTAGTCTTGTACCAAAGCATTCATTGACCCAGCTTTGAAATGAAATTCAGAAAGTGACTCTCAATGTGACTATCATTCAGCACTTCTAAGAATGTCGCTTATTATCATGAGGCAGACAAAGTATAACATTAAAATTAATCTTGAGGTTAATGCAGAATTTGTTAGGCATTTTCTCAAACTTGCTTCAAAGAAGTGTGGCTATGTGTTAAATGGTACCATCAAAAGAAATACTAGAACCATAATATAGATAATATAAGACTACAGCTCAAGAAGTTAGGCTGCAATCCTATACACACTTAGCTTGAAGTGTCATTGAACTCAATGGGATTTACTTCTGATTAGGCATATATAGGATTGCACTGACCAGGACTGCAATCCTACACTCTCTTTCCCAGGAATAAGCTCTATTGGACGCATTGGGACTTATTTCTGACTAAATATGGATAGGGGTGCACTGTAAATTTGTATACTGATCAGATTCTGCAAATAAGTATAGGCCCCAATCCAGAAAAGGGGACTTGCTAGACCTGGCGTTAGCGCGGTGTGAGGCCCGGTTTCCCGACTGTGCATCCAATTGACGCACAGGGGAATCCGGGGTCAGGCCGCGCTGAAACCTGCCTTAAGCCGGCATAAGCAAATTCGTCTAGCAGGATCCGTGGTTTTTTGCGGCTGCTTGCTTACTCGCGAGTAGCCGGGAAAAGCCACGGACTGGGCACAGCGCTCATACGAGCGCTGTGCCCATCAGGCCGGGGGGGAGAGAAGGGCGGGGGGAAGGCCGTACCTGCCAGGAGAGAGGGGGGGAGAAGCCGAGCATCGGGGATGGGGGCGAGGGAAGGAGAGCAGCCATCGGGGGTGAGGGACAGAAAGCCGGGGACAGGACATCGGGGATGGCTGGCACGGGGGGGGAAAGCCGGGGACAGGACATCGGGGATGGCTGGCGCGGGGGGGGAGCCGGGGCCAAGACATCGGGGATGGCTGGCACGGGGGGGGGGGAAGCCGGGGACAGGACATCGGGGATTGCTGGCACGGGGGGGAAAGCCGGGGACAGGACATCGGGGATGGCTGGCGCGGGGGGGGGGAAGCCGGGGACAGGACATCGGGGATGGCTGGCGCGTGGGGGGAAAGCCGGGGACAGGACATCGGGAATGGCTGGCACGGAGGGGAAGCCGGGGACAGGACATCGGGGATGGCTGGCGCGGGGGGGGGGGGAGCCGGGGACAGGAAGTCGGGGATGGCTGGCGCGGCAGGGAGCCGGGGACAGGACATCGGGGATGGCTGGCGCGTGGGGGGAAAGCCGGGGACAGGACATTGGGGATGGCTGGCACGGAGGGGAAGCCGGGGACAGGACATCGGGGATGGCTGGCGCGGGGGGGGGAGCCGGGGACAGGAAGTCGGGGATGGCTGGCGCGGCGGGGAGCCAGGGACAGGACATCGGGGATGGCTGGCACGGGGGGGAAGCCGGGGCCAGGACATCGGGGATGGCTGGCATGGGGGGGGAAGCCGGGGACAGGACATCGGGGATGGCTGGCGTGGGGGGGAGAAGCCGGGGCCAGGACATCGGGGATGGCTGGCGCGGGGGGGGGAAGCCGGAGACAGGACATCGGGGATGGCTGGCGCGGGGGGGGGGGAAGCCGGGGACAGGACATCGGGGATGGCTGGTGCGGGGGGGGGAAGCCGGGGACAGGACATCGGGGATGGCTGGCGCGTGGGGGGAAAGCCGGAGACAGGACATCGGGGATGGCTGGCGCGCAGGGGGAAAGCCGGGGACAGGACATCGGGGATGGCTGGCGCGGGGGGAAGCCGGGGACAGGACATCGGGGATGGCTGGCACGGGGGGGGGGGAAGCCGGGGACAGGACATCGGGGATGGCTGGCGCGGGTGGGGGAGCCGGGGACAGGAAGTCGGGGATGGCTGGCGCGGCGGGGAGCCGGGGACAGGACATCAGGGATGGCTGGCACGGGGGGGAAGCCGGGGACAGGACATCGGGGATGGCTGGCGCGGGGGGGGGGGAAGCCGGGGACAGGACATCGGGGATGGCTGGCGTGGGGGGGAGAAGCCGGGGACAGGACATCGGGGATGGCTGGCGCGGGGGGGGGGAAGCCGGGGACAGGACATCGGGGATGGCTGGCGCGGGGGGGGGGAGCCGGGGACAGGATGTCGGGGATGGCTGGCGCGGGGGGGGAGGCGGGGACAGGACATCGGGGATGGCTGGTGCGGGGGGGGAAGCCAGGGCCAGGACATCGGGGATGGCTGGCGCGGGGGGGGAAGCCGGGGCCAGGACATTGGGGATGGGGGGAGGACGGACAAGCGAGGGGGGAGGGGTCATCGGGCATTGGGGGGAATCAGGGGTGGGGGGAGCTTTATTGTTTTAAAAAAAGTACCTACCTTGTCCGGCGGCTCCCCAGCGCACATGGCTCCTTTAAAAAAAATGACCAACGCTACGGGGCTTCCCGTTGCCCCATCGCGTCGTGCGTCTGGAAGCCGGCGACGGCGCGCACTAACTCTAGCGCGCCGTTGCCCCTCCTCCCTGCCGGCTTATCCGGCAGGTCTAGCAAGGCCCAAGGTTAATTGTGCCTAATGATCACACATCTCATTGGAATAAATGTGACATGTTAGTCACAACTTCCAACTGATTTAAACAATTATTTAGGGTTCTGGCTGGTTCTGAATGAAACTCGGAATGGATTCATAGCCCCATTGAAATTGGAGCCACTTGCCTGCACTGGCAGCAAAGGATTTTGCACACACCTACAAGTTTCAGATGTCCTCAAAGAATATAGACAGCAAGGTAGATGTAGAAGAAGAGGGGTTTGAAGATGAAACAGAACCATCCGTACCTTCAGTAGATACATTTAATAAGATAATCACGATGAGTACATGCAAACCATACCATGAATATTTCCCAAACAAGCATCATGCTCCACACGACAACATCTGTAAATATTGCTTGAACTACTTCATTGACCTAAAAAAAAAATAACCTTCTGCTGAAACATATATTTGTATACAGAGACCATGTGGAAGGAGCCACAAAGATAACCAGTCAGTCAAATGGATCCAAATTAATCCCCCCTTTTATTTCCTTTTTTTTAATGGATCCAAATAAACCTATACCAAATGTCATTCTCCTTTCAGGTTTCTCTTCATTCACAGACCATTTCCGTGTAATTGCATGAAAAGATAGCCTCATGTCTTTCCTATGGCACTAGCTTTTGTCTTTACTAGAAGAGCCTTGAATCCATTTCTTTTGACACACATTTCAGAGTCACATACCAGAAGTATCATGAGATAGCAGTGTTTTGCGTTTTAAAACATTCTTCCTAACTTTGTCAATTCAGGCCACAGCCCATGCATTTTCTGGATAAAAATGTTTCTGACAGTAGCCTTGGTGACAGTTGCTATGGCATTTCTCAGAATTTCATTTCTGCTCATTCTTCAAAAGCCAGTGTTTGGACATCTCTGTGGGAGGCTTGGAGTTCTACTAACATCCAATTTTATTGGCTTCACTGCTCTGCTCCCACTAGGGAATAATCTGTTATTACTATCTTCCTCACCTGGAGTTTATCTCAGATATTTCTAGCAGAACAATCTTCCATTTTTACCCCAAGACTAGATCTTCTCTACATCTATTGCTGAATATTCCCCTCTTCTATCTATTCCCAATGCAACATTTCTGACCTTTCTCAATGATTTAAATAATTCTCGTTTTACTCATCCACTTTCTTGACTCTTTTGAAGGCATGTTCACATTAAGCCTGACCTGTTATCATAAGGAACTCTCCAGAAATGTTTCACACATTACCTGTCAGCAAACCCAGGTGTGCCACTGAATGAACAGTCAAGTCAACAGAGAACTCCATTCAGTTCCATGTCACTGAAGAGTATGATGATGCATGTGTTGAAACCCTGTTTGGTCACATCAGGGCTGGCCCAAGACACTTTACTGCCTAGGGCGGAGAATAATATGGTGCCCCTTCCCATTCCATGTTCAAAAGCTAACTGGACTGGCAACTGATTTTTTTCTTCAACACTGGTGATGGGATCGCACCCTCCACCACATCCTAAGGTAGCAAAGGCCAGGCCACTTGGCACACAAGGCTCTTCTCCAGCACCTGGTTGCCACCTGCCATCATCTGCTGCTTTAGGCAACAGCCTCACTCTGCCTAATAGCTGCCCTCGGGTCACATTCACACTTTATATTTTAGGGGTATACTTAGGTGTACGCTAGAGCTGCAAAAAATAATGGACTGGTGCGCACATTCAAATTAAGCAACTGTGGCTTATTTAAATTGTAGCATTATTATTTCCATAATCACCACCTGGCATGGCTTGTGTCATCCGAACTGAGGCAGCATGGCTTATTGGAGGAGGAAGCAACTGTCCAAAAATGATGGGCTGTTGTAGGGTTACGGGAGGATTGTTTCCCCTCCCAGCAACCCATGCTGGCCATGTTTGGACGACACGACAAGCCATGCCTAAGCGGCGATTATGGAAATTGTGTCCCGCACATGCCCAGTGCTCACTGCAATTTAAATAAGCCACTGTGGCTGTCATACAAACTGGCTCAGTGATTCAACCAAACATTGACTCAGTAATTTGAGGAGAAATGGTTTTGTGAAATGGCTTTCCTCCCTCCCCCCACCAACACAAACACTTAATTTTGCTGATTTATTTTGTTGATTGCATCAAACATAGGATTGCACTGTTAATCTCTGATTTCTCTTTGCCCTGCAAAACAGTGTGGTACCTTTTATGCCTTTAGGTCTGCTTCAGAACAATGTTACTTTGGGGTTTTGCAAGATATTCTGATTTATTTTGCCAAAAAGATGACAAATTGAAGCAACCCATTTTGATACAAATGACATGGCTTTAAAATGATCCCTGTTATTTCAAGCCAACCCTGGGCTGCCTTGAGAAGAAGGATGGCATACATATATATTAAATAAATAATAATTTGTCATTGTTGTTGTTATAATGTACACCCTAAAAATGCATGTGAATCAACTAAAGATAATTTTAATCTTGGTTATGTTTGCAGCTTCTTTTTCATAGTTTGAAAAATGATGGCCCATTCTTCAAAACACTTTTAATAGTAGTAGTAGTAGTAGTAGTAGTAGTAATTTATTTATTTATTTATTTGTTACCCCGCCTCTCCCTCTGGATCGAGGCGGGGTACAACACAAACACCATAAAATGCATATAATTGATTAAAACATATAAAACTAATACATTATTAAAAGCAACACATTATTACAAGGCATCTTAAAATTCAACTGGGTGGGTATGCCGGTAGAGATCAGTCTTCATGGTGGTGTAGTCAGGAGATTAAAATACAGCTTTGCCTACCTGCAAAGTTCTTCTAGAATGTTAGGTATATTTTCCAATATGAAGTGATTTCCTGCTTCTTCATGCCTCTTCTGTTTCTGAAAAGGCATTTGCTGGGAATGTATGGAAGAATCAGACTATTTTATATAGCGAATTAAGTAAGGGACACTTAAAATCTCTCCAGACAAGGAAGACAAAAAATGATCATGTGTTTTCTCTTTTCAGTACTTTTGTCCACGTTTTGAACCTTTTTGTTATGTAAACTCAGATAAATTCAATTTAACATAGGCTACAATCTTATACACACTTAATCTGGGAGTAAGTCCTATTAAACTCTATGGGATTTATTTCCCAGTAGATGTGCATTGGATCGCACCATCAGTCGCCTTCTGGCCTTATGGTTTCCACTCAACATATCCACGCTAGATGAGGCCATGCTAACAAGTAAGAAGATTTACTGCCCAGATCATTTTTGGATGTCCTCATATTATACCTGATTCCATCTGAAATGAAAATGCCTGATTGAGGCCTTTACATTTTGGGGCTCTGTGATGGCCCAGAAAAGCAGGGCAGGAGGTTAGAGGAATAACCCTGTACCCCCATTTTGCCCCAAATTATCACAGTGCTATTTTAAACAAGTAGTAAAAATAAGGTTTAAGGTATCTGTGTTTATTTAAGAAATATGTGTACCTATATCTTAAAAAAAAACTTGCCTTTTTTTGGCCTGAGTACAGCAGGGATAAAGGCATTTCTTATTTGTGGTGTAGAAACGGTGCTGATGGTGTTTCTCCTTCCAAGGATCACATTTTTTCACGAGTTCATACCAATGATACAATTGTTGCCATAACAAATATTTCACTTCTGCCATTCTACCACACCGTGTTTAGCTTAACATAGACAAAAATAGAAACTCTTCCAGAACTGGTTTATTCCCCTTTCCTCTACATCCCTGCTGCATGACAAATTCCCATCACTCAAAAGGAAATGCTAAACTTTCCAGAGAATCTATGAACAACAGATATAAACAATGTGTAGTAGATTTACTTTAAGACGAATTATGTAGGGTGTGTGTACCTTAGAAATGGCCAATAAATTTTTACAAATAGTTTAAGCAGGCATTAAGTGGTCATGAAACTAATGGCTCTACATAATATTTTAAAAAAAGAGACGGGCATGGCACAGGAAGGCGCCAGGAAAACAACTTCATAGACCTCTGCGTCACAGCTTGAAATCCTCTCTTGCTATACTCTTCTTATTCCAACATACAGGCGTCTAAGAGCTGTACATACTACATATTATGTGGAGTTCTGTTACTTTCTCCTGGCTTTTTTTAAAAAAATGAAAAGCGTTCCTTGAGGCTGCCATAAGGAGCTCATGAAATGTCAGGTTGAGTGGGAATCTGGCTCAGAGAGTAAGCAACATATTACATCCAGTTATGCTGGCTGGGGGATGCTGGGAGTTGTAGGACTTCATTCTGTCTTTCTAAACATGCAGAGGATTGCACCCTAATTCACCTTCCCGAAGTACCTCCTGAAATGGCAAGGTTAACACTCTCCTCAAAAGAACCCCAAAATAAATAAATAAAAACCCCTAGATGTTGCAGGGTGTTTTAACTTTCCCCTAACTGCCATTTTCCCTTTCAGTATTGCCACCCCACCCCTTGCCCTCTGGATTCAGGAATAGCTTTCCATTTATTTGTTTATTTATTCCTGCTGAAGATAGGGTCAAGCAATTCAGGGGGACAATTTTGTAAGGAAAAGGAGGCACAGGGTTAAGTACCCCTTAGACTACTGGCCTGGTTTCTATGCCTAACTGCAGCTACAAGCAGCTGATTTTCTTTTCTTTATCTTTTTTTAAATGTGGGAGAAAAGTTCCTTGGAACTCCACAGAATGTGTACTTTGGCTCTAATCCAGGAGTGGCATTTAAGTAGGAGTCTTTTAAGTGTCAGTTTCTGCAATATGTTGATTCCGAGAGTGGACAATATTTCCCAAACAGTCACTGTAGAAACTGCTGGGTTTGTCAGCTCTGTCAGGAAGCAAGTTAGTAACTGAGAACACAAAGAAGAAAGAAACAAAGCGAGAAAATCCAGACACCAACAAAACATGGTGGTATTGAGTTGCCAACTGTCCTGATCATTTTGGAGGGTTAACAGTCAGGGCAACCATAAGACCTATTTAAAGCTCTGCCTTTATTTGGAATGGATATCGGCCCTGTGAAGATGAAAGTAAGTCCAAAATGTCACCTACTTCTGCTGTGAAGCAAGTATGCAGAAATGTCACTGGTATGTGGACTGTACCTGCTCTAACGCAAACCCAATACCTGCTAACTGACATTTTCCTTAACATAGAGCATTATGCGATTTACCACCTTGTAAGGAACAAGGTTTAGTGTATGTCAGAGGCTCTTGAGGGCTGGCATCTGTTTTCAATACTAGGCCTAAACCCTGGCATATATGAACTTCGAATAGATATGTGAAAGTGACCCAGAGGAAGTACAGAGTGCATATCCCTCACTAGAGATCCAGGCAAAGGGACCGTCAGATCAGAAGCTGGTGCTTCCAGATAGAGGGCTCTTGGTGCTACCACTCAGAAGGTCTGGGGCAGTTATTCCGTCTATCCCTCCTTAACCATTCCCCCCCCCCAAAAAAGAAAAAAAGACAGAAGAAGCAGTGGAAAAACGGGGGGAGGGGGGGTTTACAATTTGAAAGGGATGTTGTCTGAACCCATCCGCCCCCTTTATGGTCCACGTACAAGCTCGAGCAATTGCACAATGAAAACCTCACCTGGAACCACAGTCTGAGAGATGTGAACCTGGGCTTCCATAAGGAATTGGGGTTTTACACTTTGAGGTTTCTTTCTTCAAGGTGGTCCATGCTCCTTCAGGGATCTTTGGCTGACATGAACTGTACGCATAATTTAGGCTGCAATCCTATTCAATTTTAGACCAGAAAAGGTCCTACAACGTTCAACATTCCCCAACCATATGAGACACAAAGGCTAATTCATATACTTAACTGAACCAGGAATGCATAGTAGAAGTTGTAGAAGGCATAAAAATCTAAGAAGAGCACTGCTGGATCAGAACAAAGGGCTAACCAGTCTATCCTCTCTGCCCTCTTTTGTATCAGGTCACACTAGGCCGGGCACCTGCAGTTTTAACTGTTGTGATGAAGAGGGAATTTTACCAGGTGCTGCATGCATACAAATGACACCTGCTGAAATTCCCTTTTCAATACAACTGTTAAAGATATGGAAGCCCTATCCTCCTTGCCATATGGTCACCCTAGTAGCCACTGAGAGCCATAGCCTCCATGTATTTTCTAATCACCATTGAAAGCCATGACTAGGTTGGTGGTCATCACCACAACTTGTAGTAAAGAAGATCAGGCATGTGTCCCTAGCTCCACTGCACAAAGGATATGGTGCCCACTTATGCATTGGCACAAAAGAGGGTACAAAAACATTTGCATATGCTAATTTGTATGCATCTGTGCAAATTTAGAAATAATTATTATAATTTAAATAGAAACGCAATGCATACCATTGTTGGGAGCCTGGCCAGGTGACCTGTTGTGGGGCTGCTCGCTCTGCTGTCCAGGAACTGTTGATGGGCAACTTCAAAGCCCCGGCTGATTCTCCTTCCTGATGGTTCTTTATCTCTGAACTGGACTTAGACTGGAGGGACCCTTCAGATATAGGATGCCTTCAAATAGAGGACTGCCCTCTGTAAAGTAGGATATGTGGCCACTCTACGAAGAAAGGCAGTTCCACGCTTTTAGATTGGGACTTCAGGAGGGCAGGATTTGGGCCCCAGGCCAGAAGTTCCTTACCCTATATTAAAGAGTCAGTAGGTCTCCTTTATATTGACCCTGGCAGCTGGAAACACCTCCCTCCGCAGAAAACAATTTGGAAGGGTTGGAATACAGCCCTTCTTGGAAGGTTAAGAACCTAAGATAAGTTTAGTTTTTATCCAAGAGCTGAGATCCTGTGCTGGATATCTTGAGACAGGGTATTTGGAAATGAATGAATAAAGTATATCTACGACGGTCAGGTCAACATCTCAGAATTAGGGACGGGATATTCTAATAACAGAGGGAGCATTTCTATTCCATGGAGATGTGTTATCTTGAAGTAACTAGTTTTTTGCTTTTTAAAAACATTTGTTAGGACAGCTTGACCAGAGATTTCTCAGGTGGCATAAATACAAACAGTCAGCTTAATGTTCTCTAATCCAGTGGATGAATTTTGTGAGTTATTTTCAATAGACCACTGGCTCCCTTTGGTTTAATATATTCTCTCCACTGCTTTTCTGGAAACTGTACATTCTTTAAGCCTGAATAATTTCCAGCATTCTGTCCTCCCCCCCACTGTGCTTCCCTGATTGAATTAAGCATTCATATTAATTAAAAACACATGTGAGCAGCTAGAAGCGCTTTTATGTAACACACTTTCAAAAGCAATACATTGGATAGACTGAACCACTCCCCACCCACCCTCATCTGATGCCCTCCATCTGTATGGGAATACAATTCCCATCATGCCCAGACATCATGGCCATTGGCTGGGGGATTTGGGAAGGCCGGTCCGAAGAGTGTCACACTGGCCACATTAATGTGCCTGCTTTGCCTAGAAATGGTCTGAAACGCTGGAGAGCCACGGCTGGTCAGGCTAGGCCAAGGGGCGCACAACCGTTTTAGCCCCAAGGGCTACATGTGATTGTGGCTTGGCACTTGGGGCAGGTCGTGCAACTGGGCACACAAACATCCCAGCAATGGCCTGACTCAGTATAAGGCACCTCCCTATGTGTGAAGAAGGATGTCTTTTTAATTACTTTTCTTACAGCTTGTTGTGCCAGCATATAAGGGCTTTACCTATATTTAACATTGGTTAAAAAAAAACCCAAAACATGATGCTATGCAGGTATACGAGCATAAATATATAAGATGGGTGATGTTACTGCTGTGAAGTTTTTCAGCTGTAGTGACTGATTTCTATTGACTGCTGTAGCATCGTGGTAACTGTTGTTTTCTTTCTTTAAAAACTGCACTCTGTCTTTCTGCCACTTCTCATATGTAGGACCAATTTTTCCAATCACTGTCTCTCAATAAATTTGCTGTGGTGCTTTCCATTCATACTCTGAAGTTCTCAAGGTGCAATTCCAATGTCCACATTCCCCAACCAGGAGTTTTGGGGCTACAACTCCTGTCAGGTCCAGCCATCATGATCCATGGTAGGGATGATGGAAGTTGTAGGCCAAAACATCTGGAGGGCATAAGGTTGGGGAAGGCTGTTCTATATTCAGTTGTGTATCTGGCGGTGAAGCCTGTGGCCCTGTTAAGATGTCCCACTGAGCCACGTTAGTTAAACATTTTGGACTAACTATGGTGGCCTAGTGTGTCATGTGGGGGGAGAAAAACGTGCCAATGGTGGTTACTGAACCACCCCAGGTAACCATCCACCTGCAGCAGGGTTAAGGGGGCTTAGGATTGCTTACTGTTGTGTGTGGCAGGCTCCCTGGTGGTTAAAACAGGCTCTGGGTGATTTAAAAGCCATGACCATAGAGTCCACTGGCAAGAGCAACCACCACTTCTGGTGACTCTATAGCTGCCGTGGACTATCTCTATGGTCATGTGGCCATTTCCCCCTGTCCACTTTTTTCAATGGAGCAGCAGCCATCAGGAGGACTTTGGGATGTAGAAGACTCTGGGATGCATAGATAAACCACTTGGAGGTATGTGCAGTAACTACGGGGGTGGGTAGCAGAACCATGTGGCACTGCCTGGCTCCCAGTCATGTGATGGGCCCGCTTATAGTGGTTTGCCTAACCCTCTCCTCTCAATAGTTACCCTAACCACCACCACCCCTCATGCATGTGAATAGGGCCTGTGACTCTGATTGGCTGAAACAGTGCAGGATGTTCAGTCTCTCTAGGAACTAAACAGTTTGCAGTACAACTCCTGAGAGGGAAGGGAAAGTTGTCAAGTTGACTGAGATTAAACGATTATACAGGGAATGGCACACAGGTTGGAAAGAGGAGTCCCCAGGATATAAACAAAGCTGAGAGCCCAAAGACAAAGAGGATGAAGGAAGGGGGAAAGGTTCTGCAGACAGGGATTAAACAAAGATCTGTAATAGAGGATTCTTAGCTCCTTACCAAACTACAATTCTTTGGGGAAAAGTCTTGCTAGTTAAAGCAATGTAGAATAGATATACATTTATAGCAGGATGATGGGCTTAGTTACATAAATCCAGGCAACACCAAGCTATACATGGGAATAGAAGTGACCTCAACGTTTTTCCAAGATCTGTACAATTGGTCCAATTTCTTTGTTATAGCTTTCCATCCCTCACCACCACCCCTTCTCATTTGTGGGTAACTTTTTCAGTCTGCCAGCTGACGAAATAATTTTACTGTCTGGAATGAAACCATGAAAGGCAACAACAGCATCAAGAACAAAAGCATACTTTCTGACTTGGTTTAAGTGGTGACAGCCATGCAGAATTTAACCGGGATGGCAATGTGGGTCATGTTAGTTCTTTCAAAAACAACATTGCATAACATGTATCACTGTTTACTTCAAACTGCAAAAAATACTAATGCCAGGGGATTACACCATTACCTTTCAAGAAAAAGAAATGACTGAGTCATTTGAAGATTTAACATGGGTTTCATAACACACTGCTTTTTGGAAATATTTATGTTCCTTTATATGGTGAAGAAGCTTCATTCAAGTCCAGACTGAAGCATTCTACTGTGTAGTCAGAGATACCGGTCAACCTTCAGATTAAGGACTGCTCCCTGCCAGCTCTCCGAAATACTGTCCTCTGTAAAGTAGGACAGCTGGCCACCCAAGAACAGGCTTCCCTATGGAGGCACAAGCAATTGTAAGTAATCATGTCTACTTTGATCCTGGGAACAGAAGAGTGAGCTGAGTTTGAAGAAGAATTCAGCTCCTAAGTTTTGTCATATACTATCATCATCTACAGCTAATTTGTATACCACTTTCCCACAGCAAAACCATGCTCAAAGCAGCTTAGAGCAACATTAATAATAATAATAATTCAATAACAAAATATTATTTGTTTATTCCATTTATGAGTTACCCCATAGCCAAAACTCTCAAGGGGTCATACAAAACCAAAAACAATAAAACAAATAATAAAACACATTAAAAGGTATTGTTTTAAAAGGAGCAACAAAAAATTAGCATCAGCATTGAAAAAAGATAAACAACTGAGCAGCTAAAAACACAGAGATGATTTCAAAATGCAGCGGTTAAAAAGACTTTTAAGTGGACTGGGAGAATAAAAAGCTCTTTGTCTAGTGCCAAAATGTCAACAAATTAGGTAGCAGGTGGACCTTTCTAGGGAGGAAATTCTGCAATTTGGTGGCTACTTTGAATGTTTTTAATTTTTGTGAACCGCCCAGAGAGCTCTGGCTATTGGGCGATATAGAAATGTAATAAATAAATAAATACCGCAAAAACATCCCAAATCATTTCCAAGTAATTATCTAGCACAATCCTATGCATGTTTAGACAGGAAAAAAGGCCTACAGCTCCCAGCATGCCCCAGCCAGGCATTGCCGAGAGCTATGAACTGTCCAGAGAGCTTCAGCTGTTGGGCGGTATAAAAATGTAATAAATAAATAAATGCTAGCTGGAACATACTGGGAGTTGTAGGCCTTTTTTCTGTCTAGGCATGCATAGGATTGTACCTTAACAGTTTCATTTTGTAACAAAATGTAAATAGTGAGAAGGAAGGAAGGAAGGAAGGAAGGAAGGAAGAAGGAAGGAAGGAGACAGCAGCAGAAATAAGCAGAGGGTCCTCAACCTTTATAGATGGCTTCATTCAGTCATTCAACCAGGGCTCCACCCTACCAGGTCAGATGGAATTCAAGTTTCTGGCCATTCTCACCCCTCCAACGATGAAAGGGCTACTGTACATGAGGATTTGTGGATTGCAGGTTTATATTTTTTTAAGGATTTCCTACTTCTTTATAAATAAAAAGGAATACTTACCAGAAACATTAAAAAAAACCCGCAATCAAAGCCAAGTGTTAAAATAACACAACAATTTCCCCACAAGAGGTTTAAAAGAAATACCAAATATCAAAAGATTTACAATAAAAGCACATGAATTGGAAGTGCTGGAGACAGCAGGGGGTTTCAAGGTCCTGTCACATTTTGGTTTCCTCTATAGATTCTCCCTTTGAAGGTTGGGGGAAAAGTTTGAATAGAGTTCATCAAAGAACCCTTCATCCACCAAATTGCCAAAGAAACTGGAGTTTGTTAAAGGAAGAATTTAATAAAGTCAGGCACATTCAGGTGATAGGTCATTCTCCTCTTCCTGCAGGAAGCTTTGGTACCTGTCATTTCACTGTTCACACTACAGTTCATATTAAAGTCTAGGTATGGGATCAAAAGCATCCAAAGTTGCCTAAAGTCTGCTGTTACTGATGTCAGCACTTAAATTCACGTAATTTTCTCACCGTCATTTTCAAATGGATTTGTAGCAGTTAATAGTAGTACAGAAAGTTCCCCAGCATGTTTCATACTGCTCACTTGCTAAGTAAAACAGTTAAAGCATTTTCAGTAATCCCATCAGTCTCATGAATGGCAATAGCTAAACTAAGGCCAGGCACGTAGTACTATGGACACCATGGGGACTCACAATCCTGTGGTTAAGTTTTCACATGACACACAGACTCTCTCTCTCTCTCTCTCTCTCTCTGGAATTAGATTCCAGGAGCAGCAGGGGATTTCCAACTGTATTTTTGCCACAGGTCCGGCCCTACCATTAGGAAGAGTGAGGCTGTCACCTCAGGCAACAGATAGTGGGAGGCAGCAACAAGGTTCAGATGCAGTGGAGAATGATATCTCATTCCCAGTATTGAGGTAATATTTAATTGCCAGTCCAGTTGGCTTTTCTAGATGGAATGGGATGGGTCACCGTCTTGTTCTTCGCAGCAGGCAACAAAATGTTTTGTGCCAGTTATGGCTTGGCACCAACAAGACATTTGCAAGGGAGACAATGTGTGTGACTGCAGTTGCTTAATCTTTTCCTCACCAACCACTTTCTTTTTTCAATCTCTTCTCATCCAGTTTTTCCCCAGCAGTTAAAGAAGACTTAGCACACATGCATCACTCACACATGCATCAGTTCCTCCTGCAAATATCCTCAACCTCACCGTCCACGTGGAGGATGTAGACAGATGGGAATCCCAAGTTTGCCAGGGAACGTCTAGTTCCATTGCGCTTCCGCAGTACCCTGAATGTGAATCTGACCTTGTGGCAGGGAGTAGGGGAAATTTACCACTCGGGTGTGTGTGTGTGTGCTCATCTCATTGTCTGGAGAGGCTATTTCGTGTGCATAGAAATCAGTAGAAAAATCCAAGATTTTATCATAGCTGAGAATGGGCACAAGTGTGTCCACACCCCCACTAAGAAAAACGTCAAATAGACACACACACACACACACCCAAAAAAAACCAATCCAATGAGGTCTAAGCTTAGCCAGTGGGTGTGGAATTCATACTGACTGATGGAGAAGGAAGTGGGCAGGAAGGAAAGCCAACCGCCAATTGTTTAACAATTACATTTTTAGACATAAATTAGGCTGTTTGAATCCCTTATCTGTAGTAATAATTCAGCTGTAGATTTGTGTTTGTGTGTGTGCAGATCACCCCAGTTCCTGGGGTTCAGCAGGTAATTGACTCTGTTCCTGAGTCATCATTTTGTACCTAGCTCCCAATTGCTGGACCTGCAGGTTCTAATTAAAAAAACAAAACAGAAACAACAACAAAAAACCACAGAGATCCTGCAAGCCTGAAGTCATCCCTCCCATACGTTAGAGAGCATCTTGGCTGTGAACATCGCAGTGTTTTAAATGTGCATATACTGGCATGAAGTTCTAATGCTATTGTGATATTTGCTACTAAAGGGCTATGGAAAGAAGAGAGGTCTTGTGAACAAAGTAGAATTGAAGGTCTACTGCTGATGAATTCTCAATTAATTAACCACCTGTGTACACCTAATTGCAGCTTAGACCTCCAATGCATGCTTTGGAGGGAGGGGTATCATCTACATGTTAAAAAATGTGAAGAAAGAAAACAAGTTGGGAAAATACATTTATTAGGACCAAGCCAAATTTTTCAAAACAGTCCGCAAGCTTTTGGGATTTCCAGAACCCTTCACCAGGATGGTCCAAAAATCAGGGAATGTGGAGAAATGTAGAAACATTGGGAATGATATTGTGGCTATGTGTGTGGTTCTGATAATGCTCTGTGATGTAGCTTGGGTTGTGGGGTCCTCCTATAGATCCAATCTGGAGCAGGGGGCAGCCTGGGTCAGCTTTCTGGAAGCAAAACAAAAAGAGCTCAACACCACAGCAAGCTCTAGACAGGGCTCTTCCGTATGTTACTCCAACAAAGTTCAGAGCAAGTCTGAGGTTTAAATATAAGTGTTGCTGGATTTAGGCTGGTTGACTCTGCCTCTATGCTGATTGAGGCTTTGTCTCTTAAAGGGGGCTGGCCTGTTTTAGCAATCTCAGGCTGTGACATTGAGGGAATAGTTGTGGCATGCTAGTTTCCTCACCGCCTGAGTCATCAGAGCCTGAGGCTAGTAATGCAACCTCCTCTGGACACAAAGAAGCTGCCCCCTGGAGACTTTCTGGAGAACTGGTTGCTGGGGAGGTGTAAACCTCATAATGCCAAGTCTTCTCTCTGGACTATTAACTATGGAGCCTCTTCCTCTGAGAACAAGGGCTCGGAATCCTCTGAGGAAGAGTCCTGGTCCATGGCACTGCAAAGTTTGCATTTAATTACTCAGTGCTAGATACGGCAAATATCAGATTATATCCTGGGACAAAGAGGCACTGGCTGATTCCCACTTTTGAGAAGTTAAAATCCAGCTGTGTTCAGCCTTTGGTGAAACATACTGGTTCCTGCTTACCCAGGAACCCATGTGTTCCCCCTCCCCACACACACACAAATAATGCATGTGTTGATTGGATTTAATCTGAATTGTTACTGAATTATTTTACTTATTTGTTTATATTTATATACCACTCCCCTTTCAAAATATCAAAGTGGTGTACAACATAAAATAAAAACAATAAAACCACATTAAAAATAGATTTTTAAAAGAAGCAAAATGCAAAGTGAACTGTAGCTGGTCATCAAGGGAAGGCTTCCTGGAACAATGACATTTTCAGGAGGTGCTGAAAGGAATACAAAGTTGGCATCTGCCTGACCTCCAGAGGCAGGGAATTCCATAGGAGGGGGGCCACCACGCTGAAGACTCTTCTCCTGGTGGACTCCTGTCAGAGGATGGGTCTATGTGGAACCACCAGGAGCATGCCCTCAGATGACCTCAGTGACCAGGCAGGTGGATAGGGGAGGAGGCTCTCTCTCAGATATCCTAGTCCCAAGTTATTTATCTTCACAACAGCCTTGTAACACCAAAGGCTACCTAAGATGTTTTGTATTCTAAGCAGAGTTTTGAAGCTGGCTTCCCACATCCAAAGCCAGTACAAAGATACAAGAAAACCACAATGAAAATGACACTTCGCTTTCCAAGTACGACTATGAATGTGCTTTCCAGGGACATGTTCCAATGTGTGGCTGGGGCATATGGGGTTTGCAGAAAAACAGAACTCCAGTGTAGTTTGGCAAATTAAAAATAACGCTTGCTTCAACAACTATAAGAAACAGGATGGAAACAGGCTTGCTCTTTATTTTTCTCCAAGTTCACTTTCCATACTCCATTTCTGGTATTACAGTAAATAAAACTTTTGCGTGGAAAATGATGAAAGTAAAAATTAAGCATACTTAATTTTCTTGCACTATTGTTTATTTTATCAAACAAATGGAAACATCAGGCTTTCTAGGGTTCTTGTTTTGTTTTGTTTTGGCTGTTTACTTGCAGTGACAATAAGCAAAAGAGGGCACGTCACTGTACTTGGCTGTTTATAATCACAGCTTGGTATATAGCAAGATTCAAGGAATTCACTATGGTGTTCTGTTATGTAAACAGCCCAGCATGTCCTTGTTTTCTGTGTTTCATCAACAAAGTATTTGTGCATTTCACAATTAATTGCAAATCATCACTGGAACCACTCTGTGTTCCCAAAGCTGTATTTAAATATGGTGCCTTTCCTGGTAATAACCCCACTTTTCTAGAATGGATAGTCAGGAATCATGTGCATATGATGTAAAAACAAAACAAAACTAAATAAGGGCACAATCCCACAGGTGAGATGCTCAATAGGTGGGAGGTTCCCATCGTGGAAGGAGCCTCGTGTGATGCAGAGTGATAAGCGGCAGTTACTGCAGCTGAAACTCTCCCACGGCCTGAGTTCGATCCCAGAGGAAGCTGGTTCTCAGGCAGCCGGCTCAGGTTGACTCAGCCTTCCATCCTTCCAAGGTTGGTAAAATGAGTACCCAGGTAGCTGGGGGAAAGGCAACTGCGACTGGGGAAGGCAATGGCAAACCACCCCTCTACAAAGTCTGCCAAGAAAACATCAGCAAAAGCCGGCGTCCCTCTAGGAGTCAGCAATGACTCAAGTGCTTGCATGAGAGGTCCCTTTCCTTTCCTTTCCTTCCCATCGTGGAAGTCCTCCATCTCTCCTAAGGCCTGTCAGCAAGATCCAGGCAGGCTGGGAGGAGCGCTAGAGGTGTTTACAGCCATTTTGTCCTCCATTTTAGCATTTAGCCTCTGGGCTCATCTAGCTTGCTTATTTTACTGTGGGTGATGATGGGAACAGTGGACTAATCTACACCAAGCAGGATATTTCACAATGAAAGCAGTATGAAAGTGATATATAAAAGGCAGGAGCCACACCAAGCAGGATATAGCACTATGAAAGTGGTATATGGTGTCAATGGGCCCCAACAGTTGTCTGTGCACTTCACTACCACTACAAAGCAGTAGTGTAGATCCTACCTTTTATATACCACTTCCATACCGCTTTCATAGTGTGCAATATCCTGCTTGGTGTAGATTAGGCCCCAGAAGCATGCAAACTCACACTTTCTCCTCTTCCCTCCCCATCAACCAGCACACTCTTTCCCTCCCACTTCAAACTCTTCAGAAGGCATGACACCAGGAAGACGAGGTGCCCCAGAGCTTTCTGTGGCAGCTGGGAGGGCAAGTGTAAGGTATTTCAGTATAAGCTTCAAAGCAAGCATTTTTTACAGTCTCATCCAGGTGTGACAGCCTTAGCAAAAAGGTTAGCATTAAGATTTTCATCCTCCCATTTAATTTTTAAAATCTTCTCGCATTGCTGTGCCATCATTACAACTCTATTCAGTATACCGTATACTACACATCATTAACTATGGGAAGGGGAAGTTCCCTTGTGTGTTCCACAGGTTTCTTCCTCTCACAGTCAGCAACGTTCCCAGTAACTCAGGGCCAAATGAGAATGTTCATTACATGAATGCAATTACTGTGCATGTTTGTTCAGTTTTGTCATGTATATAGGGTGACCATATGGAAAGGATGACAGGGCTTTAACGGTTGCATAAAAAAGGGAATTTCAGCAGACGTCATTCGTAAGCATGCAGAACCTGGTAAAATTCCTCCTTCATCACAACAGTTAAAGCTGCAGGAGCCCTGCCCTCTAAAACTCTCTCTCTCTGACCATCACAAACATCAGTGCCAAGTGCCTAAATATCTGGTTGGCAACTTACTTAACAATAAGGGTAGGGAACCTCTTTCAGTTCAAGGGTCCAGATTTGGTTTTGGATAAGCTCTCAGATTCACATTCTATTGGTGGGCAGGACCAAAGGCAAAGGGGTGAAGTCACAGGCAAAATGGTGAGGCCAAAAATACAAAAGAAATTAGCAATTATTGTAGTTTAAAGCCCTTACCACTAGTTGCAATACAACAACATCTGCAGGGTTGCTCATTCCCAGTCTCTGCCATAGAGGAAGGACTCCTTTCAACCTTTCTGCAGAATGAATGGCAAGTTATTTTCCCCTTACGGACCTCAGCAGCTAGTTCCCATGTGCTTGCATCTGGTTCACATGGAGAAATGAAATTAAGGTACATAGTTAGAGAGCCTCTGTTGATGTTTTTACAGGAATGGTGTCCTGTCAAGAATGAGCCCCAGACAAGTCAGAAGAATACAAATTCAGTAAGTAGTCCACAGCAGAAGGTCAGCATAGGCATGCCTAAAGACAAGGCTGGTCAGTAGCAGGTCTTTCAGGAACCCTAGACAGAGCCCAGACAGCACACAATTTGATCTCACAAGAGCTTCTTCTCATTTTGGCCCTTTTATGCTAGTGCTGGAGCTTGAGCACCTCAAGGATGCCATGAGCTAAACCGTGAAGGGACACCCAAGATGGGAAGGTCATGGTAGAGAGGTCAGACTAAATACGATCCCTGGGGAAGGTAATGGCAACCCACCCCAGTATTCTTGCCGTGAAAACTAAATGGATCAGTACAACCAGAGATATGTCGGTATACCATCGGAAGATGGGACCCCCAGGTCGGAAGATGGTCAAAATGCTACTGAGGAGGAACAGAGGATAAGTTCAACTAGCCCCAGATGTGATGACGCAGCTAGTTCAAAGCAGAAAGGACGGCTAGCGGCCGACGGTGCTGCTGGTGAATGACGAATCCGATGTTCTAAAAATCAACACACCATAGGATATTCTGGAGGTGACAGACTTGACCTTGGGGGAGCTAGGGGTGGCGACAGTCGACAGAAAGCTCTGGCGTGGGCTGGTCCATGAAGTCACGAAGAGTCGGAAGCGACTGAACGAATAAACAACAAACATGCTCCATGAGCCTGAATGCCCTTCTCAGACTGCACCCCCTTGTGGTGAGGTGCAAAACCTTAAAGAAACAGCCATTTGGCCCACAGAGCCTAGCACACCATCACTTCTCCATGAATTCATGCTGGGTGCATTGCCTGCATTGTTCCACCACCCTTTGAAGGTATGCATGATAGCCCCTTGCTGGAACTAGTCCAGGTTCTCCAGACTATGGACCAGGGGTCTCAGATATCTTCATTCCAGGAGTCTTTGATCCAGGCTTGGGATCTGATGCATGGGGAGTCTCAAGCAACTCCGGGGACTCTCCTTCAGGCATAGTGCTCAGACCCACATTAATGTATCTGCAAAGGCTTACAAAGAAGCCAGATTTAACAGCAGCCATATTTAGATAGGATGTGTTGGTAACCAGAACTTGCATTTCTGTCTATTGCAACTGTTAACAGCTGCCTCAGTTTTATTATTGAAGCTTCCAAATAATGCTTGTGCTCTTGGTGCAGTTATTTTAGGGGAAGCTTGCTTTTCAGGACAGCTATCTTAAAACAACAATCTGCTATTAATTAGACAAGTAGTCTTAAAGGCTGTATAAGTGAAAACAAATTTAAGCCTTTTGGTATAGTGATTTGCACCATCACCATGGAAACTATTTGAGATTCACTTTTAATGGCAATCCTTTTCTGAAATGCTCTATACTGCTAAAATAATAAGCAGATGTGAGCTTAATTTTGGTATTTTAATGGCTTACTATGGTACAACATATCTTTTAGAGCATGCTGCAGTTGAGTTAATTGCAGCACATCCTCCATTTAATATAAAAACTAACAGTCATTTTCTGAGCAGGGAAATGTTACTTCTGAAGCGTTTGTTACATCCCTACATTTTCAAAATCTAGCAGAACATCTTTGTAGTATGCTAAACAATATTTGCTGTTGCATCCTTTTGTGTTGCAGTTTTCAACTGTTTGGGCATGATCCAGCCATAGTTAAGCACTTTTAACTCCCATGGCTATCAATGGGACAGAATTAAAACCATGTGTAGCTCACCCATTCAAATAAATGAGAATGTGTTTAACCCTGACTAGAAGAAATCCTGTATTCATTGTTTTATCAATATTGTATCTGTTATGTATGTTAGATGGGAATTTGATTTTCTACTGAAGCTACATCCATTTTATGTTGATGACTGAAGCTGTACAACTTATGCTCCAATTTACGCTCCAAGCCAAACACAGATCACAACATCTGTGTACTGTGGCTTGCCAGGTCCTTAACAATCCCATTGTTTTTTACAGTCCTGGGCAAAACAGACCCAAGCAGAAGAAGAGAAAAACCATTGCGTTCCTGGTGGGTCATCATATATGTCTGGTGAACTGCATTGAACATAAGGGACCAGAAATTGTACAGGTCTCAAACTGACTTTTTAACCTTTGTAAACCGCCCAGAGAACTTTGGCTATGGGGCAGTATATAAATGTAATAAATAAATAAATAAACCACACATAGGCTCAGTCCAGATGTAATTATCTCAGTCCAATAAATCATGGTTGATTAGACCAAGAAGAAGCCTTGTGACCACATGCTCCCTCCTCCCCGTCCTCCTTTCTTTCTTGCATGAGGGTTAAATATTTGGGAGGGGTTATTAGAACACAGTTCACATTATATTAAACCAGTTTCCTGGATCAGATGTTAGACAACAAACCAGGATTTGTAATCAAGTTGTATGGATCAGACATCTCACTGATCATCTACATAACTTTTGTTTGAATTTCAGAACCTTTCAGTGGACAAACTTTACTACAGCCTCCCCAACACGTGCCTTCCAGATGTTCGGGGCTACAATCCCATCATGCCTTTAGGGTGGATTCCTGCATTGAGCAGGGGGTTGGACTCAATGACCTTATAGGTCCCTTCCAACTCTACTATCCTATGATTCTATGATCCTTGACAATTGGATAGGCTATCGGGGCTGATGGGATTTGTAGTCTAAAACAGCTGGAGAGCAGGTGTAGGGAAAGCCACTTTACTGAATAAATTGAAAATTAATGGTGCCAAACCAAGGGTTTTAGCATCACACACACACACCACAATACAGTGCAACAAACACCATAAATATTATTATATTTATTTTGTTTTATTTATTTAAAAATATTTTTATAGCACCACCTCACCATTTCCAGCATCATGGCACTTTACAATAGCACATAAAACAATTACCATTAAAAACCCTCAACCCACATTAAAATTCAAACTACCCCTCCCCCAAACTCTTGTGCAAATAAAAACGCCTCACACAGACATTTGAAACAATTGACAGTGGCAGCCTGTTTAATCTCCAGTGGCGAAGCGTTCCATAACTGGGGGCCAACAACCGAAAAAGCCCCGCCCCCTGCACATTCCAAATTATAGCAGGGGCCATCAGAGTGCCCTGCTCCTGTGAACGAGTCTCCTGGCAGTGGGACACAGGAGCAAGGCAGACACTCACGTAACCAGGGCTTAAGTGGTGCAGGGCTTTATATACAGGGAGTAAAACCTTGAAGCGTACCCTGGCAGCCAGGGGAGCTCTCAAAGCACCGAAGTGATAGAAGACCACTTTGGAAGCCCCTTGACTAACCTGGCTGCCACATTTTGCACAGCCTGTAGGTGCTGAATTTGCTTCCAGGGAAGCCCTGAATACAACAGGTTACAATAATCAAGCCTGGAAGTGACCAGGGCATGAACAGTGGTGGTAAGATCGGCCTCTGACAGAAAGGGGTGGATTTGGTGAAGCATATGTAGGTGGCAAAAGCAGCTCCGGACCACAGTCCTCACCTGTGATGACATGGGGCTCATCTACACCAAGCAGGATATTCCACTATGAAAGCAGTGTATAAAAGACAGGATCTACATGGGTCCCAACAGTTGTCAGTGCACTTCAGTACCACTATAAAGCAGCAGTGTGGCTCCTGCCTTTTATATACCACTTTCATACCACTTTCATAGTAGAGTATCTGCTTGGTGTAGATGAGCCCATAGTGAGGGACTGGTCAAGTATAACTTTTACCTTTATACGCTTCCTGCCTGTGTGCAACCATTCAAATTACATTTCCAATACACATTTATCAGTGATGCTGCAGAAGAAGGTTCATTTAACTGTTTGAAGTGGAGTTTGAAGGTTTTCCCAATGGACAGCACTCTTATAAAACAACAGGGCTGCAGGAGGTAAAACGTATCTTCTGAGGAAGGGTTAATTCAAAAGGGCATTCAACTTTGCTCTAGTTTTTGCTTTGTGTTTTGGTGAATCCACTTATGGCAGCAGCGCCATCTACTGGCTATTAGTGGTTTTCCTGAGCTCAGTCATTGTGAATATCTTATACTTTTTAAAGGAAAAGAATTGCTGGCATTTTATTTGCTCAGTGAAGGCAGGTCTGGCTCTCCAAGAAAGTACTACTCACTAAAAACAACGCTTTGATATTTCTGCTTGATCTGTGTCTTCCATTCAATTCCCCCATTTAGAAAATGAATGCATCGAGGCTTCTGAATCTAGTAGTAGTAGTAGTAGTAGTAGTAGTAGTAGTAGTATTTATTTATTTATTTATATATATAGCACCAACAATGTACTTGGTGCTGTACAAAATATACAAATAAAACAGTGATACCCTGCCTAGAGGCTTACAATCTAAAATCACATTAAAACATATGAAGGGGGGGGAGGGGTTCACAAAGCAGAAATAACAGAATAATCATAGTAATAAGAACAGTAAATCAAGCTAAAATACCAAAAGCTATTGAAAACAAATGAGTTTTCAAACGCATTTTAAAATCTACAATGGAACTTGTGGTACGTAGTTGCTCTGGAAGAGCATTCCAAGCAAACGGGGCAGCCAGAGAGAATGGGCGAAGCCGGGCAAGAGAGATGGAAACTCTTGGGCGGGAGAGCAACATAACATTTGAAGAACGGAGGGTACGAGGGGGATGGTAAAGTGGAATGAGAGAAGAAAGATAAGAAGGTGCAAGACCATGACACACTTTGAATGTCAGCAAAAGAAGCTTATACTGAATTCTATTTGGGATCGGAAACCAATGAAGAGATTTCGTCAAAGGAGAAACATGGTCAAAACAACGAGCCAAGAAAATAATCTTGGCTGCAGAATGGTGAAGAGAGACCAAAGAGGAGAGATGAGCATAAGGAAGACCAGTCAAAAGAAGATTACAAAAGTCCAAACGGGAGATAACCAATGCATGGACAAGGGTCTTAGCAGAAGATTCAGATAAGAACGGACGGATCCTAGCAATGTTATATAGGAAAAAATGGCAGGACTTGGTACAGCCTCGATATGTGAGGAGAAAGAAAGTGAAGAATCAAAAAATGAAGCCAAGACTACGAGCTTCTTCCACCGGATAAAGTGTGACATTATTAACAGTAACAAAGAATGAAGAGCGAGGGGACGGTTTGGGAGGGAAGACAAGCAAAACTGTTTTCGCCATGTTTTGTTTTAAGCGACCCTAAAGCATCCAGGCTGAGATATCAGACAGGCTGAGATCCTAGCCTGAACGTCAGGAGAAAGTTCGGGAGAAGAGAGATACAATTGTGTATCGTCTGCATACAGGTAATATTGGAGGCCATGAGAATGAATAAGATTACCTAATGATAACATGTATAAAGAGAACAACAAAGGGCCAAGTACTGAGCCCTGTAGCACCCCAACTTGAAGGGGGAAAGAAGAAGATGAGTGCAAATCTCACCAATCTAGAAGAAATGTCCTCAAAATCATGGTGGGGTCCCTGAGTCCACATGTGCCCCTGTCTCCCCAAAAACATCGCTAGTCCAGGATAGGCGTTCCCCTCCAGCCCAGAGTTAAAGTCTCCCTCTTTTCATGCCTACTCCATATTGTGGCAATAGTCATCATCTACAAAGGAAGCAATGTATCCCTTGTCTTATCATACTTCATAAATGATAAACATGGCATTGGCCTTCACAGAGGGGAAAGTGAGTTTAGGGGAGACTTTTTAATCTCAGACCAGAGATAACAGCGGGGATCCCTCCAGGGGGTGGCAGTTATAGGCCATGCCCCACCCCCTGAAGGAACCCTGGGAGGCTCAGTGGGCTGCATGTCATGGGCCAAATTTGGCCCTCAAACCAGAGGTTCTGCATTCCTGTTATGCCTAGATGATAGCTAGCCAAAGCACACTTGTGCCTGCTTGGAGAGCAGCGTGTCTTGCCTGGATTCAAGGTGCTGGACAGTTGTGTCTCACACACACACACACACACACAATTTCAATCCTGGCATCAACAGTTTGGAGGAGGAGGAGGAGGAAGGAGGAGAAGTCAAAATATCATCTTCCCCTCAAATTCTGCAATTCTGAAACCTCTCTTTACTCTACATTTAAAGAAGAATTGATAATTTCTCTGATTGTTGAGCCTCTTGTATCTTGTAGATTATTTTTGTTGAAGTCAGCCATTAGCAACAAGTACCTTTTGTTTCATTTTGTAAAGTGCTATCATCCCTTCCAATCATCTGATTTTTTAAAGGACTCATGTCAGGTTTGTGGTAAGTGAAGAAACGTGGATAATTATTCTTTTTTCACAACTTCTCTCTAGTAAAGGGCTTCTATCATTCATCTGACAGTCTCTCCTTGTCTGCAGTATACATCTAAAACATATGAAAATAAAAATCAAAGACATTCACTGGAGAGCTTTAAAAAAATAAATTCACAGCTCAAGGAAATATTTCAAGGTTTTCATCTTAGGTTGTCCAAGTTGACCTATTACAAGATTTGAATCTATGAACTGTTTTTTGCATTTCCATGATAAGATCCTGGATTAAGACTGAGGGTGGCCAATGTCCTGCATTCCATTAACCAAAATTTAATTAGACAGTAGCTGGTTTCTCCTACCATAGTAAGTGGAGAGTTATAGGGGAAAGTGAGGGAAAGTTCTTTTCCAGTGCTGATGGTTTTAAAACATGCGTTCACATCTTTTGGAGTAAGTTGTGTGGTTTATTTTCCCGGGAGGAGGCCAATGAGTACTAAGTTGCAATACGGGAAAAATGCCCCAAATTTTATTAGGGCTGACGTGAGAAGCTTGAAGTGAAATAATGCATAATCAAACTTGATTGGCAAAAATACAAAGCACGTTTATCAGCACGTGAGGAATCTGCAATGGAATTGTGCATTTGGCTGATCTACAGTGCATTACTAAAAGAACAATTTAACTTCATATGGGGATCCTGTAAACCCTTGATCTGGTCATCATGAACAAGAAATTATTAAATCCAACTACTGGGTTCCTGACGAGAAGGTGCCCTTTCCTATCTGCCTTGCAAGGTGGATAGAAGTGCACCTGATGCCCTCCAGAAATTATGTACTACAACTCCCATAATCCCCAACTATTGATAATACTGCCTGAGGCTAGCGG
This sequence comes from Elgaria multicarinata webbii, assembly GCF_023053635.1. NCBI lineage: Eukaryota > Metazoa > Chordata > Lepidosauria > Squamata > Anguidae > Elgaria > Elgaria multicarinata. Next base: position 56,896,855 of record NC_086180.1, on the reverse strand, counting down.
GAATGGTAGTCCAAAACCTCTACAGGTGCCTAGGCTGATCAAAACTGTTCCGTGCAGATGAGGACCACACTAGATTCCTCATATCTGAATGATGAGGGCAAATTACGAAGCAGATGCAAGCCTCCCTCCAGTCCGATCCTGTGAATGGAAACTTGCTTTCAGATTGGGATGTCCGTAGTTGAGTTGGGGCAAAAATATTATAAAATTATATGTTGGCTATTTATTTTGGCCAGACCAAGTATGAGTAGTTTTGATTAGCGCTAAAATCAACCAACCATTTGTTATGTTTATAGGACAGGAAATATGCAGCCTCCACTCCCCCCATTTAAAAAGTATTAATTGTTTTATAAACGAAATGGCACTATGGAGTGCAAAAAGAATCAAATTTTGCTTAATTGCAAGCTAAATTTGTCCGTTTTACCATTCCATAGCCGCCACGGAATACTAAAAGGATCAAATTTGATTTGCAAAAATATTTATTATTCTTGTTTGAATTCTTTTTTACCTAGTGTGGTTTGTGTGAGGGTCTGGGGGCAAAAATAGTCCTTAGACCTCCCACAGTTGCCCACCCCTGCTATAAGACAACCCAAACAACTTAGATTTGGAACATTTCTAACTGGAATATGCTAATACTGACTTTCATTCAAATTCTTTTTGATCCTGTTTGGTTTGGCCCTGTTACCTCTCCTTGACATATTAGGTTAGCTTATGCGTAGGTGGTAATAGAACAGACAAGAGTGTCATCTGTTTTTTATCTTCCAGGATAATATTTTCAGATCTGTTCAAAAGTCTTATTCCAGCTCCAAACAAAGCATCCCTCTTCAAAGAACTGAAACAGGCATGTATAAGTCTCACAACATTTGACGTTCCCTTGGCTGGAATTTTAATTGACAACCTGGTCAAGTCCCAGGCTACCGAATATATAGGAGAAGGGTTATGCCATTTTAATTGCACTTGATAATCACTAAGGGATTCTAAGCATTAAAATATACTGGAATGCATTTCTTTGGGGCTATAGCAAGTTGTGCTGGGAGTTTTCTATGGAATGGTTAGAGCTAAAACAGAAAAATAAAACAACCAGCTGCATAGGTACAGCAAAGAGAGTGCAGTATGAAAGAACTCTCTGACACATCTCCTAGCAACCAGTCTTATCATGACTTGAGGAAAAGAAGCTATTCAATAGAAACAGTGAAAATCACCAGAAAGTGAAATTGGCCTACACTCACTTTATCCTGCATCACTGGGTTCACAGTAGTGCTGCTCCTTCGAATAACACTCAGGTAAACCAAGATTAAAAATGGATGAATCTGTCAATTGCAGTTTCTCTCAGGTCAGAGCATGATTATTATTATTATTTATTTATTTATATAGCACCATCAATGTACATGATATAACACTTTGAAAGCAGTTTGAAAATGGTATATGGAATGTGTCATGGGCCCCAACAGTTGTCAGTGCACTTCAATACCATTATAAAGCAGTAGTGTAGATCCCGCCTCAGTTCCTCGTTTTTCCAGTCTTACATTTGCTTTATCCCAAACTTTGAGAATTATTCCCATTGTATCCGAAACCTTGAGAATCTTTTTTTTAAGTTCACATGAAAATTCATTCACATTTTCCTGCATTTTAAATCATAATTTTGCTTAATATACACATTTATTCCCAAGCAATTTTCCTAATATAATGCCCTTTCCCCTAATATACACATTTTTGAATGAAGAAAAAATCAGAGAAGTGTGGATCTTGAAGGATAATCTATTGGTTCAAAACTGCAAAATTAGCTGAGTTTGCATTAAAATGTGAATTGAATAAATTTCTCGCCCATCCCTATACAGGAAGCCCAAACTACATAGGAAAGGCATATTTATTTATTTATTTATTTATTTATTTATTTATTTACTATATTTATATACCACTCCCCATCCAAAATTTTGGAGCGGTGTACAAGATAAAATAAAAACAGGATAAAACACCTTAAAATATATTTTTAAAGAAGCAAAATGTATTAGGGTATATGCTGCAGGTCTTCCTCATCCCAGAGTTAAACAAGGCAGTATATTTTAGGGCTGATACTGGCGTAGAGAGAACAGCCATCACATGGGCTCTTCTAGGATGGTCAGGGAACGCTTCCTCACATTACCTGGCTTGGGAAGCAGCAGCTCTGCTGCTGCTACTGCTGACATGCCACTGGGCTAAAATGAATACCAAAGGGTCCCCATCAATGTTGTAGACTTTGGGTATTATCCAATAGGGGCCATGTGTATACAGCCAGCTCCACTGGCCCCAGACTGCATGCGGCCCCTATTGAGCACAGACATGATATAGCGCTTCAGGGGGCAAGCCCCAACACAAATGAAAATGCACAGACCTGGACTGGTGGGACTGGGTGTGGGTGGATTGGGGCCCAGTGGGATTGGCCGAATACGCATGGACCCGATTGGATAAGATTCACTGTTTAGCATGGGGATCAGAATAGAACCCTGCAGATGCCAAAACCAGGCCTGAACCAAAATTGAATCAGATCTAGGAACTGTCTCAGCCACAGCTGCCCGGAGTTGCACAACAAGAAACCACTCAAACACCTTTCCCCCCTGTAAGGTAATATTTGCAACCAGCCAATAGTTGTTACAGTCTTCCAAATCCAGGGAAGTTTTCTTCAGACCTTTCACAAAACCACCTCTTTCAAGATCCTTTCTCTCAAGGAGAGGTTTACCACCTTCTGGACCCAACCATCCAATAAAGAAGAGAAGATTAATAAGGAGGAGCAAGATCATGGAGATACTTGAAAGACAATTTGAAAATGAGAAAAAAGAAGAAGCCATTGAAGTCAATGGTATAAAAGAATTGTATGATATGAAAGATGAGCAGAAAATATCAAATGGGTCACAAGAGCAGGAACAAGAAAATCAAAAAGAAAAAAATGTTAAAATAATCCATGTGGGGATAATCTGAAAATGAACTAATATGTTGGTCATGTCTCTAGAAATGAAATAACAAATACTAGAGATATGAATCAGTTGGAAACAATAAGACTTGGGAAAAGCCTGGGAATAGAGAGAAAAGGAGAAAAACATAAAAAATTACTCAAGATTCCAAACTTGAAGATAAGAACAAATAGCAAAATTATCAAGAACAAGAGAAAGTGTTGTTGAAAAAGCCTCAAAAGGTGGGGGGGGGGGGGAACCAGAAACTCAGTTTTGGCAGAGTTTAGTTTGAGAAAATTGGCATTTATCCAATGAATACCCTGTGCTTGTTTGATGCATTCTCTTCCCCTTCTTATTGTTTTATTATGATTCTATTAGAATGTAAGCCTATGCGGCAGGGTTTTGCTAATTTATTGTTTTACTCTGTACAGCACCATGTACACTGATGGTGCTATATAATTAATTAATTAATTAATTAATTAATAATAGAATAGATCTGGACATCAGTTTCCCATCTCAAAGGCAAACCACTTTAAGGGCGCAATCCTACGCATGTTTAAATGGGGAAAAAAGTCATACAACAGAATGCTGGGAGTTGTAGGACTTTTTTCTGTCTAAACATGCATAGGATTGCACCTTTAGGGATTTAAGAGCCTAACTAGACATAGAGGACATGTGTGTTTCCTGCCAATTTTCATCTCTCTCCACACACCTCTCTGGAAACACCTAATAAAAGTAGACATGGCAGCATAACATTCAATGTTTCTCCGTCCCTGTTCTAGTTCATTGGCTGCCACTTACAGGGCTTGAGGAAACACCGAACTTGGTGATGTCATGTCACACACATCTTTTACTAGACTTTACTGAGGAGAGGCATGGAAACAGTAGGGGAAACATGAGCCAGCAATACCCATGACTCTTCTGTAATGTCTAGTTTGGTCCTTAAGGACCTTCTGCCATTTCAAACTCTGAGGTAACCCTCAAATGTTATCTAGATTGCTTTTCTGTTGTTTTTCCTCATTACATGTAATGTGGTGCAGAACCGCCTTCAGTCCGACAGCTAAATTCCATTTTGGAAAAGTTCTCGGGGGGGGGGGATCCCAGTGGTGGCCAGGGCCAAACGCAAAAGGAGCAGGGCCATAAAACCCCCAAATGCCCACATATTTTTGCTTAAAGCTCTTAGTGTCAGTAACTGAGCTTTAGGAGAAGCATTCAGCCTTTTAGAATGGGGGGAAATACACCAAAACTGGGAAACTATTCAATGTTCAGGACCCTCTGGGGACCCTCAGAGGGCCTGATTTGGCCCCCAGGTTTGAGTTTCTGCACTCCAACACTAGATTAAACTTGGAGAGAGAAGACAAAAGTATCCGGGAAGTATCTACATCTATATATCAATATCTCAAAAGTCAATGAAAATAATCAAAGGATTTATCTTTTGCATTGCATCTAATATACAAATGAAATGTTAAGCCGAAGTTTGTTTTTGTTTGTTTTCTTTCATCCCCAGACTAATTCTACATTATTTCAATGTGGATGCTTTAGCCTCCCTTAAAATCATCCATCTGCATTTTTTGGAACAAAATGCCAGCATACCATTGGCATAGCACAGTTGGCCTGCATTGCTGTCTCTGCTCAGGGGAATAGATCATTATTTAAGCTCCATGTGGGCAGGTGAGAGCCGGTGACCTCAGTCCATTAAAATGACAGAGTGTTGCCTTTATCACAAAAGCAACCACCCCTACAAATCACATCCTCTGCCTCTCTTTGCAGTCTCAGCAGCAGACGGGTCAAGGAATTAATAGAGCATGCTGATCCCCTTCACACTTGAGATGTGGTCCAGCAGCTAGAAATGGGGGAGGAAAAGATGCACACCAATGCCACCGAGTAAGAGGCTCTAATAACGGCACTTGGTAGTGCAGTCCAACTGGGAAACAGCCCATTGAGCATGAAGATTCCCATATCCCCTCTGCCTTCCCATCTGCTTCGGAAATGCAGTGGCATTCGCCAGCTCATGCCCTGGAATATATCCTGGGCAGCAGGGGGCGGAGTGCTGCTGCAGTTGCTATGAACCTCCAGGTGGAGTCACTAATCACTAACCCCAATTCCACATTTGTTTGCAGGAAAATAAGTTACTCATTAAAAACGAAGAACTCTCTTCCCTGCAATGTTCTATGTACTGTTTTTCAATACACCTCATGTAAAATAGCAGGGCCGGCCTCAAAGATAGGCACGGTGGGGCATCTGGTGAGGGCCACACTGACAAGAGCCCTTTGGACCTGCTGCTCCTCCTCTCACTACTGCTGCTGGCTTGCTCACCTGCCTTTTGCTCTGGCTCAGACAATGATGAAGGAAAAAAGGAAGAACAGTAGTTTGGTGTGGGCAAAGTCACACCGCCTCTGCCTCAGTGGGCACTTGCCCTGCCGTTGCTGCCAAGCACTTGCGCGGCCTCGGGAAGCACTCGGGAGCTGCCCGCAGCTGCTTCCAAAATGGCAGACTTCCCCCTACCACGCTAATGACAGCTGCCATTGGCACAAAAGGGGGAAGAGTGGAGTTTCCGGAGGCTCCAGACATTGCACATTTCCCCCCTTCGAGCTAAGGGCAGTTTGGAAGAAAAGATGGAGCGGAGCAGAGACAGGACTTCAGAAGCCAGCATGTCTTGAGCTGATCCTGACCAAGAAATGCATTACAACTACAGCAGCAGCAACAGCAGAAATACTAATCAATAAATCATTTGTGCTAACGGAGTCATAAAGTCTATTATTTGAACTTATTTTAAAAGGTGTTGCATTTGGCGTAACTTCGCTGAAAGGACTGAACGTGCCCCACCGGCCTTCATCTCCTTCATAAACTAGCTATTAAATTGCTTTTGTCTTGGTTGCAATCTGAAACTGAAGTTTTATCAATGTAGTAAAGCTCAGATACCAGCAAGGAAAACTAAATGAAGCACACAAGATGTCATTACATTCTCACACCACATGGTGGTAATAAACTGTAATACATTTCTGGAGGTGAAACTCAAACCTGACAGAGTTTTGGCATAGAGAGGCTTTCTCCCACTTTCTTGGTTTCTGAATCATTCATAGTCATCATCCAAAGTGAGATCTTTTAACCTCATCCATAAAGGATTAAGAAACAGCTGCTGCTAAATGTCATGCAAATGAATTCAACACAAAACCCAGCAAGGTACACTCATAACCATTTATCTCCTACCACCTTTCCCAACCTGGTTCTTTCTGATAAGTTGGACTGCAATACCCATCAGCCACCAGTATGTTTTTTTGTTCCATCCAAAAATCCCCTAAACAAAACACCTCCCTCTGGTTCAAGCAAAGTTCGATCTCTATAAATGATTCAGGGACTTGGGGACATGCCCTGTGAGGACAGACTGGAGGAACTTGGGATGTTCAGTTTGGAGAAAAGAAGACTGAGGGGAGACATGTTAGCAGTGTTCAGGTACATAAAAGGGAAGGTGGTCAAGAACTATTTTCCAATGCCAGAGAAATTAGGACCGAAAAATTACAGCTACCTAGATTTCAATTAAATATAAGAAAAAATTTCCTGACGGTAAGATCTCTACAGCAGTGGAACAATCTACCTATGGAGATTATGAGTTCTTAATCTCTGGAGGTTTTTAAGAATAGGCTGGACAGCCACCCTTCATGGATGATTTAATAGGTTTTCCTTCACATTGCAGAGGGCTATATAAATAAATAATAATAATAATAAGATGATCCTTGTGGTCTCTTCCAACTCCAGAATTCTATGATTGTAGGTTATCTTTTTGGCAGCAGCTGGACCACAAATCACAGTGAGGGTAAAATCCTGGATTTATCCATTGATTTCTTTGGGAATCTTTCACTTCTGTCTGGGCCAGGGGTGAGGAGAGGTGGAGGTGAGAAATAAGGTATTTTGATTTGAAACCAGACTTTCAGAGCTCCATCACACCTACTTATTTTTCCTGGTATACCCCCATGATTTCGACCTCCATTTCATTAGCGCAGCAAGTGCTAATCCCTTTCACAATTGCTGCTGTACTGGTGAACTCTCTTTTCACTTATTTGCTCTCCTGTTACTGCACCTGCCAAACCCCGCCCTTTCTCTTTCCCCCTCCAGTTCATTGGTTCTTGTTGGGTGATGGACGTGGGCACCTTCCCACCCACCCCAGCTCTGGTTTTGTTGTCTAATGTTTTACAGATTCAGCATTAAATCAGCTGGGTGCCATTTCTGTGGGCAATATGGGCAGGGTTGGAACAGCAAAAGTCTGTTTGACCAGCTCAGCAAGAGTCCGTTCATTCGACCAACAGACTCAGCAAGCTGGAGGAAAACTGCGCCACCCCCAACAAAAGCAATATAGCGCAAGGACAACAATACATGGGGATGGAAGGGCACTTTTATTTCACATGGAGACAATAAATCGCACTTTCCCTAAACTAGAAAAAGACAGAAAATGGAGGGGAATAGGCAAAGTGACTGCAGGACAGGCATGACATCATGTGTGTATTGCATTTCAAAACAGCAAGCTAGGCAGGATGAGAGTGCGACAAAATACTAGTGCGATGGAGCGCTCAGTCTGTGAGGTTCTCTACATTTTAAAAAAGCCACTTTCTTACCAGTTCTTAGATCTTTTCTCATTGAAAACTGGCTCCTTTAAACAGCGATGAACAGCAACCACGTGGTTTTTAATTGAAAAGGGAATGTCATTGAAAAGGATAGGCTGCATTGAAACAGCGCCATCAAGTAGCGGAATAAGAACCATTCACAAATAGATACTGGATTATTTCTGTGTTATTAAAAACACAAGACTGCGGGGGAAAGGGCGGGAGAAGTGCTGTTGGTTTATGATGTCATGAAATTGACCCGCAAACTCCCAGGAGTGGCCAGCCACTAGTGTGCTATAAATTGCTTGTTTAGAGATCCCCTGTGTGGCCCTCTGGGTTTTTGTTGTTGCTGCTGTTGTTGTTGTGTCTCTGTGAGTGGCACTTAATTATAACTTGGGGTGGGAATTATAGAAATAATCCTTTCTATAACAGCTAAACAAGCTTAGAATGAAACTACTTCCATGCAAATACACTTGAGATCTTAACAGCTATTTAAAAGTGCTTAGAAAATCTTACCATGTGTTCAACCCCTCACCATTTGCAGGGGGTGGGCGGAGATATCTTTTAAAAGCCATGGGATTCTCCACCAGTCATATTTCATTTGTCTTATGGGGCAGAATCCCAAGACCTTACATAATTCCATTTAAAAAGCATACAAACTTACTTTTGTCTGGATACTTTTACTGGATTCCCCAGCCGCCGCCGCCTCCCCGCCGGCCTCCTGCTGCTGGGGTAAGAGCGACCCGGGTCGGAGAGTTCGGCGGAAGCCGAGCTCTCCGACCTGGGTCGCTCTTACCCAAGCAGCAGGAGGCTGGCGGGGAGGCAGCGGCGGCAAGGACGCGCCCGGATTCCCCAGCCTCCTCCTCCTCCTCCGTCTCTTCTGGCTGTAGTCTACACTATCGTTTTGGGGTCGTACTTGGGGCGCATGCATGCGCCTTCAGTACGACGTCTAGACAGGGCCTAGCACATGCTTTCCCCAAGTTTCCAAATGTACTAGATTGCAACCCCCATCATCCCCAGCCTGGGAGTGATCGTTGTTGCAATCCAACACATCTGGAGGGAACCTTTTTATCTACTTTTTCAGTGTGAAAGGAAGCTGTTGCTCAAGTGATGTTTGTTTTGGGAAAAGAAGAAAGGCAGATATTCAAGGATACAAACGGAGACAATGTGTCCTGTTCCAAAAAGAGCAGTTTCAAACAAAGACTATGCATTACAGAGGGTCTTTTTATCCTGTGGATATAAACAGCCGGAGACCATAGTTTGGAAAACTGAGACTGTAACACAAATACAGTTTCCTGTTTTCTTCTCTTACACCATCCTCCTGGGACAGGTGCCTAAAAGGACTCTTTCTGAACCAAATGTCAGATTTAAAGAACGTTTTACACTGCGTATCAGATTTTGTCTGTTTTCTACCCATTTTTCTGCTTGGGCTTTGGTTACATTACACCTACCTCATTGGCCTAATCTACACCAAGCAGGATATTTCACTATGAAAGTGGTATATGCTATGTGTCAATAGGCCCCAACACTTGTCAGTGCACTTCAATACCGCTATAAAGCATTAGCGTGGCTCCTACCTTTTATATACCACTTTCATACCGCTTTCATAATGGAATATCCTGCTTGGTGCAGATTAGGGCATTGTGAACCCAAATTTATGAAACTAGGTCATTTTTTCTCTATCTGCTAGTTGCTTTACTTCTTCATACCAATGCAACAAAACCTCAGAGATGCAAACACCTTAAGAATAGAAGACCATGAGGAAGTGTGGCTAGATTGGTATATATTAGTAACCAAAACCATCCAATCTTTTGAATGGTCTGGCCCTATCATTGGGCAGGGTGAAGCAACTGCCTAAGGTAGCAAATGCTGTGTGTGTGTGTGTGTGTGTGTTAAGGGCAAGGTGTTGAAGGACAGAGGCTGTGTGTACCACTTGGCCTGCTATGTACTCCCTTCAGCCCTTCAATGTGATGGATGATGCTGTCATATGACCAGTATTGAATTAAGATTCAAATGCTAATCCAGTTGTTTAATCCATAGAATAGGGGACCCATTTTCTTGTTCTCTGGTTCAGGCAGCAAAATGTCTTGGGTCAGCCCTGGTGTTTATTACAATAAAAACAAAGATATATCCAGATACACCTTCACTCCAAAAAGGATTTAAAAATGTCTTCACTGTAGTTTTCAAATTACACCAGATCTTCTTCTAAATCCCCTGGGACAGATTTACACATCTTACAGCAGGGGTGCAGGAGCAGGGTCCCAATCCAGTCCTCCTGGAGTCCCAATCTGGCCCTCTGGGGTTCCATAGATGGCCCCACCCCCTTTCCCCCAACAAGCTGTTGCTTGGTGATTTCCCAGCTCCTGCATTCAAAATGGTTGAAAATGCCTCTCCTAAGACTTAGTTCCAAACAGAGAGTGCTTTAAGCTAAAATACATTGGCATTTTTAGTACGTTTGGCCCCTCCCCTTTTGCCTTCAGCCCTTCCCTTTTTGCCTTTGACCCCACCCACCACTGGAATACCCCCAAAAGCTTTCCTGAAATATGGGCCCCTGAAAGATGTTCTGCACCCCAGTCTTACAACATTCATCTATCTATAGCATTCAAATCCCCTATTTTGAAGGCACCCTCTATTTGAAGGGCTATTCTGGTTTAAAAATAAAGAACCATCAGAAGGAAGAGCTGAGCCTTCATGATGCCCATCAACTGTTAGCACCTGGACAGCATACTGAAGAGGCAGGCAAACAGGTCACCTGCCCACAGTCTCCCACACTATGGTGAGATGTACTGTATTTAACTTAAAATAATTATGCCTAAATCTTCATCTATACATATAAATCAGCATGAGCAAATTTTATGCTGATTGTTGTCCTCTTTTTGAGTGATCCATTTTCTCACTTTTGGCAATTCAACCAAGCTGAGCTAGCTTTTCCTGAAAGTGGCCAGCGGAGAGTTGTTAAGGTACAGAAAGGGTTTGCTGCTGCTTAATGAATGGTCAGCAGAGAGCTGGGAGGTTATGAGCTTTATCACACCAGCATTATACTGTGCAATCACTGCGAATTGCATGCAAAGGACTCCAAAGTTTTCCAGTTTATAATCTGCTTTGACTGTGAAGTTCTCCCATACATCCTGCTTTAATTGTGCTAGAAAGGCAAAAGACTCGACCTATTTTGCTACTAGTTTTGAAGCGAATCATTTGTTGTTTTCCGAGCGGCCACTGGGGGCGCAGGAGCAGGATTTGATATGTTTAAAGAAAAATTAAACAAACACTTACATCTGTGTAAGCTTTAAAGATAAAGACATTAAAATTGGCACAGTAATAGATATTAAGGAGAGCTTTAAGCATACCAAATTTGAATCAGATTGGGTCATCCATTGATTTTTAATGATTTTTTACATTTCCCTCCTTAAACCCATTTCCTGGTATGCAAAGGATCTTAGGAGCGCTGCCGCCCGGGGTGTGATTTAGCTAACAACAACAACGGCAACAGCTTAGCGCTGTAGGGGATAATTCGAGGGAAACAGGTACATGGAATGAAGCTATACAACAGGGGGCAGTTGTAGCCCTCCCTACACACAGGGTGATATAGCCCATTACAATTCCTCCCCTCGCCCTGCTCCAGTCCCTCTATAACAGAGAATCAGGTGAAAAGTTTGTTTGCCCTCCCTCATGACAACATGTTCAGTAAGCCGGGCAATTTATCAAGACTTAGCCACACCTGTTGATGACAAAAATACAAAGTAGGCATTGTCATTTCCCTTTAACTGAATCAAGATATTTCCTTGCACAGAAAAACATGTGCTTTCTCACCTACTGACACGTTTGACAAAGAAAAGCAAACACACTGTACTTGCTTTGGAGGCAGCCTGCGTGAAGCAGCAGGCATTAATTATTTTTTCATTAAAATGGAAGCCTGATTTCAATAAATATTTTGTTACCTACTTTTGTAGCACAGAGGTGTGGGTTTGTGATTGGCTAATCGGTAACTCAGTATGCAGATTAAACCTGTGGTTGTTTCATTTCCTCCCACAGGCTACGCTAAAGTTGTAGTCTACCTTGGTAACATTAATGTTGGGCAACGGTTAATGTTAGGACATTCTCTCCAATAATCAGAACAAAAGCTACTGAGGGAGAGTGTAGTAGTCAAGAATGGACCCAGTTATTTGGCTTTGGAGATGTTTGCTGCAATCTAATTGTTTTTCACAGCTGTGTTTGTGGAAGAAAGAATATTTAGATACCTCAAGTTATTTCACCACCTTTCTGTCCTTCCTCTCTATGACCTGCACACACCTCTCCACCTCACCCCCACCTTGACCTTCTTCTACATACATACAGGCAATTTCAGTGACTGTGGGTTAAGGCAGATGTAATATAAAAAAGGACCCACCAACACTGAAGCCTAGCCTGGTTACCCTGGCTGGACCTGTGAGCCATCATTTGTACTCTTGCACCAAGGCATTGTGGGAAATTTAAATAGCAGCCTCCAATGAGAATGTTAAAATGGTGGCTCGCTCCTGCAACCAGGCAACCCTGAAGATTTGGCCTATCCATGGCTAGGGGGCAACTAATGTCAGAGAGAGAGCCCTCCAAGGTGAACTTTGTCAAAGCCCCCCCTAAAACCATGCCTAGCTCCTTGTACAGCTCTCAGTGTATCCATTCATTTGTCACTCTTTTCATTAAAAAGTACACTTTTTTCAGACTTAAAACTGCACCGGGGACTTGGGATTACCTTGGCAGAATAAGCTGAAGACATTTTGCTATCTGAAGCAGAGCAGCAAATGGCACCACCCATCCTCTGAAGTCAAAGGGCCTAGTATCCAAGGTTGGTCAAGTTATTTTGGCACCTGAGGCAGAAAAACCTACACACATCTCTTCCCACCCCAGGCTGTTAAAAGACAATAATAACTAAACTAACAATTTGCTGCCCTTTCATAGGACCCAAAGTCTACTGCTTGAGGTGGCAGCCTCAGTGTGCTTAGGTAGAGCCAGCCCTGTGCCTTGAGGCTATCACAGGCACTATGTAATCAACACCATCATGCACATCTGGCTACTGCTGAAATCTTGTCTTGCAGAACACTTTTTAAAATTATTTTCCCAGAGCTTGATTCTGGAGAAGCTTCCAACTTCCAATATGGCCCCATCATTCTATACATGGTGGTTTGGATATGGACAATTAATTTTAAACGAGATATTGGATTCTCTTGCATAAAGACATAACCAAAACATAGCGTGGCGATAAAAGTTTTCCCAAAATGCCCGTTTGTCAGGACATTTTTATCAACTTGTTTAAAGAATAGTGTTCATAACAACAACATAATCTCAGGTTTCTTTTAAGAATGAGAAATTTATATCATCTATTGGTTTTAAAAACTTATTTTAAAAAGTATATTTTCCTTGTCTGCTCTAAGTCTTGTTAATGTAGCGCTTCTCCCTATCTGAGTTTTGAGGGAGGGAAATCCAAGAGAAGTCCTACTGATTGCTTGATGTTGTGCTACTTTACTGTGGAGTGCTACAAAGCTATAAACCTTAAGTGCTCGATAGATATAAAACTTTAATCTGCAATAAGCTTTCTGCTCAAATGGCTTCTCCCAAACTGGTTTTCCCTCAGTTATTGTCTCGGCAGTACAATCTCAATGCACTTACCCATGCTCTATCAGTTTTCTGTCAAATTTATTTTCAGTGGGCCCACCCCAGAGAGAAACGTGCAGAATAAAGTGATATGCCTTAAGTATTACAGAGCAACCAATGTGGCCCAAGAGAGCAGTGATTACTCCAATGTCAATAGGGCTGTATATACGCTCCAGGTTTCAGTTGGAACTACTCAGAACTCTGAAAAAGCAGTCCAAAACTCTTTGGATAGCTTCCTTAGAGTTCTGACTGAAACCCGGAGTGGATTCACCGCCCCACTGACATTGGAGCCACCAATTTCCACTGCAAGAGAGGCCCATCTCTGTGTTCCCATCCATATCAGAAGATGGATGGAAAGACACATCCTTGCCCACACAGTGCAGTACCAAGGGGAATCCCACTATTGGGCACACTCCAATGAAAGCTTTACCAGTTCAGCCCCAAAACTATGACACCTGTATAATTACAATAAAAACATAATGCTATATACACTACTGTATAAAAAAAATGGAACCACACACTATCAAATATTAAATTCATCTCCTCTATTTATGAGCCAAACTGTTCCATTTTATTGAAATTTCCATATTAGTAGCTTAGGATCAGGGTGTGATTGAGCATTGAGCCAAACTACATATTCAGCACAGCATGTAGCTGAGGTGTGTCTTTACTTTTTGTTTACTCCAATGTAAGCATGTGTGGCCCTGATTTGGATCAGAACCACCATGCTTCAAAAGGGGAGGGTTTAACCTTTACCTTCATTTCCCCCCTGAAATTTCTACACACACATACACAGGGGAGGAGGGGTTAAAAAAAAAAGAAAAAGAAATCTCAGTTAGCATCAATGGACTCTTTTCTTCTTCTTTTTTTAATCCTTCCCTTCCAACCCCCGCCATAGCAGGGGTGGAATTTCAGGAGAAAATGGTGGGTAGAAAAGGTTTAATCCTCTCTTTCCAGAGTGTGGTGGTCCTGATCCAAATCTGGGCTGCATGTGTTTGCCCTGGAGTAAACAAAAGACCAACCTCAGCTAAACAAGTAGGGCAGCATTATTTTGGCTCATAGTCTGCGATTCTAAGTAGATGCAGTTGAGTAAGTCCTGTTGAAATCATCAGGACTGAGTAAATATGGTTAGAGTAGGGTGCCAATAGACTTAAGTACAAGCTCCTCAGCTTGCACGGATGCTGGATAAGGCTGTATGTCTCCCAAATATGAGACGGCATTTGCAAAAGCTACTCATAAGATACTTGGTTATCCTGTTTTATGAGAAGCGTATGATTCAAGCAATGCCTCCTTTGACGCACTAGAGATCACTGGGCCTTTTTGAAGCACAGCAGCTGCCTGCTTGAATGAGTCTGGAAGACTTCTCTGGAAAATGTTCAGTGAGTGGCTAAAACGGAGTTGGGGTGCAATGGAGAATGAATTAGGGAAGTTCCGAGGAAGGGTTTTGTGCCGTAATAATGGATTGTTGTTTGGACAGGCAAGCTAAATACATTCCAGTCATTCGGAATTTTATTTGGAATGAAGAAAACAAAGTGCAAAATACAGAGAAACAAATACCAAAGTAATAATGTTGGGAAATTGGTTGCACGCTGGGTTTGTCCCTTAGAGTCAAGGTTCTGGTTCAAAACTTAATTTTATCTTATAACCACAGAGGATACAAGCATATTTCACAGATAAAGCTGCTGTGATACTTTCCTTAGAATTCACTAAGAAGGTGGAGACTGGCATTGTTTAGGGGCAGTGAACCATACTCCTCTGGTGCAGTGCCACAAACATATCTCAGTGGTCTTTGAACTCACTTCCATACAGTTCTGTGCTAATTACTTTTTAATCCCAGCCACCCCACGTCTGTCCTGGAAAAGAAATGAAAATGCAGATCTGTACCTTGCTTTTGAAAATTCCCATCACCGTTCAAGGCCCATTCCAGGTGAGAGATGTCACTGTATGGTTTGATCATAGTCAGAGTGAAAATAGGCTGATGGAAATGGGGAGGGGGCTTTGCCATTCATTTCAATCAACCACATATTTTTCACTCCTTGGATGTTGAGAAGATCTCCATTTCAGGAAGGCATCCATTGTGTCATGTTTTGGAAACAGATTCATGTTTGTGACCATATAGAAATAGAAGAGATGCATAGCAAAAGCTTATTTCCTACAGTTCCATCTTGCCGTGGAGCTCAGAGCTGCATTTTAGCCTCACAACAACCCTGTGAGGGTAATGCGACACATTTCTTGAGTCTTTGAGGCTCAGCCCACTGCTTCCCATGTGCAAATCTGGACTGGGAAGCTATCATTTGCAATGGATGAATTTTGGACATGCAAAGAATGCTCCACCTTGCCCGTCTGCCAGTTGGGTGAAGCTCTGCCTACCCCCATCCCTCATAGTCCTCCCTCGCACACCTCCACATCCAGCCCTCCATGCTGTGGATGCTCATGACAACATGCCCCCTTACCTTTTCCTCTGCCACTACATTGGGTCTATGAAGATCCGCATGGTCTGAAGGAGCAACCTCCCAGGTCTTGCGAGACCCAGGGCTCATCTACACCAAGCAGGATATTCCACTATGAAAGTGGTATGGAAGTGGTATATAAAAGACAGGACCCACACTACTGCTTTATAGTGGTACTGAAGTGCACTGACAACTGCTGGGGCCCATGACGCATCTTCACCAAGCAGGATATAACACTATGAAAGTAGTATGAAAGCAGTATATGGTATATGTCAATGGGCCCCAACAGTTGTCAGTGCACTAAAATATCTCTATACAGCAGTAGTGTGGCTCCTGCCTTTTATATACCGCTTTCATAGCACTTTCATAGTGGAATATCATGCTTGGTGTAGATGAGCCCCCAGCCAAGCTCTCATGAGACCTGGCTAAGCGCTCAACCTTGCAGCCACTTCTTTTGGCTCTGGGCTCTCAAAGGAGAAGCAGAGGGAGGGCGGCCGCTCCAGAGAGCACAGCCAGCTGCTCTTTTGCTGCAGCAAATGCCACAGTGGGAGAACGGCTGGTGGGGCGCTCTGGAGTCCAGAGCACCTGCTGGAGGAGGCAGGAGCAGGCCTTCCAGTCCGGGACAGTGTTGCAATTCTCCTTCCTCCAGCACTTCCATATGATGTGGGCACCTCACCCAACTTCATGGGTGGGCCAGCACTTTGGGCTCAGAGCTCAAATCCCATCATGCACTTCATGATATCACTGGGAGTACATTGGAGCCCAAACTTTGGAACAGAAACGATACAAGCTATTATCAGATATTTGGGAAAAGGTAATTCAGAATGAGTTCATATACTATGAGCTGAGATGTCGAGAGGTTGTTCATTGCTAGATTTCCCCCCCCCCTTTGAAAAGCACTTAGGTTGTTTAAATTCTTGCTTTTTGCAGTTTTTTTTGGCACTGTTATTTTCTCTTCCTGTTGCTGCCATCTTTTCCCCTGACTGTATCTTCTGCCTCCTTTCTGGATCACGTAGGTCAGGAGTAGACTGAAGACAGATTACGATCTACTGATGGATCTCTAGATGATTTTCAGTGGATCATCAAGGGGTTTTAGCTTCCAATTGTTTAACAATCCAACAACAAAATGACTTTGCCACCCCACACCCCTAAATTAGGATCCCTGATCTGTAATATCTCAGATGTAGATTGGTACTTTTATGCAGGTCATCCCAGTGTATTGCTTATGAGATCCAGTAGGTAAGTAGTTCTGCCCTTTGGGCCACCATTTTTCATCTGGCTCTGTTTGACAACCTCATGGTTCTACTGAAAAACAAAGTAGATTCTACAAACCTGATGTTTGCCCATGGAAGTAGGTGTTCCCCTCAATCAAGCCATGTTGAAGGCCTGTGTAAAAAAGGAGGGCAAGATTTAAAAGTCTAAATATGACAAGCTGTTTTAAACAAAAAAAAATGGTTGACAATTATGTACTAGAATTAATAAAACATAAATTTTAAAAGGATGATGCAATTAATGGGCGACATCACAACATTATGTAACCAATCCAATATGGCTATGGACTTCTGTCACTGAGTGCAAAAAGTGGAAACACATCACCAAAAAAGAGGATGTAGATTTGCATAAAATTTCTGTGTGCTAATTTGTATGTATCAATGCAAATTTAGCTATTTCTTTGATTTAAATAGAAATACCATCCATCTCCCCATAGTGGGGAAGACTATGACCAGGTGACCCATGTGTCTGGCCCATTCTGTTTTCGAGGTGCTGTCTGTTGATGGGCAACTTCAAGGCTCCTATTTCCCTTCAGAGGGTCCTTCATCTTTACACTAGACTTGGACTGGAAAGACCTTCAACTAGAGGGCGCCTCCAAACAGACGAGGGTCCTCTGGCAGCCCATCAAATAAAGGACTGTTCTCTGGACACCTGGACACCATAAGAGAGCAAGCATTTTCATAAGAAGCATCAAAAAGTGGCTGAAGGGAGGCTTATTTTGGCACTGCCAAAGTTATCTGCAAAAAGTTGTGAGTACTTTTGGATTAGCTCTAGTCAATCGTCATATTGACATTCACAGACGCAAAAGAAAAGAACCTATTGCTGTTTAATAAAATGCACCTGGAAAATGACAGGACTCAGATTTCCACTTTCCCTTTATGGTTTCTTCTTCTGAAACCGTCTACAAACAATCTGTTTATGACCTGAGTCTCATTGTAAGGGTTGCACTGGGGAAGCTGTAATAAATGCCTTTCTGCCTCCTTTTTTAAAACTTTTATAAAGGCTATCCTTTACAAACCTGGGATGGGACGCATTACAGAGGTTTCCCTTCAGAACAGCAGGAAGAGAATCTAAGATCTGGGGAACAACTTGAAAAGATTCCTCCGCAAAGCAAAATTTGGCAGGAATTGGACATTTACATCTGGTTTACAGTTCCCTCTCTGGTAACGGCTCTGGTGCCATTCTCCACACTTGGCCTGCATAGATTTAAAAGCCCACTGGGCACACTGGAGAGAAAAATGCAGAAAAATGCAGCAGAACAAGGGATGGTTCCTTCTTTTCAATCTCTTGTTTGATCAGTGCAACAAGCGCCATGGGAATATTCATCCCAGCTGAAACAAAAGCGGACATTCTGCACTCCCAAAACTATCTCAATGGTGAGATGGATGATTTGCGAACCTTTAGAAGACCGATGTGATTTAGTTTAGGATCTAAAGGTGAAGCATAATTAGAATATATAAATAACATATGTAAAAGTTAGAAACAGTTATCGCTTAGTTTACTTTCTGGCTCTTTCCCTCCACTAAATCAATCAATCAGTCAGTCATTGTTATGGTCAATGACTAACATAACAAGTAAAAACACATGAAATTTGTAATGTTTGTGACCATGGCCTAATCTACACCAAGCAGGATATTGCACTATACATATACATACCATACATATATGGTATGTTTCAATGGGCCCCAACAGTTTATTTATTTATTACATTTTTATACTGCCCAATAGCTGAAGCTCTCTGGGTGGTTCTCCCTGAGTGGCTGTCAGTGCACCTCAATACTGCTATAAAGCAGTAATGTGGATCCTCCCTTTTATATACCGCTTTCATAGTGCAATGTCCTGCTTTGTGTAGAGTAGGCCAGAATTGCAAACTCCCAAAGACCATATGGCAAACTGAGCCATAACAATAAATGATTGATTGATTGATTGACTAGTACAGCTGATTATATTGGTAGAATGGCAGGACTGCCACTTAGTTGTTTTTGTATGTAAATCATTTTTATATTATATTTTATATTGTATTTTTACGATTTTAATATTTTGTAAACTGCCTAGAGAGCTTTGGCTCTTGGGCAGCATAGAAATGGAATAAGTAATAAATACTTCAGGCACTGACTACATTATACTACAAAAGAAGATACCGTGAGTGCAAGGCAAGTGGGCGTTCTGATTGGCATCACTGGCATAGCAGAAGGAGTACGGGGAAAGAGCCAGAAAGTAAACTAAGCGATAAATGTTTCTAACTTTTACAGCTGTCATTTTTATATTCTGATTATGCATCACCTTCAGATCCCAACCTTGGAGCTCCATCAGATGCACATTTTATTGCACACCCGTTACTGGGCACTCACAGACTTTTGTGGTTCCCTCTCATGACATTGTCCACCTCCCACTTATTTTTAAAGACAAAAGTTGCCGCTAGTTCCTGCTGCATGCAGGAGAAGCAGCGCAATCAAACGGGCCCGCTGGATGGGCCACGTGCACATTGTTTTCTTCCTCTTTCAAAAGAGGAAGTAATGAGGGACGAACACGTGGGCGAAGAAGCGACAGCAAGCAAACGTGATTTCCCCCATGTGATGATGCTCCAATTCATGTTAAAGATGAGTAGCAACCCTAATTAAATACGGGGCTTGACTTGATGAGGGGTTTGCCCTGGGGTGCATCAAGAGTGGCAGCATGTCATCTATATGATGCAGCCACCATCCCGAACCCATCCAGGGGCAAACCCATGAAGCTCTGCTTTAAAAAAGTTGGGCACTTACCCCGACTTTTCTTTTGCTGCGGAGGCATTGGCTGACAGGAAAGGGGGCAGACCGCCTCCTTCCCCCCGTGTATGTATATATATATGTGTGTGTGTGTGTGTGTATAGTACATAAAAAAGGGGGAAAGAATAGGCTGCCCTATCCCTCTCAGTGCCACGTGCGGGGGCTTGGGTGGCGCCGGCAGGGCCGTCTAAACAGCATTATAGGCCCCCGGACAAAGCAGTGCACTGGGCCCTGCCTACACAATCACTCACAGGAATAAAAATGTAAATTATCAATAAAAATAAACTTATATTTATTGGTACCTCCAACAAAACCAGTGTTTTGACATTAAAAAAAAAACCATGCTGTACAGCAAAGATTAAGCAATACAAACGTTTTGATTAAATGTTTGGATTACACACAGAGAGAGACAATATAGCATGAGCCTTGAACTTGAAAAACAACAATTTCAACATAAAAAATGGTACTTAGTTGGTAAATCATACTGACGGAGATGGCACGGGCGCACAGTATGAAATTACTATGAATTATTTATTATTGATCAAGTGTTCAACACAAACATTTGTGAAATTTCTTTGCAGAGAATTCCCTTATAATTGGCTTGAAGTCCAGGTATACCTTGTCCAGGTATTCTCTCCTCCATCTTCTTTATACACTCTGTGTGAGTTTGAAAGGTTGCTGTCATGATTCTGACATGATGTCGGCCCACTTCGAATCCAGCAATCCACTGTGTTAGTATTGCTAATGTCCTATAACCCCGGATCTGTGTCTTGGTTCGCAAACTCCTTTACAGTTTCACGGCATTTCCTCTTGTGGAATGTCCTCAGCAACAGGTAATGAGACCATTATGTCTGCTGGAACTGGATGATTGGGTGCAGGAGTGGCTGTAGATGTGGATGATATAGTTGAAGGAGCAGTACTAGTGGCTGACATTGCTCTTGGATTGAACCAAGACGTTAACTTTGGAAGTTAACTTTGGAATGTTAAAATTAGTGTTAAATTCTGGTCTGTGCATAGATTAGCATGAGGCCCCTATGCTTGTGGGGGCCCCGGGCAACTGCCCAGCGTGCCCATGTGTTAAGACGGCCCTGGGCACCGGTGCTTGGCATGGTGGCAGCAGAAGGTCTGATGGTGGGAAGGAGCGCCAAAGCTATCAAGACATGGGCACAAATTCACAGGGATTAAGACTTTTAAGAGCAAAGCACTCAAATCCCTGGGCCTGAAAGAATGAATCTTTCACTTCTGCTTTCTCCCACATTCAGTTTATTTATTTTTTATTTTAAAAAATCTCAAGTTCTTTTTCATCCCAGATATGAAAAACTGCATGGATTTTGGTAAATTCTTATCAAAGCTGAACCACAACGATTTTCTCACCCATCTGTAATACACATACAGATTCCCCCAGATTTTATGGCCTTCAGCAGTTCCTTGTGCTGGGGGTGGGTGGGCGTGACAAGCCTATCTCTGGGATATAGACAAAGGGTGCCTGGAAGCCTGTCCTACCTCACAGGATTGGATGTGCAGACACATCAGTTAGCACAGCATATGATGGCTCTTTCAATGTACTAAGAAAAAAAAGTGAGGTTGATTTTGCTTTTAATTTTATCTCCATATTAAGTGTGATTTTGAGATTTTAGTTACATTTCGAAGAGAGAGCGAAGAACAGGCTTGGAGTTTGGAACGTCTTATGTCCCAGCAGAAGGTGATGGTCTACCAACCACTAAAATGTAGACATTTTTGACAGTGAAAAGCATTCAACCTGTGCAGCACTTGACAAATGCCTCATAGCAATCAGCTCCTTTCCATGGGGCTGGTAGTTTAAGAACTATAAAGGGCTTGCTCATCATTAAGCCCCAGATTGCATTGCTCAGATTTCTGAATCATGCACATCTGCATTTTAATTTTAAAATCACATCCCTGTGAGTAACAATGATGAAATAAAAAAAAATCATTGAGCGAACAACTGTAAAAACCTTGTTGAATAAGCCCTGAGGAAGGATGGTTTTTGTTCGAAAAGTGTAGGCACCTTCATTAAACCTTTTTTATACAAATAATATTTTGCAAAGATTCTCCTTGGTTCCGCCCCTGCCTTCAGCTTGTTTTTTCACTCCCTCACAGGGTTTCCCTTCTCTTCCTGCACCTGTGTCTCTGACTAAACAGTAGATCAAAGTCATCATGGTTACCTTAAGAATGTTCTCCGTTTCCAAGTCTGGATATCCATAACTCTGGAATTCAGTGCTATGCAGTCTCCTATCTTTAGCAGTTACCCATAAGCCCCGCAAGTGTCAAGTGCACTTTGGGCCTTACGGAAAGGACTTGCCAGTTGATAAAAACAGTAGGCCTGGGGAACCGTAATGTGTTTTCTTAGCCGTTCTCTGTTATAATTACAGCTTGGGCCATGTCTTGACGGAGGCACATTGGGGCTGTGAGCCTTCAATCCTCCGCATTTGTGTTCCTTCCCACTATTTATTTATTTATTTATTACATTTCTATACCGCCCAATAGCCGGAGCTCTCTGGGCGGTTCACAAATATTAAAACCATTCAAAGTATAAAACAACAGTATAAAACCATAATATAAAATACAATATAAAAGCTCAACCAGATAAAAACAGCAGCAATGCAAAATTACAAATTTAAAACCATGTTATTTAAAATTTATAGATTGTTAAAATGTTGGGAGAATAAAAAGGTCTTCACCTGGCGTCTAAAAGCATATAATGTAGGTGCCAAGCGAACCTCCTTAGGGAGCTCATTCCACAGCCGGGGTGCCACAGCAGAGAAGGCCCTCCTCCTGGTAGCCACCTGCCTCACTTCCTTTGGCAGGGGCTCACTATCCACATGGGAAAGAGTACAAGTGCAGGGTTTGCTGGAAGGAGCCGCCACCGTGCCTGTATACCTATGCAAGGGTGCCCTCCCAATTTTTAAAGTACTTTTTAAAGTATTTCCCCCCTTTTTGGCAGTCATGCACCTCTTTGGAACAACCCCAGCTCCCGTCTCTTTCCCCTGCCTCCCTGCCTGCCTGCCTGCCTGCCTGCCTGCCTGCCTGCCTGCCAGCAGCTTGCATTGCCAAATGTCCCCCTATTTCTTTCCATTTTTAAAAAAGACTGACTGAGAGAACAACAAAAAGGAAATGAAGGAGGGGGGATGTGTGCTTGTGTCCCTTGCCAGTCCAGCCAATGGGGACCAATCAGGGGTTGCCATTGGCTGGGGCACACCTCTGAAGCAAGGCAACAGACAGCAGATGCCATTGTCGCCTCGCTCCAACTGGGAAACGTTGCGGTAAGTACAGAACTTTTAAAAACTGGAGCATGAGGGGAATGCCCTGGGAAGGCTCCGCGATGGTGGCTGCATCATATAACTGACCTGCTGCCACTGTGGATCCACCCTGGGGCATGGGGGCGCCGTGCTTGACAATATCTTCTGCTCCAATGAAGCAGCACACACAATGCTGTAGAATCTTATAGATGCCCTTCTTCTTGTGGCTTGGGTATACTATTTGGGGTGGCCCAACGTTTAATTTTGGGTGTACAAACCCAAAGTTCTTATCCATTGTTGAGTGCATTCGAGTATTATGGCAAGTGGGGCCATAGTCAAAAGGGTCTTCTGCCCAAATGAAGGGCTGGGCTGGATGTGATAAGGTGATGTCTTGTAAAGGCAGTTATGTACATCTAGGTAATTTTAGAACCTGGACATTATGGTCATGAGGAAGGCTCCATTAGAGTGCCATGCATGGTGAAGAACATAACTAACATTGTTCTCCATGCTCCCACACACACACACATTGCCATTCCATTCCATGTTTAACAGCTCCTTCTGATATGTTTGCTAACCCTGCTAAAATATATTCTCTGAGCATGTGCAGTTTTGCATTTTAAAATCACTTATATTGTAGCATCATCATAATTAACAGAATGAAATGGTGTTTGCTTCTGCTACCTGATGCACTGACCATGCACTGGTTGGGCCAAACACAAGGCTGTGGCATCTCATTGAGGCCACTCTCCCTAGCTTTGGGCCTCTGATTTGGAGTGGCCCAAAGCCTGAGTTTTGGTATGCCCCCTCAGGTCCTTATTTTATTTAACCGCACACATACCACAAATTATATTCTGCATTTGTACTTTCTCCTCAAGAATCCACCACCAAGTACAGAAGCAGCTCCGAGTGTCTCATTAGCAATGTCCAAAATATGACACAAATTTATCAATATTACTGAAAGAACACAGCGTTTATATTATTTCGTTTCTCTATGAATCACCAATCTACCATTTTGGAAGCACACACACACACACACAGCCTTAAAAGCACCTATTTACATTTGCAATATATGTAAGGACTATAAAGTTTTATCTTCATCTTAAGCTGAACCATGTAATTTTCCTGACATCTAGTGGTTTGTGGTGTAGCTATCTGTAGTTTTGTCCTGTTAATTTCTCATCCATTCCTAAGCACCTTGCATTCTCGCTGGACTTCCCTGTCACTGAGGCTTTAAAGGAAAGGACCTCCTGGTTGGGCTCTCTCTTGAGGACATGCACTTTCTTTCCTTGGGGACTCATCTTCTCTCTTGATAGAAGTAACGAAGGTGTTCTTTAAACCACTTACATAAACACGGAGTGAGGATGGGGCTCTGCTGAGTAACCCCACCCTTTGACACTGCGTATGTCATGTAGCCCGCCCCTCCCAATGGTCTCTGCATAAACAGCATGAACATCAGTATGGAGGGACCTTCGGGATTGCAGCTGTACACACAAAGGATTCTTGAGTGAGTGGGAACCCTGCACTGTCAGGATTCTGGTGTGTGTATATGGCCTATTTACTTGGTCATGGTTGCACAGTGGTGCTGCATCGTTTATATGACACAGCCACCAACTCACACCCATGTCAGGTTTCCTCTCCCCCCCCCCCGCCTCAAAACTGCAGTTTTTCACAATGCTGTTTTATTGCAACTTTTTTAATTGCCCCAATGTCACCATGTTGTTTCTTCTGTCTGTCACCGGTGGCTTCACTTTAAATTAGGAAAGTGGGCATAGCTAGGGGATTCCCAGGGCAGGGAAGGTGCAGGAACCAGGGCAAGGGGTGGGCTGGACAAGCCGAGTAATGGCTGCCATTACAGTCTGGGCGACAAAAGTAAGGGCAGTTGTAGTGTCTAACACATTGGTTCAATGAACTGCAGCAGCAGAGATGCACTACTACAGGCTTTCAAAGCTGCAGAGAGTTCCCAGAAAGAAAGAAAAAGGGTTTTGTGGTTTTCAGTCTGGTGCCCATTCCTGCCGTCTGACTATGGCACTGTGACTTTTCCTCTCCAGATAGTTCACGCTTAGGCCACTTCTACACTACAAGGATGATGATTTTGCGATATCTTGAGTGCAAGGTCCTCTCCTTACTCCACATGCAGGCTTGATATCCCGGGAGGAAGGAGGGCATCGCACATGCCATTTTTTAAAAGTATCTGAGCACACGTGCACTCCAACAAAACATGAGTGGGTATAAAAAAAAAAAACTGACCACGCTCCTCCCCACCTCCGATTCCTCCCAGCCCGGTTCCTTCCCTCTACTGCTTCCTACTACTCATGGGATAGAGGAAAGAAGTTGGGACGGGTGGCCAAACCTCCCGCGGTCTTGGGTTTTTAAACTGTTGGGTGTTTTACTGTGGTTTTAATTTTTGTGAACCGCCCAGAGAGCTTCGGCTATTGGGCGGTATAAAAATGTAATAAATAAATAAATAAATAAATAAATAAAATGATCCCGAGACCACAGGTAGAATAGGATTTTCCCAGGGAGTACTTATCCCTGGGAAAACCCATTCTCATCCCTCCTTCCTCCCAGGAGTCCCTGTGCATCATTTGGATGCACAGGGACTCAGCCATGACCAGCATTTTCGGGCTGGTGTAGAAACAGCCTTTGTCCTGCCTTTTAAACATATCAATGCCACTTTGCAGCAGTGACACCATGGGATTTAGGGGGAATCAGGATGCAAAGCAGTGTCGTATAGAAACAGTTCTGCTTGCATGAAAGCCTTTGCATGTACAGCTGTAAGCACAGAGGCCTCCTCCCTCTAGACATTTGCGCTATATGCACAGACATCAAGGGGAGAGATTACGTGACATGAACAACATTGAGGGATGGGCTACTTAACATGACCCCTTCCCCGCTTGTGGATTTCCAGCGGGTAGCTGGTTGGCCACTGTGTGAGCAGAAAGTTGGTCTAGAATCTAGATGGACCCTTGATCTAGGAGCATAAGAAGCTGCCTTATACCGAGTCAGACCTTTGGACCATCTAGCCCAGGATTGTCAACACTGACTGGCAGCTGCTCTCCAGGGTTTCAGGAGGGGCCTGTTCTAGACCTATCTGGAGATGCCGAGGATTGAACCTGGGAACTTCGGCATGCAAAGCTTGTGCTCTACTGCTAAGCTACCAGATAAAGACTGTAGTTTAGCATTGTGTTTAAAACAACAGATATGGCTGTAACTACAACTTGCATTTCGCATGTGTGGATACACTACTGGTTGGCACCTGGATAACATTTTCCACCTAGAAGCCCTTCCTTGTGATGATCCAACATGGCCCTTCTTATGTGTGTTTAAGTAATTGGTTTAAAAAACACCTGAGTAGTTATATATTCATATATGAATGATTGGATATCACATGTATGGGATTATCAACATTGTTAAGTTAGAACTCCAACAGATGGAAAGCTAAAAGTTGTTTCACTCACATAATTAAAACCAGTGCTCCCCAATTACTAGTAAAGCTTGAACATGACTCATTTTTATGTCTAGCTCTCAACAGTTGGGGCAAAATGTCTGCCTAGAAACAAGACAACCACAGATGGGGGAGGAGAATGCTGGGCTGTGGGATTTCCAAAACAGAGTCAGATCAGAGAAGGAGGGATTTCTAGCTGGAAAATGCAAAATATTATCTAGGTGCCAACCAGCAGTGTATCCACGCTTGCAAAATGCATGTTTTAGCTACAACCATATGGGTTGGTTCAAACATAATGCCAAACTATGGTCTTTATATGGTCAAGCCTTGGATTCACAGTCCCAATTTTTATTCAGGCAAACCATTGTTTGCCATTATATCTCAACCTGCAAACTATAGTTTGCTACATAAGGAGGGGTGTTAGAGTGCATAAGGAGAGGCTTGCTCGTGTGAAGCCAAATCATTTACTGGCTCATGTTTGTATGAGAATTGAGGGGGTTCTTCCAGGGCCTTCATCAAGGATAGGCGTGGTCAAGCACCTGCCAAGAGCCCACGCCCTAGCAGGGCCCACTGATAAGCCTCTTGGTGATGCTCTTCCTCTTTACCGTTGCAACCTGCTTGTTTGCGTACCTCTAACTCTGGCCCAGGCAACAGTGGTGTTGAGAAGGAGGAGCAGTAGATGCCACGGCCTACTTGTTCACTGCCTCTCTGCCTCTCAAGCCAGCCAGTGGCAGCAATGTGACTAAAGCAATCTGTCCCACCTCAGCAATACACTGGGGTGGGGAGAAGAGGGAGGGGGAGAAGGAGGGGTCAAAGAGAGAAACAGAGAGGGGAAAGTTGGTGGCTGGCCTGCCTGCTTTGGTGCTGGGCCCACTCATTGCTGGCTTCAGCCCTGCCTATTGCCAGCACGTAGCCCCCAACAGTTTCCCCCAAAGGAATATGACCATCAACAGAAAAAAAGTTCTCACTTCTGTCCTAAGGTCTACAAAAGTGTGTGTGTGTGTGTGTGTGTGTGTGTGAGAGAGAGAGAGAGAGAGAGAGAGAGAGAGAGAGAGAGAGAGCGCTACGAAAGTAGTTCCCAGGATAGGGACAAATGTACATGCCTGAAAAACCCAACTACCACCCCTGAGGATATCTGCTGATGCAGCAACTCATGGAATTGGGCTAAAAGTCAACTAGCTGCTGTCGAATGAAAGGAAAATCCCTCCTAGCTGACTCCTACTGCCAAGAAATATTCCTGCCACTAACTTTGCACCTTTAAAATGAGAAATGTTTTAACAGGCAGGAAATTTAAACACATTTTCTTAGAACTTCATATTGCACCCCCCCCCCTTTAGCATCCTATGGAGAGTAATTTAACCTTGAAGGCCGTAAAATCCATGCCTTGTTTCAAACTGGGAATTTTCTGCTGGGTTATTATTTTCTTTTGCTCGAGTTAGCTGATATTCCATTGTTCCCAGGGAAGCAATTAGCTGAAGTAACCACCTGCCCTGCACAAAACCTTGTGTTTGTAGCCAAATAAATTGAGCTGTTTTGTTTGTAAATGAGATATTATCAAAAGAAAGAAATATGATATGGAATTTTTGCTTAGTGTGCTATTTTCATCCACTAGATAAGTCCGATGATGATGATGATGATGATGATGATGATGATGATGATGATGATGGAAACATTAGGAATTGTGCCCCATTGGTCAGGGTAGCTCCCATCTGTACTTAATAATTAGAAAGAAGTCTTATCACACAGTGAAATATGAGGCCAATGAGCCCTTTCATTTGGTTACTATAAAATTGGACAGATAACAAAGAATTAAACCCAAGACAAAGATTCCAGTAGGACAATTAAGTGATGCTATCTAGTTAGAATCTTATGTGGTATCTTTGAAATAAAGGCACATTCAGTTTTCTACTTCTTTGTGCCTTCTATTCAAGTGTTTTAAAAACACTTCCAAAAATAGTCCAGGCACAGAGTGGGGTGGAGGTGTACATTACTATCCAAAATATATTGGCAAAAGTCACACACTGAAATGCACACGATTGCAGTTATATTGGAAATATTTATAATGACTCTAGTTTCAGCTTTCCTAAGGTACCGCTTGACGCATTACAAAACCCTCCAACACCAGTTTGACCAGAGAGAAATTCAGGACACACACAAAATGATCCACAGGCAATACCAGCCATACACAATTCTGTCTCCAAGTCTCCAAAAGCACTATTTTCTGTACCCAATGTCAGGGCCGGCATCAAGGGTACGGTAGACATGGTTGGGCACCTGCTGAGGGCCCACACCCCATTAGGGGGCCCATTGACAAAGCCCCCTGGAATTGCTCCTCCTCTTCACCATTGCAACTTGCTTGTTCACCTGCCTCTCACTCAGGTCCAGAAAACAGTGGTGAGGAGGAGGAGGAGGAGGAAGAGGAAGAGCAGAAGTAGATGCCACTTCCTACTTGCTCACCAGATCTCTGCTTGTCAAGCAAACAAGTGGTCGCAATGATGAGAAAGCGGAGAAGGAGGAGCAGCAGTACCTGGTGACAATGGCAATGAGAAGGTAGACTCACTGAAAGTGGGGCCCACTAGGGGGGTCTTACCCAACCCAAGCCCCCCCCCCCAAATCTGGAAATGGTATTGGGGCCTTCCACCACAAATGAGAAGCTGGCATTTGGCCCACTGTGATTGCAAGAAGAGTTTGAGACCAGGAATTTGTATACCTAACGGTCAGAACAAGTCTTATTGCAATGGCAGCAATGATGACAAAGGGGATGGTGACAATGGCGACGAGAAGGTAGATTCACTGAGGGAGAGGGGCCCCATTGAGGGTGGCTTGCCCAAGGACCCTCAAAAACCTGGAGCCAGCACTGTCCAGAGTCAGAGGAACCCACAATAAGTCACTGGATAATACAATACCTACAGGTAAAACTGTTGTTCGTCATCCATTATTGGATGTTGCTTCTCATCCATTAAATCTCTGCTTCATTTTAGGTCACTAAAATGAATAAATAATCCCTGAGAAAACCCAATTCCTCAGACAGTCTCGAGATCGTCCAAAGACCATGGGACGTGAGGGTGCCCATCCTGGCTTCTTCCCTCCTCCCCATGAGTAGCAGGGGTCAGTAGAGGGAAGGAGCCAGGCCAGGAGGAATCGGGGGTGAGCAGGAGCAGGGCTTTCCACTCCCTGCTTACCTTTTGCTGGAGTGTGGCCATGCTCCAGCTCCTTGCACCTTAAAAAAAAAGGCTGTCGTGACTTGCGTGACATCCCTCCTCCCATCCCAGATGTTATGCTGGCCATTTGGACATGGGGGACGATCCAGGAAGAAGGTAAGTCCAGGATCACCCCCCTCCTTTCCTCTACACCCATATGGTGTAGAAAGGGGCATTGTTTGCTAGATTGGGGGGGGGCGAATTGAGAATAGTGTGGTTCAGTGGCTGAGCACATGCTTTGCATACAGAAGGTCCTTGGTTCAGACCTCACCATCTTCAGTTAGGGCTGGATGAAAAGTCTGGAGAGCTGCTGCCAGTTAGTGCACGCGTCACTGAGTTAGATGCACCCGTTTAAATCAGCTTCCCTAGGACAAGCCCACAAGCATTTTCACCCAGCAGACCTAAAGCCAACCACCAATCATGTTGTGAACTGTTTAAGAAAAGCAGGTTATATTTTAAATAAATACAAAGGCTAGCCCACCAGAAGATAAATACATCTCATTTTCCTGCCTGCCTTAGACTGTAAAAACTGGAATGGTGGGCTTGTGTCATCAAGCAGCTAGGAGGCTGCAATATATGATGAGTAGGCCCCATGAAGCTGGGCAGGTCACAAGTTGAACAGGCTTGACATACCGTATTTCTTCGATTGTAAGACGCCATCGATTGTAAGACGCACACTAATTTCAGTATCACCAACAGGGGAAAAAAAACCTAAGACACACCCGCGATTCTAAGATACACCCCATTTTTAGAGATGTTTATATGGGGGGAAATGTTTATATGGAGCTTTTTATTATGCAGTGCTATGTGTATCTTTTAAAACTTGATTTTGTTCTGACTTTATACTGCTAGTTTTACCCTACCCTGTGCCTGTTTGGTGCATTCTCTTCCCCTCCTTATTGTTTTACTATGATTTTATTAGATTGTAAGCCTATGCGACAGGGTCTTGCTATTTACTGTTTTACTCTGTACAGCACCATGTACATTGATGGTGCTATATAAAATAATAATAATAATAATAATAATAATAATAATAATAATAATAATAATATCTACTCAGAAGTAAGCCCCACTGAGTTCAATTAGACTTACTCCCAAGTAAAGTGGATTAGGATTGCAGCCTTACAATGAAATCTTAAACATATCTACTCAGAAGTCCCATTATGTTCAATGCTATTAATCACCTAGGAAATCTTCAAATCAAACCAGCACCATAATAATACGCTGTCTTTTGTGATCTTGTAGAACACTGCCATCATGTGGCAAGAAATAGTCATACACACCTGTTCCCTTGCTTTAGCAACAGACTTAACAACTTTTGCGAGGAGGCAAAATACAGCTCGCCGCAAACAAAAGGGTGAAGAAACAACGCTGAGCTGCGGCTAGATCTTCAGACTAGAACATGAATCCAAACAACATTAATTCAAAGTATCACTTGTGCAAGGATTTTGGTAAAAAGAAAGAAAAGCGATTCAGGTAAAATCCATTCTGTTTGCATTTCGTGGATTGCCCGGTTCTTTTCATTTGGTCATCCACTCATTGATGGAATCAGATTTTTTCCAATTTCTTGACCTTGCACGAATTTGCATTTGTAGAAATTCACATTTGCAAAAGAAAATGTGCAAATCTCCCCTGAAATGCGCAAATCCCTCCAAAATGCACATTTTTATGCATTAGCCTATGGGGGAAATGTGCATTTTGTGGCAGTGTTTTTAGTTTGCATATTTTTCTAAGACTAAAGTTGCATAGAACTCTGGAAAGTAAAAAAAAAAAAAAAAAAGTAAAAATCCCTACATCTGCAGAATCTGTGCAACTCAGGAAAAGTCAGCCCACTGTGGATTCCACAGTTCAAATTCAGACATCTGAACTCATTTTATTCCTCTGACATCCCTGGGTATAATATAATGTCAGAAGTGGCCCTTAATTTCTACAATCGCGCTCACTCAGATCAAGCAAATAGGACAATTTCCCTCTTATGATTTCTCATACAGCATTAGTTATTGTGATGACTACATGAAATAAATAAATAAATAAATAAATAAATAAATGAGAACAGAAAGCCTCCATGAAAAGTGAATAGCTTCTTTATTCCCTTTCACTAATTCCTACTTCCCCTCCCTGGGCCTAGATTAATCGGACTTGGTCTCCAACTTGAACAGGATAAGGCCAAAACCACAAATTCACTTGGCAAACTGACAGCTGCATATTATCTATTTATTTTTTTATTTTATTTATTTATCATATTTATACCCCGCTCCTCAGCCAAAAAAAGGCTCTCAGAGCGGCTTACACTTAGCAAAAAAGACAGTCCCTGCCCTCAGGCTTACAGTCTAATAACTGATTCTGAGCAAATGTAAAATTCAAACATAATCCATATATTGGTTCTTGTTTGATAGGGAGACCTTCTGATATTTCCCCATTGTCTTTATTTGTCTTTGTGGCATTGGTGCCTTGGGGAAACCAGCCTCCAAAGCCAGTGGGAAATGACTGGAATAAGAGATCCAAGACTGGGAATAAAACTTTCAAAATGACACCGCTCACGTACCCTATTTTCTTCTGAACATC
The DNA here is from genome assembly GCF_023053635.1 of Elgaria multicarinata webbii. Lineage (NCBI taxonomy): Eukaryota > Metazoa > Chordata > Lepidosauria > Squamata > Anguidae > Elgaria > Elgaria multicarinata. Next base: position 56,864,751 of record NC_086180.1, on the reverse strand, counting down.
TTGAACATAATAAATCCCTCTAGTGTCTGTTCTCTGAATATTTTGAGGTGGGAAGACAAGACCAAGCAGAGTCAAGGAAGTCAATGGAAGGCAGGAGCAAGATTAATGTATGATGGATGCCTCCTTACATGAAGGGACACTTAGGAGAAGTATGGAGAACCACTTCAGAGTTGTGAGGAAGTTGCAAGTGCACCTAATTCCAAATCCTAAACATCTAGGACATTCCTGACAGGGCTGGTGGCAGCACCCATCACCCTCAGACAGCTTCTGGGGCCCATGCACCCTGAAATACTGATATCTGTCCTGGATCCACCACCACTGATGCCCATTTTGGCCTTCCCATTCCTGTAGCCATAAGCTTATCTAGTGGCAATGGCTGGGTTTGAAAGGCCACCCACCACGTTATGTTTCCCACAATGCCCTGGGACACCCAACCTAGAATTGCCCCAGGATATTGTTGGAGTTTAAAATGGAGGGGGCTTTCCAGACTCAGCTGTTCCTGCCAGGTAACCCTACAGCTAGAGATCTCCTGAAACCTGGAGCAATAATTCAATGAGGTTAGTTTGGCTGCGAGATAGTGACTGGCCCAGGGCCACCCGGTAAACTTCATAGCTGATCAGACATTTGAATCCACCTTTCTGTGGTCCTAATTATTCACTCTGTCCGTTGGTGACCTGTGAATGTTAACACTGTTCTCAGCGATACAAGGGGAAGTGCAGCTAGAAGAACTGTTTTGGGGAAATTTCAGGTATCATTTCTCCTCTTTTTCCTTCTTCATACGCACCAGATGAAAGGATTCAAGAGAATAACAGTGGAAATTAATCCCAATTTGTACATTGTGGGTATTTTAAAGAGCAGTGTATTATTCTTATAAGACTGCCAGGGTCTCCCTTCTGTTTATTGACACAGTATAATTTAATACTGTCATGTAACCTTTAACTCACCCCCGGCGCCTTCAAGTTCTCAGCCTGTGTTTGTTTTCTCTAATTGGATTACATTCATTCAGCCAGGGGATGATTGTTATTCCTTAACTATGGTAGCTATATGTCCTACTTTAGATTTCTATTTCAGAGCATCCTCTATTTGAAGGGCTGTCCCATCCAAGTCCAGTTTAAAGATAAAGAACCGTCAAAAAAAGAGAGTCAGCAGGGCCCTTGAAGTTGCCTATCAAGAGTTAGCACCTGGACAGCAAACTAACTCAGAACAGAATTAGTTTGCTCTCCCTCCATGTTGGGAAACTTCAGATGATTAAACCACAGGAGGGGGTGCTCCTATTGATTAATCCAGAACATGTGATCCATAGAATGGTTCATGCAATAGTTTCTCTGGAGAAAATAAAATATAATTATAATACCAGCCTTGATTTGGTATCTATCCTCCCATTAATGAATTATCCTTTTAAACTGCCTAATAACCAAGGTTAAATAATTAGTACTGTGTGTTTATAGTGTTGGACTGTGTAGCATTTTCTTTCTTCTTTAAACAAACAAACAAACAACAACGTAATTTATTATTCCTTGCATGTATGGTTTCTGTATTATGTTAATATTTAAGTTTTATATTTTACCAAAAAAAGAGAAAAGAATGGTTCATGCATTTCTGTCTTTTAATATAATCAGCAACAAATAGTTTTTTAAAAGACTCTAGGAATTGTGGCATCTGCTCCAAAAGTTTATGTTGTTTGAAGTAAGGAGCATTCCTTTAAAGCACTGGGAAATGAACCTGCCTTCTCCCCCGTGAGATTGAAAGGGTCAGATTCTGAGCAAATCACAAATCAGGCTAGGAAAAAATATTCCTAAACACACACTTGCAGGTTCAGCTTAATAAGATTTGTCTTTCTTTGGAGCCTAGGAGCCGTAACTGCCACCCACAGCCCCCTGCTCTAACAATCAATGCATTGCTTCCCTTCTGGCCGCTCACTCCAGAAAGCCACAGCTGAAACAATATTTTCACATAAATTATACAAATCTGTTTCTGTGTAAACCAAATGATAGAAATTTCAGGAAAACCGCCCCCAAATCAGTTTCCAGTTCATCTTCCATTTTTATCACACATCACATGAGAAGGGCTCTTTGCCTATTAAAAAAAACTTGTGCTATGGTATAGGAGTTTGGAGGTGATAATCCCAAGCATTCTAAGTAAACATGTTTGCATAAACGAAAGGGGTACAGAACCTCTTTCAGTCCAAGGGCCAAATTCCATTTCAGAGAAACTTTTGGGGATCACATTCCAATGATTGGTGGGACTGAAGCCAAAAGTGGTTGAGGCAAAAGTAGGGTGACCATATGAAAAGGAGTACAGGGCTCCTGTATCTTTAACAGTTGCATCGAAAAGGGAATTTCAGCAGGGGTCATTTGTATATATGGAGAACCTGGGGAAATTCCCTCTTCATCACAACAGTTAAAGTGCAGGAACTATACTAAAGTGACCAGATTTAAAAGAGGGCAGGGCACCTGCAGCTTTAACTGGTGTGATGAAGAGGAAATTTCACCAGGTTCTCCATATATACAAATGACACCTGCTGAAATTCCCTTTTCAATACAACTGTTAAAGATACAGGAGCCCTGTCCTCCTTTTCATATTGTCACCCTAGGCAAAAGGGGCAGAAATACCCCCCAAATACCACCACATTGTAGCTTAAAGCTCTTACTGCCAATAACTAAGCCTTAGGAGAGGCATTTTATCCAAAGAAAACCATCATGCCAGCATATGCTGTTGGTGTTGTGCTGGAGGTCACTTATACAGGTGCTACAAGAGCCAGTGTGGTGTAGTGGCTAAGGTGTTGGACTGGGAGTCGGGTGATCAGGGTTCTAGTCCCCACTTGGCCATGGAAACCCACTGGGTGACTTTGAGCCAGTCACAGACTCTCAGCCCAACCGACCTCACAGGGTTGTTGTTGTGAGGATAACATGGAGAGGAGGAGAATTATGTATACCACCTTGAGTTCCTTGGAAGAAAAAAGGTGGGATATAAATGTAATAAATAAATAAATAAAATGTATCAGTGGTGTAAGCAGAGCATCAGCTTTGAGTACTGCCTTATGTACCACAAACTCAGTGTTTGTACAGAAGTACCAGCAGTTGCAGTTATGGTGCAATAACTACAGGGTTAATCAGGAACCTTCTTCATACAGTATGATTGAGATATGTATGTAAACAGTTGAAACCCTTCTCTAGGGACTCTTTTCCATTCCATAGTAGCCAAAGTAATGAAATCTGAACTGTAGCTTCCCTATAGCTATTTCTTCCTTGGGTAAACATCTCCTGTTCTGCTCATGCTTCATCAAGAGGGTCATCTCGGTCTCCTTGCTGTGGGCTATTCACGCTGGAACCAAAAATTATCACCAGCTCCAATCAACACATTTTCTCCATATCGTGCTCACCCTGCAGTTCGGAAGGCCTGGCCCCAAGCCAGCTTGCCCTTGCCCTGAGCAAAGCCTCTTCCAAAAGGCAAACAGGATGCTTCTGGCTGCATTAACATCTATCTTTTCATGCTCTTTTGCATGACAAGTATTTGCTTAGACTCCACATATGCCTCTCTCTCTCTCTCTCTCTCTCCATCCTCTCAAAATTCATGTTGGGACATGCATCTCTTGCCATCAAGAATCCATACTTAATTGATCGCCCATGGAGGGAAATTACTTCTGTTGATCTTTCATTAGCCTTGACTAGCCATGTGTAAAGAAATTGACTTCACTGACTAACTTCTTGAGGAAGGACGTCCTTGTCAAACAATAAGTCCCCGCTGGTTATTTTGGCCATCTCATGGATTTCTGAGGGCTGACTCATGTCTCTGGTTCAGGCATCCTAGTCCCTTCCTACTTAAGGGTGGCTACTTACGCATCACCAAAAAAAAAAAAAAAAAAAAGGAAAAATAGAGTACAGATTTGCATAAAATTTGCACAGACTAATTTATATGCCTACTTGCAAATTTGGAAATAATTTAATTAGTTGTACAATGCATCACACCACAGTGGAGGGGGTGGTGATGACCTACGTGCCTGCTCAGTTATGGGAACATAAGATGTTGTCTTATCCCAGGTCTGACCATTGGTCTATCAAAGCCCAGGCTTGTTAACATTGAGTAGCAGCATCTTTCTGCTGTCACCTGTCCTGGAGATGGCGTTCAGCTTTAAGGCCCCAACTCTCCCTTATTATGCTTCATCCTTAAACTAGACCTGGACTGAGCAGCTCTTCAAACAGAGGAGTAAAGTAGATCACAAGGCCACCCTATTGCTACAATAATTTGGTCTTCAGTCCTTATCTATATCTGCTATGGCTACATCATCTGGCATACAGCAGCTTCCAGGAAATACAGTTGTGTGAAACCACTTTCCCAAACCTGCCCTCTGGACCCTTTGAGGAAAACTGTGAAGCAACTGTGAAGGCTTTTGACTGGATATTTAAACAAGTTTGAAACTGGGCTGTGCGAGGCCGGCGTGCGGAAATATGAAAGGACTCGTCAGGAGGCCAGCTGACTTAAAGGAGCTCCACTTGAGCTTAGTCAGCTGACCTGCAGAAGCATCATACGGACAGGGTTTCTGTAGAGTCCAGAGGCACGGCTAGATAAGAGATGTAAAAAGTACATTTGCTGGGCTTCCATTCCAAAGCTCATTTGGAATGGAATCACCCTGGAGAAGTGAGGATTGCGTGCAAGAAAATCTCCGGGGCCATGTTGCATACAGATGCTGCCTCTTGTGTTTTTATTTTTTTATCTTGTCCCTTTTTATTATTTCATTGTAGGGTTTTTTAATTGCTGCTGCTGCTGTTGTTGTTGTTTTACTGTTGAGTCTTGTAGTGGAATTGTATTATATTTTGTGATGTATTGTAAGCCACTTCGTGATTTTTTGTTGTAGTTGCTATAAACTAAGGATAGGCAAATCATTTTGCTAAGGTTCTCATTTTTCTAGTGCTAAGCTTGTCCAGTCCTGATTTCTCATTGGATTGCTAATTTGTTTTTTAGTCCACACAGAAAATTGTATTTTTATGCTTTTTTAAAAAAAAAATACATTTTTTGTGCATTTTTTTCAAATATATACATTTTTGTGGGCACATTTTCAAATATACTTTTTAAAAGTGATTTCCCCGTGAATAAAGCATTTTGTGTGCTTTCCCCCTTCAAATATACACATGTTGTGATCTTTTTAATTTTATTTTTTATTCAGCCGCCTTGAGGCCCAGTATTGGGCAAAAGGCCGGATACAAATTATTATTGTTTATTATTATTATTATTATTATTATTATTATTATTATTATTATTTGTGTCATTTTTATATTTGTATTTTTGCAAACTGCACTGCAAATTTTGGAAATGGGTGGTTTTGATGGCAAACTGTAGTATGATTCGTGTTTAGGTCCAGGAAATAGAAATTTGAATATGAGTAAATTGCTATGGCAGGAGAAATAGAGCAGGGAACACAATAAATGCAGAAGAAGGCCATAAATGTATGAAGAGAATGGGAAGGCCAGAGAAGGTGATGGAGACAGGACACCTGAGGTTATACATAAGACATAGGACAGCTCTGGGCACTCCTGAACATAATCATAACCTTGTTCTGAAATAATCCCCAGGGAAAAATAGCAGCAAATATAGCCAAGAGTCCTTTGGCAACTTAAAGACTAACAAATTGATGATGACAAAAGCTTTAATGAATTGGAGTCTACTCCATCATATGCATGAAGTCTTCATTTATAGAGAGCTGCTAGTCTTTAAGGTATCACAACACTCTTGTTTTTGCTGGCTCTCAAATAAAACTGCAACAGCTTTCATGCACAATTGACTGTTGATTTCTCACAGAGCTGTGTTTGAACTCCATCACACCAGCATTTTATCACACTGTCGTCCTCCCTTGTTTACCATTTTGCCCGTGTCCCTCACATAACGTCATCCCTGTCCTCTAGTCATCTCGTCTCTTCCCCTCCATTTTCCATGTTTTTCTAGGGTGGGGAAAGTGCGACATTTTTTCTCCAGGCGGGATAGAACCACCCTTCTGTCCCCGTGTATTGCCATCTTTGCACTATGTTGCAGAATCTCCCTTCTTGAGGTGTCTGCATTGAAGGGCGATTTTGCTGATGAAACAGGAGGGCATGCTGAGTTGCTTGACCAACTAGGCTTGTGCTGAGTTACTCCAACATAGTTCCACTGCTCCAACTCCACCCTCATTGCTCTTTCATTTCTGTTTCTCCACCTTGAAAGGCAGAAACGGTGCAAAATCACTCAAACCCTAAATCATTAAAACAGTAGACAACAAAAACAGAGCAAAGGGGGAAGGTGCCCACATCCATCACAATATCCACCAACCACAAGAACTGGAGGGGGAAGGAAAAGGGACAGGGTGGGGCAAGTGCAATGGCGATACCAGGAAGCACAAGCTGGTGCAGGTGAAAAGGTAAACAAAGCACAATAGTGCAAGAACGCCCACACGTGAAAGTGACCAGTGCTTGACGTGCTAGTGAAATGGAGGTGGAAATCACGGATGCGTACCAGGAAAAAAAAGGTGTGATGGAGCTCTTTGTGATTTATTGATTGGGTACTTTATGTTCCTTTTATTGTGCATTTTTAATTTTGTTTTATTTTGTTTTCATGCTGTGGTTTCATTACGTTTTTTTTAATTGCATTTTATTGTTAGTGACTTTGATCCAGTTTTGGATTCAAAAGCAGGACATAAATTAAATAACAAAAATAAAATTAAAAAGAAATGGAGAAAACCATGTTCTTCTGTGATGAGGTCTTGAAACAGCTCCTTTGGAATGTTTCTACATTCCCTTGCTGAAAGACAGATGGGTTGCATTTTAAAACCACTACCATTGTATTGGAGTCTGAGTTTATCCTCCCACCCTTATAATAAAGAATGACAATTCTTATAGGTTTCCTGAAGGCACAGGCAGCTTTTACTCTGGACCTGATTTTGTCAGGCATTCTGGGAGAGATAAGGACAGGTCCAGAGACCTCTCTGTGTAAAGAGCAGGGCTACTCCACGCAGTTAGAAGAAACACAGAAGGCACTACTAGTTAGCTTCGAATGTGAAGTTTCTTATCCTTATCTAAAGATTCCTAACATAAATCAGAGCCATGCCCAGCACTGTATCTCAAGTCATAATAAGCCCATAAAGAGCGAATATGTGCAGCTAATGGAAAACAAATGTCTGTTTTTGGCAAAGCCTCTAGCTAACGTCATTGCTAAAGAAATAAAGGAGTTGCTGTAATGAGAGAAACAGCTCACTGGAATAACTGGCTGCCCTGCCCTGCCTTGGTCTTAACTATTTCAGTACTTCTCTGATGTACAGCATATACTGGAAACAACCTTATCTTAACCTCTCACACACAAAAAAGCCAGAGAAAAACCCACAGCAGAAATGGTGTTCTTTTTCATGACAGTGTATTGTGTTTGAGGGAAGGAAGTTCAGCATTCTAAACGCAAAGAAACCTAACAGATTGGAGATTCCTGATAAGCAGTGTTTTAATTAGTCAGTCAGCTTAGAAGATATCTTTGCACGTTTAATTCTTTTGGAATTTTGCCAGCTCCTTGGCCGATAGTACAAAGAACAGTTGAATGAAAGTATGGGGAGGGGGCAGATATTGGGAATGAGACTAAACAGAAGAGGCAGCAATGGAGCGCTGGCCTGTAACAAACCCCTGGGATGGTGTCATCAGGTTGCCAGAAATGAGCAATCAAGGAAAGTTTAATTTCCAGACAAGGCCAGTCCAACCTAATAGGTCAAGTAACTTGCAGCCCTCTCGTGTTTTGGCCTACAACTCCCATCAACCCCAGCCAGCCTGGAGACACGTCACTTTAACAAGCTTTGCTATTAACACTCCTTTGCCGCATCCAAAACTCTGGCAGGCATTGCCTTAAGGCAAATGCACAGTGACGGTTTTCTTCACAGTAATCTGAAAGTAATTCTACGACAATACTATAATTTTAGACTCTTCTCAACTGAATGGGATGTAATATCTGTTCAGATACTCATTTATAGTAGGGCAGAGCAATCTTACTGGTGGGTGACGGAATGAGGAGAGCTGAAGGTAGAGATGCCACATTATCCAAAGCCCTGCTGTGCTTGCTCTGGCAAAGGAGAAGGCAAGGAAGATGGGTGTTTTACTATTTCTTTTTCCTCTTTCCAGTTCCCCCCACCCTTCAACAGCTTCTCTCCCATTGATTCATCAGCACCATGGCTAGTGTAGTTCTTCCCTTGCTTTTGATGGAGCTGAAAAATATGGTTTCAAATGAGTTGTCTGGTATGGCAGGGCTTAGAGCCCACCTCTGCCTTGTACTCAGTTTTTGGCAGGTTTCCTGTCCTTTGTTTTGTTAACTGTGCAGTGTGGCTTATTTTTTCCTTGAATAAGCCACCTTAGTTTGTTATTGGGTTGTTCAGGGTAGTTAACAAGCCACACTGCATGGTTAACAAGCCATCCTGTGAAAATGTCTTGGGTATGGAAAATGCAGTAACCCACAGTTCAACAACCCACACTCAAGCCGTTTCTACACCAGCCAAAAAATCCAGGCTGGTCACAGCTGAGTCCCTGTGTGTTCAAATGATGCACAGGGACTCCCAGGGACAGGTTTTCCCAGGGATAAATAATCCCTGAGAAAACCTGATTCCTCCCACGGTCTCGGGATCATCCCGAGATCACAGGAGATGTGTGTGGCTGCCCGTCCCAGCTTCTTCCCTCCTCCCTGGAAGTAGCGGGGAGCAGTAGAGGGAAGGACCTGGGCCGGGAGGAATCAGGGGGGGAGTGAGAGCAGGTGTGTGTGTGTGTGTTTTGCACTTACCTTTTGCTGGAGCGCACACACACTCCAGCTCCTGTAACTTAAAAAAATATGGCCTCCTCAACTCGCACGACATCCCTCCTCCCATCCCTGACATCACGCTGGTCATTTGGACACGGTAGATTATCCCAGAAGAAGGTAAGTCCAGGATAACACACCCCTCCCTCCCTCTACTCCTGTCTGGTGTAGAAAGGGCCTCAGCCACTTAATGTGAGTTGCCATGTTGTGTGAACCCAGTCACTGTTTCCTTGCAGTTTGTAACTGCTTGTCCATGTTTGTAAACCCTTATTTTCTATAAGTATGGAGAGGCTATAAATTTTAACCTGTGGGGTGGGTGTGTTCAATGAAGAGATCCTCTGCATGCATTTGAAGGTAGGACTATACTACACAACCCTCTGAAGCTGCAATCTTATGCAGCTTTATTTGGAAACAAGCCCCCACAAAGCTCAGTGGGACTTACTTCCGAATAAAGATGAATAGGATCGGGCTACACATGTTTGAAATGTCTTTAAAGTTGCAAACCTAAGCACCCTTAGAGCTTCATCCCACCAGCCTTATATTGTGCTGTTGCAGTGAAATCTACGCAAAAGACTCAAATGATGGCAACATTATAGTCTGAGTTAAGTGCGAAGGACTCTGATAACATCGATTATGTCCTGCTGTGATTGTGGTTCTTCCCCCCTTAAAGTGAAATATTTTGCTGTGGAGAAAGTCTGGTCCTTTTAGTAATGCGCACAAACTTCAAAGTGTATTTTCAACCCTTATTTTCAATCCGAGGTTTTGTGGGTGTGTTTTCAAGGGGCAGTATTGATGACGAAAAAGAGGGGCATGCCTTATCTCCAGAGGGTGTTTTAAAATTCAAATTGAAAACCTTTCCTCCTGCTTCCTGATTGCAGGATTGAATGAAAGAAGGGTCTCTCTTGCACGCGCACACAATTGTCTCACTGGTGAATGGGAGCATTTGGAAACTTTAATTTCCAAGCACAGCTTGGATGTGGGCACAGCTACCTGCTGCCTTTCTCTTCCGTGCTGCCCCCGATCCGCACAAGCAGAGTATGCAGGTGAGGAGGAGGTTCGTAGGCGCACCCTTCCATTATTCCGAGCAGGTTCTAGTCCCAGTCTCCGCAGGACAGCCCGCACACGTCCAGAAGCACCATCTCTGCCACCGCCACTACTTCTTCCTTCTCTTCCTCCTGGGGTGCAGCAAAAGCAAAAGCAATGGATGCGTTGCTGTGCCCGCCCGCTGGCCATCCCCTCCTCCCCTCCCTCTGTGCGCCACTTCGGGTGCTTTGGAGAGGGGAGTGCACAGTCGGCTGGAGAGAGGCGCAGCGGCCCAGGGCACATGGAAGGGAACCGTCCAAGGAAGCCCTGTTCTCTTGGAGGGAGTGGGGTGGGTATTCACACTCGCCTTCTGGGGGACGGGGCTGCCCTATTCCCCATTAGGAAGCAGGAAAAGAGTCAGGCGGCAAGAAGGGGGGGGCACGGAGGGATCCAAAGGAAGGATCTCCTCTTCTGTACCCCACAAGGATGGAGCATGGACGGAGCAGTGCCTGAGGTCCTTCCTGCAGGCAAACCCCCTCCCCCAATTGGGTCGCGACTACTCAGTACTGGAACAGCTATTCCCCAATCTGAATTAACCAAAGTAATGTGCAATAGACCGTAAATGATGATGATGATGGTGATTTCCCCCATTCCTTTCTCTCCTCCTCTGTTGGGGTCAGACAACCAATAAACTGTAGGGGGAGGTACAAAGGAGATCAATGGGCGGAGACGATGGGGGAAACAACACCGGGGAAACAGGAGACGTGTAAAGAGCCTTGGGACTTACAAGCACGCAGGTGTAAGTTTTCAAGTTTTCATAATGCTATATAAATGCTACATAACTGAACTGAGATAATTCGAGGGAAAAGCACAACAAACATGTAGTGGGATGAAGCCTTTAGTAGGAAATACATGTCACTGAACTCAACAGGACTTACTTCTGAGTAAACATGCTTAGGATCACACTATATATGACAGTTAATTTATTTATTACATTTTTATACCGACCAATAGCCGAAGCTCTCTGGGCGCTGCACAAAAATTAAAACCATGAAAAGCATAAAAACAACCAACAATTTAAAAACATGAATACAAAATACAATATAAAAAGTACAACCAGGATTAAAACCACACAGCAAAAATTGATATAGGTTAAAATATAGAATTAAAACAGCAAAGTTTGAATTTAAGTTAAATTAAGTGTTAAAATGCTGAGAAAATAAAAAGGTCTTCAGCTGGCGATGAAAGGAGTACACTGTAGGCCCCAAGTGAACCTCTCTGGGGAGCTCATTCCACAGCCAGGGTGCCACAGCAGAGAAAGCCCTCCTCCTAATGACAGTTGCGCTGTCACATAGACTTTTGCATTATCCTGTTTTTTTCAGAGATAGGAAATACAGAAAACCGCAGTATTTGTCATTCATCTACACTAAAAAAAAAAGGCTAGAATTTTTAAGATGTTTCATGGCATGAGGTTGTTTAAATCAGTTACATATGAGAAATTTGTCTCTGTACTGATCCTTGATTCAGCCTTATTAAAAAAAAAAACTTTTTTTTGTCTGGCCTTCTGGGACACTTTCTTTTATAGGTGACTGAAATGTAAAATGTTAATAGCTCTTCTAGAGCAACCCCCCAGCAGAGTTAATCACCTGCACCCTGCAGAGAAAAGCCCTAAAGTAATTGTAGTCTTATGTCAGACTTGCCTTTCATTCCCACCATACTGAAGCTTCCTGTGCACAACATATTGATTTATATTCGTAGTGTCAGGTGACCATTTCTGACCATGTTTCCTGTAAAAAACACTGAATGGGAAATGGAACTGCCCACAGTCCAGATGTCCAGTTGCTGTAGCCCCTGAAGATGTTCTCTGTGACTATCAGCAGTGAACTCTGGCTTCCACCGCCTCCCCTCAGAATTGCAGCTTTATTTTTAATATATTTTTCAAACAATGTTTTGTTTCAATGAACTGCCAAAAAGAGGAAACATTACAGGAATCGATATTGATACGGAGGGGGTCCTTCCATTTGGTTCTCAATATTAGGTGCTTATTATTGAGCTATTTGTATCCTAATAACTCATCTTCTGGGCAATCTGAAATTCTCATTGATTTATGGGAAGCCATCATTATTAGCAGATTAGTAAAAACTGTAATATGGGGAAACGTATTTAAAACAATAGACCCTTCTTTGAATGTACATCCTAATTTGAAAGGTGACTCATAGTGGAATCACACTAACTTTTTTTTTTTCTTGGATTGAAGTCCACACAATTGACTTTTTCCAGCTGTTTTGCATATGTGAAGCCACTCTGGTTAAAACCACAGATCACCTCACAACGTGAACACATCCTTAGTTTTGGTAGTGAGCCAATGAATGAGGCTGACTCTGACAGCAATGAAAACTAGGGAGCATGACAAGATTTGGGGCCTTTGGGAACTGTGTGGAATTGTGGGATTATCTGATGGGGCAATGCACAACGGGGGGGATTTGTCAGGATTTTTGGTAACAAATCCAGGAGGGGGGATTATGAAAGTTGAAGAAAAATCCAGATTTTTCCCATCCTCCCCACCCAAAGGGCAACTCTACTTTAACAGGAATTAACAAAAATGCTTACAGCTCTGTCATTTTTAAAGATAATGAGATAAAACTTGGCACCATGATAGCTCTTATATAGGGCTTTAGCCATGCCAAATTTGGAATAGATCTGTTCATTCATTGATTTTTAGGATATTTTTTTAAGTTTGAAGTTTAAAAAAATTTATTTTTAAAACTGTTATTTTAAAAGGTAAAGAGATTAAACTTGGCAGCATGATAGCTCTTAAGTAGGGCTATAGCCATGCCAAGTTTGAAGCAGATCTGATAGGTATTACCCAGAGGACCTTCTCTTCTGCTGCTCCCAGACTGTGGAAAGGCCTGCTGAAGGAAATTTGTCAACTTAACAGTCTTTTAACATTTAAGAAAGCTTTAAAGACTGATCTCTTCTGGCAGGCCTATTTAGTGGAATTTTAAGATGCTTCTAGGATGCTTTTAGGATTTTTTTTAGGATGTTTTAACAATGTATACCATGTTTTTAATCAGTATTTTATGTATTTTATACTTACTGTTGTTCCCTGCCTCGATCAAAATGGAGAGGCGGGTAAGAAATAAATTTATTATAATTAATAATAATAATAATAATAATGTTTCTTTTAAATAAAAAAATACCACCATATGGGAGGGATTAGATCATGGAAGGAGCACTGGGGGAGGGGAGGTTTACCCATTTCCTGACTTTCTGTTTTCTCAACCATTCCTACGCTTACTCCAAGTTTTGATTTGCTCAGCAAGAGAAAAGATTCTGGCACCATTCATGTATTTCTTTCCACAGGGCAAGGAGTGACTGGGAATAGGTATATGAGATTTTGATCAGGAAAATACCATGGGGGAGGTTAAAAACACCCTCCTGCAGCACTGTCCCTTAATCTGATTTCCCCGCCCCGCCTCCTCCACAGCTATTTTGATTTTAAAAAGAAACCAACAAGAGATCTCCAAGCATCACATCTAGTTTTGGCCCATAAGAACTTTATTTCTCACAACAAATAAGAGGAAAGACAAGAATAAGGATGCAAATATTTTATGCAAGCACTGTGTCACGGTATCCAACCCTGTCCTAAAGAAACTATGGACTGATCCAAGAAAGTTAAGCATGGTTTAGTCTCAGTGAAGTAAGTGGGACAGCCAAAATGTGGTTTAACTTTGAACATAAGAAATGCCACCCTGGATCAGGCAAAGGGTCCATCTAGTCCAGCACTCTGTTCACATAGTGGCCAACCAGCCATTGCCCACTTTGGCTGGCTGTATCTTACATGTGAATAAAATGTTGTCTTTATAAATTTCATAAAGATTTTATTCTGAAAGATTCACATTCAGGAAAGTCGAAAATGTGTTAACATGTCCATTTGAGAAACAGTTGAATGGTCAAATCCATCTTGGCAATACCTGCCCATGGGGTGCCACAGCATTACAAGCAGATGTTGTCTTCAAAGGATGCAGTGAGAGGGAGGCAAGTGATTTTGAAATTCATCCTATCACTGCACGGGCCTGCTGTAGTGGAGATTCCTATCTGTATCTGAAACACAGCTCTCCTTGACTGCCGTGACAATCCTAATAAGTTTCAAGCAGTTTGGCCTTTACTGGGTCATTCAGCTGAAAAGCCTTGGCAAGAAATAAATGGAAAGACAGAGTATTTTAATTTTCCTCTACGCATTACCCTCTTCCCCACCTCCCCTTTTTAATTCTTTTGGCAAAGATACCTAGGTTGTTTTTGAAAGAGGCACAGTATAAATGAAACCTAAATCCATTATTTATGTTCTGGAAACCAGCAGGAATTCCTTCCACTCTCTTCAAATTATGCTGCATATAGCATTTATTTCATGATAAGAGGTGCAAGGCGGGCAACGTTTTGCCAAAAGAGGGACATAAAGGAAATGGCTCTCTTTAATTTCATTTCTCATCTCTAAGCGACAAATGATGCATGGTTGAAAAACCCATCTTCTCTCAAATTTTGAGAAAGATTTTTCAAAATATATGTCAGTTTAAGAATGAAATAAATGTCAAGTTTCCAGGCAAAGGTCAAGAATTTGCAATGGCTGTTGTCGAATACCCAGATGGTATTATGCCTGATGAAGAGAGGCAGTGATTCTTTATTGCCGCCATTTTAAATTTCTGGGAAATCATGAGTCTCTCCCTGCTCCGCAAGTGCAATTATTACACTGTGAATGCTGTGTGGGTAGCGGTGGCGATGCTGTCACTAGCAACTCATAAAATGCTTTGAGTGTGTTTACATACCAACTGTCTTCTCAGCATTTATTCTAGGAAAATTAAAATGTGTGTGCATGTGTGTTTGATTTATTTTATTTTCTATGAGCATTTCTTCAATCTTCTTTATTTCGTCATTTATGCAGTTGTACATCTCACCTGAATATGCTATCCAAACTAGGGATGTGTGTTGGGGTGGGAGCTATTGAAACATTTTGCTCATCTTATCGAAACTTGTTTGACTTCCCTGAAAACTCCTCAGATATTTTGCCCAAAGAGGACTCCTCCTCAGATTTACAATTGTTTTTAGGTGAAATCTAGTAACAATTTATGGATGTACAGAACACATGTGCATAGACATTTTGCTAATCCTTTCAAAATTTGACTGGATTCTTCTGCTGTTTCCCACAAGGAGAAACCCACATATTCACTTTGAGTTTTGTTTTAAGGTTAGGCCAAATTTCAGTGACAAATCTATGTAAGGTCACGTGCAACATCTACGCTGCAGGAAGTGACCAATTTTTGGCTGTTGTTGCAAGCAAATGCCTACATTTAAGGCCAGGACATCCTTACTGAATTCATGGCAAAACATAGACAGGCTGTTGCATACAAATGTATATAGGCAGCTGTAAACAACTTTGACCACCTGGCCTTTTGACAATCAGATGCTTAATCCAGCGAGTACCATGCTTCCGTCATGCTTGGGACAGGACTTCTGAAAAGCAAGCCTTCCACAGTTAATGGGCCTGCATGGTATAGTCTTTAGGGTCCAGCTGGAGAACTGCTCTCCATTCAACTTACAGTACATAATAGAACCCCCACCCCCAGGTATTCATGGAACTAGAAATACAAGAGGGCGTCTGCCTTCCCTGAAACACAGTCTGATCAGTTAAGATTCATCAGACAAAGCCTTTCAGATGCAAAGCAACTACGTGCATATCAAGTCATTAAGATGTTAATGATGCATGTTTATAGAAAAAGGAATCCATTTTAATTCCACTCTGTCCAGCTGAAGATCTGAATCCTAAAAGAGAAAACATTGGGGGAGGGTACCTTCTTCTTAGCTCAATGAAGCCTTTTTCTTGGCTTAACAGAAAAGTAGGGGGAAATTCTGATCTCTGTGCTTGGCAATGTAACAAAATTATTTATCTACACACCTCTCTCTTTCACTTACTCACGCCCTCTCTCTCCAGTCAACATGGTCGTGGTGATTTACAGAATAAGATAAAATTAAAGAGTCATTTGCTAATTCCATTTTTTGCTGGCAAAATTGGAAATTCAAAAAAATGAAACTGGGCACGCTGCAAACATGTTGGATTTAAGGGCTACAAATGTTACTGCATGTGCAGTCCCAAAACAAACAAACAGAAAATGAAGGATTCGTTTTCTGTGAACTGAAAGAAATACTGCTGTTACATTCAAAATAAAAAGCCAAACTGGCTGGAAGAATTCTAGATGATACCTGAAGGGTATCCACATGGCAGCTGGTCCACTAATAAAAGGGAAAGATCCTTTCTGCATGTCTCAAACATCATGACTATTAATCCATTCACATTAGACTCCTAAAGGGTTATGTTGCTACAGCACAGCATAAACGATGCCCCCAATACACAACAGGCCTGTGTAGGTAGGTCAGTCCAAAGGATTCTACAGAGGCTAAAACCCTTTGAAATATGAACAGCTAGAAAGCTGGCAATCCCTAAAACAGTGCTCTTTAAATAGCAACAAGCTAAAAATGGTGAGATATTGCAGGATTATCCCCAGATGAAATGAAGATGTACATTGCATTTTCCCAGTCAACTCTAGCTATCTTTTTCGTCTTTCTTCTTCATCCTCTCTGTTTCCTCAGCAGGCAGCACATACCTGCCTCCTTCTCCTGCCCTGTTTTTTTCTCACACAGATTTCAATGGGATTTGTAGGTCAGAAATCTGGTCTGGGACTGGGGGATTAGACTATTTTTTGACTGCGCACCTGCACAACTGTGAATAACCGCAGAATTTCTTTTTAAGCCGACATTCCTGCATAACTGCAAAGATGTGCAAGCAGCTAGCAGGCTTTTCTTTTCTTTTAGGGAACAAAAATGGCAGCTTTTCCTCCCACTTCTCCTGCAATTGTGGCACTTAGTATGGCTTGTGGCATGTGCTCACACTCTAACACAAATGATAAAACACACGTGAGCTTTCAAACTCCTCTGTGTCTCCCATAGTTATGCATTAGTGTGTGGCGCTTGATGGAGTTATAAACACAGGGGATACTGCAATTTATTCATTAAAGTGGGTCCAGAGAAACAGCAATTGCATTTGGGGGGAAAGATACGACCATCCCAGTGTCTTACATATGAAAGGGGCTCCAGTGTAGATCCTTCCCTGGTTAAAGGCCACTGATTTATTGGCCAGCAGAATGGCACAAAGACCAGTCAACATCAACTACTTTGCAGGGAAGGAATGCTAAGACAGAAAGATAAGTGACTGAGACAAGGCCAGCCATGGCAGGGAATTCTTCTTGGTTTTTACTTGTATTTTTATTCACTATTATTCAACTATTAGGAGTCAGAAACACTTGCTAATCTCTTGCAAATCACCCAGAGATCTACCAGTGGATCCTGATCTACCTTATGCCTGCCACCGCCTTAATACACTATCTGCCTGCCCCTGCTGTAATACACTATTGGAGTGAGGAACCTGTGGCCTCCCAGATGTTATTGGACTTCAACTCCCATCAGCCCCAGCCACCAAACCAATGGTCAGGGATAATGGGAGGTGTAGTGTGACGACATCTGGAGGGCCACAGGTTCCCCACTCCAGTTACATTAATGGTGCTATATAATCCTCTGTTTCCCCCACTGAAACGAAGCCCAGACATATGTAATGGTACTTACTCACATCCATCCCTCTCTCCCCTCTTTCTGCAGTCATTTTAGGTCAGAGGTGCTGAACGTCTTTCAGCCCGAGGCTGGAAGAATTCACTTTTGGGACATTCTCAGGGGCCACATTCCAGTGGTGGGCACAGCTGAAGGCAAAAAATGGGGCACGGCCAAAAGCAATGGAGGAGGGGCTGAAGTACCCCCCAATACTAGCATATTTTAGCTTAAACCTCTTACTGAAAGTAATGAAGCTTTAAGAGAGGCATTTCAACCTTTTAGAATGGGCGAAAATGTCACTATCTCTACACCAAATCTACTTCACACAGTTGTTGTGAAGATGAAATGGAAGAGGGGAAGGTTTAAAATGCAATGAATAAATACAAATAAAGCCTTGGGGAGAACACACAAAAAGGTGTCAGAACCATTTAACACATGACACCATGGACACACATTGACCTTCAGGCATCTCATGGGGAAGCTAGAATTGCGACCTCATCTGGCCTTGGCCCTACTATTAAGCAGAGTGAGGCAGCCACCTCAGATTTGGGGTATCATGAAAGAGCAGCAAATTGTTACTTCTTAACATATTATTATTTGGTTGGATCCAGATTTAGAGTAAACCTGTAGAGTAAACCCATTGAAATCAATGGGACAAATAAGTCATGACTAACTTAATTTTCATTTATTTCAATGGATCTACTCTAGATATGATTAAATCTGGACCTAACCAATGTTGCCAAATAACTTGGCCAGCCTTGGGTACTATATACCTTGATGGAGCACCATTTGTTGTTGCATGTCCAGCAACAAACTGTCTTGTGCTGGCCCACACAGAACTAGATCACTCTCCTCAGCATCACTTCTAAACCCTCCAAAAAGTCTGAAAGTTCTTCTATGGACAGAAGGCTCTGTGGTACACTGGTTCCTCAAGGAAGTCTTCCCCAGATGCAACATTAGATTGTAGATTCTAGGTTCCTGGCTAAAACTCAAGCAGGATCAGAGACCTGCAGGCCTAGCACATTGGCTTGTCACTCAAGCATTTTATCACAGTCTGACAAGAGGAAATAATTGAGGCAAAACAAACCCAAATTTGTTGTTGCAATGTCAATGTCTCATAAAAAAAGAAGGGGGCAGGGGGAAAGTGAACCCATGAATAGTGTGTCCATGTGGCTGATTGTTCAGCCCCAGTCATTTTGTGGCTTAATAAATGCTCGTTAGTCTGCTCCACATTGGAACAAGTCTGGTTTTGATTAGACTTCCAGCAAACTGTCAGAAATGCAGACTCTGCCAAATAAGCTCTTGTGGGTTAAACCTGGGAGAGCCCATAAACTGTCTGCTGCTTGCTTCAATTAAGATCAGAAGGAAACATGACTCTCAGAGCTGCCAATGTTTATGTACTTGACATGTTTGAGGCCAATCAGAAAGAGAGAGGGAAGGAGAGGGAGAGGGTGGGGAGGAGAGAGAGATTTGGGGCCATGCTCTTGAACTTGTGCACAAAGCATATGCAATATGGATGCGTCTGGGGCTCCAGTGAAATCTGCCTATGAGCACAGCCCCAATCTAGGGTTACAGGGATACTGCACAAACATAACTAGCTCTACTGAACTTTCCATACTAATTTAGGGATGGGAGAACCAGTGATTTTAAAGTTCATCTACATGCTCCGAAAATCCCATTGAAGCTCACAGTTTTCATTTTTTACCCTTTGGGGGGGGGGAGTATTTGAGTGGGAAAAGTGCACATTTCTGGACATATTTTTCAAAAATGCACACTTTTCCTCCACTGACAAAAGTGTGAAAATGTGCATTTTTTGAAAAACTTGCATTTCAAAGTACACTTTTTAATAAAATAAAATAAATTCATTTCCCAAACATTTCTCAAAAAAAGGCACTCCTGTTCCCGTTCAGGTTCAGGATTGCAAACAGAACATGTCTGCATGATTTGCGAACAGAAACAACTTTCTCATACATCTTTATACTAACTACAGCTGATTATGGGTTCAAGCCACTGGGAATATCTCCTGTGCGAGCCAATGATAGGACTTGAAAAAGCATAGATGTGCTGATGAACAGTGCCCATTGATCAGTTCATTCCTGCAAGACAACAAAGGAGACGCCTTCAAGTAGATACGAAGAAAACTCATCTAAATAATTTGTTCATCTTAACTATCTCTGTTTGTGTGTCATTGTTGTTGGTAATAGTAGTAGTTATTGTCAAGTAGCAGACTCCTGTATATAAATGAAGGGGACCCCCAAATATTATCTAACAGCTCCCACCCCACCCCCATACCTTTTGCACTTTCATGGATAATATACGAAGAAGGGATATGTTTGCACTCTAGCAAGGAACATACAAGTTCTTTACTTGCACATGACCCAGAAAAACAAAACATGGAAACACAACGGTAACATGAATTTTCTGCCCTATGTGACCCCCCCCCCACCTTGAGACAGCATTGGCTGCCCCGATGACATTCCTAATACATTTGGCCTCACAAATGTTTTATGATGTACTAAAGTCAGCACAAAGTAATCTGGACAAACCAAAGACAAAAGAAACTTGAAGGAAGAAGAGAGAGACCCAAGAAAGAGAGAAGAAATGTTGTTGTTGTTCAGCATGCTGCAGCAGAGGGAGAAGGGGAGTAGGGCTATTCCGTCAGCCCTGCTGAAAGACCAAATTCATCGGGTTCCTTCTCTAACTCAACTGTTTCCAACTTGTCCAGAACTATATCTGAGTTTGTTTTCCTCTTTCCACCCCATAATTGTTCCTTTTTTCATCATGTCTTTTAGATTCTAAGCTTGCAGTCAGTGAGTGTCTTGCTTTTAACTGATCATGTGTAAACTGCGCTGGAAGAGCAATGTAAAAATGTGCTATAGATGTAGATATCAATTCTGTGTATACGTCAGTCTAGCAAAGGAATCAGCGTATGGAAGCCTTTGGACAAATCTTCCTGGCTGGTTCAACATATTGACTTCTACTAACCAATGTCTATTGCTGACCAGGTTTCCAAATGCAAAGCACAATACTCAAATTGCACATTCAGGCTATAATCCAATACATAGTCAGAAAAGTTTAGTTTAGTTTGTTGTTGTTTTAACCCTAAGTCTTCTTTATTTCCACCACCTGTATAATCATTGATTTTAAAATAAAAAAGGGATAACAGCTATTGCCGTTATTGTTTTCACCGTCTCAGCCAGGGTATTCATTTTCCTATTCAGCAGTTGAAGTGATGGGTAATAAGTGACTTTACTTTCTTTTTTAAACACCCTTCTTTCATGGCATGAAATAATCAGAATCAGCTTGGCTGAGCTCACATTTCTTAACTGTTGAGCAAGATCAGTGAGCACAAAGAATTAGCTGTCCTTATCTATGGCTGGCGTTTTATTAAAGTGTTTTCAACTTGCATTTTAATTAGAAGGGACAGTTGCCAGCAGCTGATTCTCTTAGGCTGTTTTTGCCATTCACTGAGCCCTTGGTTTATTTTTTATCAAATTGCAGGGCATGGGCTGCTGCTGCCTTTGAAGAAGAGGATGGGAAGAACTTATTAATTCTGGTTTTGAAAAGTCTATTTGGCAAGAGCTGGAGGAGGAAGCTTGCCTGTGAAAATGCCCTGTCCTTGGTTCATTCCTATGTCCCAAATGAATTTGGATGTTAAATGCACAGTGTGTTCCAGTTATGCTAAGAGGCTGCCTTTGGGACAGCTTAAGAATCAAGGCTGATGCATAAGTGTTTGATTAGATGAAAGGAGTACTTAAGGATTTGTGAAGGATACATCATAGATATTTTGAGGAAACATTCCTTTTTGAAGACTACTATATTCTGTACCTCTCCTAGTTTGTATGTCATTAATATTTTTCTTCAGATAACTGCTGCTGCTACTTCCTCAGCCAATTATAATGATGGACACAATCCAGCCAAAGTGATACACCTTTAAGACAGCAATTCTATGCACACTCAGAGCCAAAACAAGCACTATTTGAAATCTGTGCCTAGCAGTTATATTTTTGTGTTTTTTTTAATGTTACTCTAGCATAGGTGCAGAGAGGGTAATCTAAATCTTAAAAGCCCCCCTACCCCCATGCTAGGATCATGATCCAAATCAGGCCCATGCACCTACGGTAAAGTAAAAATGGGAGGGGGAACCACAGATTTCAAGTAATGTCCATTTTGGCTCTTATCTAGGAGTAAATCCCATTGAATGGAATCTAGTGGGATTCCATTCATGGGGAATCTGAGACTGCATGTTTCATGAATTTTAATGGGAGAGTTAAGTATGTGGACCTGTATCCAAAGATCCTGTTGCATGAGCGGAACACTTATGCTCATGCAAGGGGGTTAGAGGCAACTGATCTTGTCCTCTGGAACTCCTTTTGTCCACAATAAACAACTCTACAAAGCCAAGGGATTCTTATGAGTGATCTTTTCAGTTGTATGTAGGGCAGCAGGTTTTTATGACATACCTACCTATCCACCATAGGTATATGAACCAAAGCAGATGTGGGAGTTATAGTTTTGATACCCTGGCACCAAAATGAGTTGTGTCTTATATTGCGAATTTGTGTGTAAGCGCTGTATTCCTTGACTGATGTCTTTTCTACAGAAGGCTTTTAATCCATCACTTTACCGAGGCTTCTGCTTCCAGATTCTTTGTGGGATTAAGATTGGCTCCTTTACACATGTGTTTTTTTCCTGGGGTTTTCTTTTTCTGCCATTCTATATGTTCCATTATACAATCACTAGGTGGAGCTCTGGTATAGCATTGTGCAAATACAGTGTTTCAGGCCACCATTCACAGACATCTCAGACTTTCCTCTGAGAAGAAAAGTGCTATAATGGTTGCAAAGCATGGGAGAGGCCCTGGAGGATGACAGCAATGTGTAAAGCGCCTCCAAAACTACCATAAGTGAAGAATCACAGGTGCACAATAAGTGTCTTGTGTAGAAAAACTCTGAAAGACAGTAATATTTGCCATAACTTTGCATTCCCAGAATGTGCTCCCTTCTTAGCTAGTGACATTGTTCTGGAGTCTCTAACATGGTGGCCACCAGGTTCCCTACCCTTCCTGATTTCTACTTCTTAAGATTAAATAAAAAAAATATACTGGGAGGTTGCCAAGCTGCAACACAAAGTGTTGCCCTCCAGCACCATCTTTTTGTGGGCTCAAAAGAGTGGTTTCACGTATTGGTGCTCAGACCCCACCTCTGCCTTCTTGAATAAGTTACTTTTCTTTTGATCTCAGCAGTTTGCCTTCTATGTAACCAGCCATGCCCACTGTGGTGGCCATTTTATGACCGAACAGGTCCTCCCTCATCATGGCAGCCATTTTATGAATGTCCACAATACTCAAAATTTCCAAATGTGTCTGACCCAAACAGTAAAGAAAGGAGGCTTCATCACATAGTGATAATCCTCATTTAAAAAAAATGGGCTTGAAGGTGCTGAAACTACACCAGAATATCCCTGCCACTTTTCTTAACGTGGATTTTCAGACGTTACTTTTCTCTTTGAAAACACAGAGCAGTGCCATCAACCCTCTGCTGTTTAATGCTCATTTATTTCAATGAGGGTAAAGGTGCCAATTAGAATAAAACAGTATCAATGTGTCGTACGGGACTGCAGTCACTTGCATTTCTTACATTGATGTCTTTAAAGGCTTTCATTCACCTCTGAAATGTTTGGAAATGAAAATGGATTTGTTTTGAAAAGTCACTTTATTGATATGTTGAACAAGAGTGCCATCTTGTGGGAAATGCTGTTTCTACACTTGTTCCCCTGGAATTTTCTTTATTAAGGGCCTTTTCACATGCAACTTTGACATCTCTTTTAGGTTACATTCTTTATAGATTCATGCAATACATTTCAGGCACAAGCCGTCCACCGCAGCTGCAGCTGCATGTGTTGTGGGGATGGGGAAACAGCACAGAGCTGAAAATTAGGGCTGGCTGTCATTTATGGTAGCCATTTCGGTAATATCAAAACGGGTTGTTTCAATTTGATTTCTTGGCAATATGATGTCTCACAAAACCCCAACAAAAGGTATCTGATGTCATAGGGGGAGGGAATTAGAGATTAGTATGCAATCCTAATCAGAAGACAGCCCCATTGAGTTCAATAGGACTTACACCAAAGCAATTGTACTCATGAATCAGTGAAACAAAGTCAGCATGGAGGGACACTTCATGAAACTGTATCTCTTCAACTTATGGTCTCAGTTTAATGCATTTTTAGTTGAATCACTTTTCTCGCCAGCTCTTGGCTCAAGAGAACTTTCATTCCGCCCTCCCTCCCCATTTAGACTTCAAATATTGCACCATAACTCCAAAACCACAGATTGGAACAGAATTGATTATTATATTTCTTATTTCCAAAAGCTAGAATTGCAAGAGCCATGGATAAAACAATTTGTGTCACAGAATTTCCAAATGTGAGTGTAAGTGTTTTTGTGCCACAGCAAAACAAAACAATGAGTTCCCAACATTAAAATACATGTCCACACATCCATAATTTGTGCCAATGTTTATTATATCCTTTAGTTTAAAAAGTCCCTTTGGAAGATATAGTTCAAGAAACATAGTTCATTGTAAACATACAATATTAGCACTCCGTTCAAATGGTGTGTGGTAATACATCTGCAAACAAAATATCG
Source organism: Elgaria multicarinata webbii (assembly GCF_023053635.1). Classification (NCBI taxonomy): domain Eukaryota; kingdom Metazoa; phylum Chordata; class Lepidosauria; order Squamata; family Anguidae; genus Elgaria; species Elgaria multicarinata. The sequence continues at coordinate 56,840,639 of NC_086180.1, read as the reverse complement.
TTTTCCAATATTTTTAACAAAATAAAATATTTAAACACAAACAAAGAGAACAACTTTGTACTTGACAGAGCAATTCAAAATATATGCCTATTTTTTAAAAATGGTAAATTAAGGCAAATGAATATGATTATTTCTGATTATACATTTACAGCAATGTAGGATATCTTTAAAATGCTGCCAAAATATTTTTGATTTGGTGGATTACTTAGATTGTGTTAGGACTAGGGATGTCAGAGGAATCCCTTTGCGGATGGAGCTCAATGAGCTTCTGTCAGTTCGGACCCCCAGGCTCCGTTCTGTCTTCCGCCAGTTAGGCCCACCTCAGCATCTAACGAGTCAGGCCAACTGGTGGAATTTCCAGAAGTTATTTTCTGCATAAAAAAAATTTGTAATTTGGGCAAATTACAGCTGAAATTTGCGCAACGTATACAAATTTGCAACCATAATTTGCGTAAATTTCTGTTTGCGCAAATTATGTCTGAGACAAAAAAAAAGTGTTAAAAGTCCCTGGAATTCAGGGAAACCACAGAACCAGATTCACAAAAGCAAGCCCAGTCTGGCACACCGTGAAAGTCAGGTGAAATCAAAAAGGGCTGGATCTCCTGGCAACTGACATCCCTAGTCAGGACTTCCGAAATATTGAATATCTTTACAGCTTTGGAATACCTTGCAAAAACCTACTTTACGATAATTGACCTTTAATTACTTTTACTGTTGAGGTAACCGCTGCTTTTCCTGACAGCTGGGAGAGAACATTGTGAGGTAGAGCAGCCTAAGAATTGGTGCTTGGGCCAAGATCAGCTAGTGAGCTTCATGGATGAACAAAGGTTTGAAACTAGAGCCAGATCTACACCAAGCAGGATATAACACTTTGAAAACATTTTGAAAACTGTATATGGAGTGTGTCCATGGCCTGAACAGTTGTCAAAACCATTATAAACCATTATAAAGCAGTAGTGTAGATCCTGCCTAGGTCTCTCCAGACCATGTATCTCAGCGCCCTGTCTTACTGTTTGAGGCTTTTTTAAAAAATAAAAGTGTGATGTCTGGGACTAAGCAACTTCACCCACCCAGTATAAAGGACACCAACAACCATTTCAAGTCTGCACCTATGTTAAGGCCAATTCATACCCTTCCACAGTGGTTTGGGAACAACTTCCCTGTGACTTCTTCCCGTGCTGCTTTGATAACATCAGGAGAGGGAAATGTGGTCAGGAAGAATAACGTCACTCCTTCCCATGCAAATATTGCCTGGTCCCAAGAGATGGCAAAGTTTGTGGGGAAGGAAACCCATACACTACATGTAGTATCCTGAAAAGCTCACTGGGATATCTGGAGGAGCATAATATTTGAACAATTCTTATAGCAATGGGGCTAAACACAGGGAGTCTACACATCAGCACAGAACATTCCTGGAGTCCTCATGTTCAGCACATTACCAATATTATGTGGTATCTGTGGGGTCACCAAACACATACAAATAGCCAAAGCCGTCATTGAGTATAGGAGTGGTGGGAAGTTGTTTCATATGCACACACAAACACAAAATCAGCTTTGAAAGTGCTGACGTGCAGGATCTCTTACATGTTCATATATCTTCCCACAATGTACCACACGCTCACACATACAATCATTGGTATAAACGTAGATCCAATTTACATCACTTACATTCTTAGGATTGTACAGACAGAACATGAATCTGCTCTGAATGTGGTGCACGATATCAGCATTATCACTCTGATTACAAATAACACTGTATTAGAAAAATCACATGGCCTAAAATATCCTTATTCATTTGCAGCTCACAACTATTTTAGTAAATGTTTCACTTGGATAAAGTACACTGTAGATTCTATGTTGACTTGTGGTCAAAACTTAGGTCTTGGTATTATGTTTGGAACATGTTTGTTAACGTGCATGCTATTGAAATGCTTATTAGACAGCTTTAATTACCTAGGGTAAGTCATGAAAAATAATAGATTGTCTTTTTACAGGGATCAGATATACACATAACTGATATTCATTTTGTTCAATGTTGGGATTGGTATGCAGTTGAGGTCCACTTCACACAATGGCCAGGTTCAAATGTAATAGGAAACCATGGTTTCCTGCTACAGGAACAAGCTGTGGCAAGTCCCAGGCTTATGCACTTCCTTTTTTTACTTTCCAGAGCATGAGGTTGGAAGCTTTCCTTCCTGAAACCACAGTTACCCTTGACATCCAAAGCTGAGAACTGTTGGTTATTTAGACTATAGTTGTTGAGAACAAGCCAGGATGAAACCATGGTTTCAGAACGTGGCTTGTTCTCAAGTCAGTTTTGTTTAAACATAGTTTTCTAGGTTTTGATGTTATGGGGAACAGCACTTAGTTTTAAAATGGAAGAGAGTGCTTCTGATTACTTATTTGCATCGGCAAAAGAGGAAGAGAGGGGTGTGTGCAAGCCTGATGTTTGTGCAAATTCATTCACTTAGCAGTAAACTATGGTTTCCCACTATGTCTAAACTGGTACCATTATGATTTGGGGTGTAAAGTATACAGCTAAGTTGGGGGGTTTTAAGTTTATACCAAACATGCAACATATGAATAAGCCTGGAAATATGTGTATTATACAAATACACAGCTGCAGCTTTCTGTTTATTATACACTGGTGGCAAACCTGGGTTAGCTGCTAATGTTTCGCATGAGGCACTTTGTAGAGGGCAGTACATACTTCATAATGTCTGACTCAACATTAAACTAACTCCACTGTGATTTGCCTTCCTAATTAAAAACAAATATCACATGAACTCCACCAGAAATGTCAAATGAATTGGGCTTCAATCCTAGGCACACATAGCTGGAAATAAGCTGCACTGAATTCAATTGGATATACTTCTGAGTAGACATGCAGATGTTAATAAAATAACAACTGCCTTTGATGTATCACTAGCAAGGTTATTTTAGCCTGATGCAGCTTTCAAGAAAATGGAATTCTTGCAAGATTAAGGTTACAGTCTTAAACATCCTTATTGCACTTCAATACTTTAGCTTTACGTAGAATGGTTTTACAGAATTAAGATTTAATGTTATGCCCTTTGCTTTTCCTATAGGGTCATTATAAGAAATTACCAGTGGAACATCGTGATTGTGTGTTTTGCAAGACTGTGAATGAGGATTTTGTTAAGTTCTATAAACTTCTGTTCTAGCCTAGGTTTAGGAAGAATTTTGTTACATCAAGTGAATTTATACAATCCCTGCTGTTTGATAATAGGAAATATGTTAGCTTACATGTTTCATTATTTGCACTGGCACCTTGAAACTGAGAGCTAATTTTGTTACTCAGGCTTGAATGCTCTTTGTTTTTGCTATGACTTATAAACAATAAAAATGTACTACTAAAAAAGGAGCTCTTATAAACAATGCACACAAACATATTTTTCCATGTTTGTTATCCCAGAATACATACAAAAGAAGATATTATCAGTGGAGGCTGAGCTTTGATGTCAATGGGGTGATGAATCTGCTCCAGGTTTCAGTTAGAAGCAATCAAAACTTTAAAGGAGCTATCCAAGGTGTGGAACCAGCTTGGATAACTCCCTTAGTGTTCTGACTGAAACCCAGAGCAGATTCATTGCCCCACTGACATTGGAGCCATCAGCCTCGCCAAGATTTATGCTCAAAGTATTTTATTTCCTCATTTAATTACCATAAATAAGGAGCAATTTTTTGGATTCTTACAGTGCAATTCTATATATCTCTACTAAGAAATAAGTCCCATTGAATTCTATGTCCATAGGATTGCAGCCTTAAAACACATGGGCTATTTTCTTCAGTGAAGGTTATTACAATGATCTGGGCTGCTCATGAAAGAAAGCCGATTTAAACAATGGTGGAATGACAATTTAAGTAATCCAGAACTTTTAGTTATTTTATTATGGGTTCAAGCCAATCCACATGACACATACATAAATTTAACTTTATCATTCATTTTAAGCAGGCAAAGGGGAATAGATTTTTAAAAATGCAACAATGTTGTAAACATTAGCTGATCTTATTGTAAAATTTGCAATCTGAAACACTATTTCAAAGTCCACTTACAATGGGAATAAGGCCAAATGTCTATCAAATTGTGGACACTCCCCAAAGGAAGGTGAAAAACTAATGAAAGAGAATGGATGATTCTCCACAAGGCCTAAATAATTTTATGATAAAAACCATGCAATCCCCCCTTTTTTGTACCAATAAAACAAGACAACCCCATGCTCTGCTGAAGCACCATGTTCAGGATCAGAAGTAAGAGAAACTGGTCTCACTAGACTAATTATCTGACCCTATCCTAATGTCCTATATCAAAAGGCCCAAAAAGTCATTTGTGTTTCCTGTATCTAAGGCTGGCCCAACAGATGAAATATAGTAGAGGAAAAAGACATCAGATCTCTAGAAAGAAAAATATGCTGATCTCAGCACAAAACCATAGATTAGCAGGAATAGATGCTTCTTAAATCAAGATGTTAACTTTTCCATCAAAATGAAAGACTGCCGCCTTTATGAGCATGTTTGGATGCATACAGAACTATTTTTATTGGTCATGATCTACTCAATATTAAGCATTTTTGAACCCCTTTAATGTGCTTAACTTCACATGGATTGTGGCCGGGTGACTACTATATTTCATCTGACACAGTGCAATCCTGTGCATGTCTCTTAAAGTGCATAATCCTGTGCATTATGTTGAATGGAACTTACTTCCAGGTAAGTGAGCATAGGATTGCAGCTTCAATATATTGCAGTATTCAAGACATAAATATCTTATTATAGGTGCTTCAAAACAAGGTTTTTATTATGAAATCACCCTGCCTCATTCGTGGAATTTTTGGTGGGAGAACAGATAGTGACATCTTCAATTTGTAATCCTCCCATGTTTTCCCCACTACTTCTTCTAAGTTTTTTGTTACCAGAGAAATCTACTAGGGAGGGAACGATGGAATGCCTTTTGATTGTTAGCACAAAGAACTCTCTGTCTGGAAGCACCCATTGAGTAAGATCATGAAATACAGACCGTCTTGGCACCATATTCCTTGTGTCAGTAACTATTTTCCTAAAAGAGCTGCTCTAAGAGTTGTGTAAACAATTTTTTTAAAAATCAAATGAATATGATCTTAACATGCATATGCAATCTTTAATCAAATGTTTTGCATTCATTCCTGTAAAAAAAAATCTCGTTATAAAAACACACTAAGCATCAATCCCAATTCACTCTCCATTCGGAGTGATTCAAAACTGCTGTTCACATTATTTTAAATGAGGTTTGAGGTACTCTTGGAACAGGAGAAAGCACCACAGAAGCGGATTGATCCAGATGTACAGAACCAATAACCATATCCAGTTAATTTAAATTCCTATTGGAGAAGAATACATATTTCAGTATATAACTATTTAAAAAAAACAAAAAAAAACCCACTGCATTGAAGGGCTTCATGTGGGGTTTATATTTGCAATCCAGATATTCCTGGCATAAATTGAAGCAGTTAAGCTGCAATCTTATACACACTTACCTGTAAGTAAGCTTCACTGAACTCAATAAAATTTACTTTTGAGTAGGCACGTATAGGATTGCACTGCTAATCAATCAAAGGACTACTATGAAGAGGAGTAACAGCCAATGCCATTGTACTGATGTTCCCAAGCAAGCCTACAGTAATGGCTATAATCCAGCACAGAATTAAATGCATTTAAATCCATTGTTTTCTGAGGAGTTAGCTCTGTGGCTATTTGGCAACATTTGCTGTCAGTCTCCATAAAAACAGCTCTAAAAGAAATTAGAGAATTTGCCACTACCACTGAGTGGTATAACTCTAACAATTATTAAGAGAACACCATTATTTGTGATACTGGATAAAACGAGAATCAGGGCATTCTATAAACCAAGTTCAGAACTTTTAACAACACTTAAAGAATGAAATTTCCTTATGTTAAAAGAGAGTCATTGAAGAACAATGTGGTTTTAAAAAGGGAAAAAACAGCCTGCAAATTGTACCATATTATCTGTTTACTTGCTTACTTAAGCATTTTAAAGCCATGATTGTCTAAGTTCTGAATACGCCCACTTACTTGGGCTTCCATTCCTTAATGGGGAAGGACTGCGGCTTCGAGATGGCTAAAAGACAAATAACAAAGGAAGCATTAATAGGGCTTGATTACTCCCAACTTGTTTGGATCTAGAGAGGATTCTCACTGTAAAATCAAAATACAACTTATATATAAATACACTAGTATAAGGCAGGGATAGAGAAACCTGTTTTGCTTTCTATAATACTCATATTCTTTTCAAGCACAAGTTCATTCCATCCAACTTCTGCATCAGTTTGCAAACGTTTCTTTTTAGAAGACTGCCCCAAAACACTGTACACATTTCCATGGCCATTTTCATAGGGTGACCATATGAAAAGGAGGACAGGGCTCCTGTATCTTTAACAGTTCCATAGAAGGGGTGCAGAACCTCTTTCAGTCCAAGGGCCAAATTCCATTTCAGAGAAACTTTTGGGGGTCACATTCCAATGATTGGTGGGACTGAAGCCAAAAGTGGTTGAGGCAAAAGTAGGGTGACCATATGAAAAGGAGGACAGGGCTCCTGTATCTTTAACAGTTGCATCGAAAAGGGAATTTCAGCAGGGGTCATTTGTATATATGGAGAACCTGGTGAAATTCCCTCTTCATCACAACAGTTAAAGTGCAGGAGCTATACTAGAGTGACCAGATTTAAAAGAGGGCAGGGTACCTGCAGCGTTAACTGGTGTGATGAAGAGGAAATTTCACCAGTTTCCCCATATATACAAATGACACCCGCAGCAATTTCCTTTTCAATACAACTGTTAAAGATACAGGAGCCCTGTCCTCCTTTTCATATGGTCACCCTAATTTTCATATACATGAAACTTTAAGTGCATTTCACCCTTATACACATGTGTTTGCAATCTATTTCCTTAATTGCCTACCTTTTTGTACGCTATTTCCCCAACGACTGCATTTTTCTCAGAGAAGTGCATCGCAAAATTCAGAAATGTGTAAACCGAAGGATAATTGCTTTCAATTTTTGCTGAGCAGGTAGTTTGTATTAAAATGCGAACTAAGCAAATTTCTTCCCTGTCCCTACTAAGGTGAAGAAGCCTTCTTTTTAAGTATGTTGCTGCAGTGTGGCTCCTTCCCACACTGCTAGGGTAATGTAAGGAGGCCCTGCCATGTGGGAGGAAGAAAGAGAAGGTAGGGTGACCATATGAAAAGGAGGACAGGGCTCCTGTATCTTTAACAGTTGCATAGAAAAGGGAATTTCAGCAGGTGTCATTTGTATATATGGAAAACCTGGTGAAATTCCCTCTTCATCACAACAGTTAAAGGTGCAGGAGCTATACTAGAGTGACCAGATTTTAAAGAGGACAAGGCACCTGCAGCTTTAACTGTTGTGATGAAGAGGGAATTTCACCAGGTTCTCCATATATACAAATGACACCTGCTGAAATTCCCTTTGCAATACAACTGTTAAAGATACAGGAGCCCTGTCCTCCTTTTCATATGGTCACCCTAGAGAAGGCCACACGGCCGCTCTTTCCCACATCAGTTTTACCCTAGTTTCCTGGAAGGGTGATGCTGACATGGAGAGGAGACGCAGCATGAGCCCTTCCCACATGGCTTGAGATTTCTCACCGTATCAGGGGAAGAAGCTGTGCTGCAGCAACTTCCACACTGCCAGTATTGCATGAAGAAGTGGCTTTCACTTGTGTGTGTGTTCATATTCAAAGCCTTCTGCAATTCTGGATCATTTCACGATACACCTGATAACCACTACAGTTCAATACAGTACACTGCCTTTATATCAGGGGCAGGAAACTTGTGCCCCACCAGATGCTAGTGGACTCCAACTCCCAACAGCTTCAGCCAGCATAACCAATGACTATGGATGCTGGGAGTCGTGTGCAGCAATATCTGGAAGGCCACTGGTTTATGTGATGCAAGCTTAGTAAAGTCCACTGGCTGAAAAGCTAGGGTGGGGCTCCTGCATGAAAAACAAGTATAAAGGATGAGTTTCACCGGAGGAGAAGCTGAACAGTTTAGTCAATAGCAGGTTAGATCCTCAGCCCTACTTTCCTTCCTCTCCCTGCAAACCCTCCCAATAGGAGAAAACAGAAGGGGAGAAGGAACAGAGTTGGATTCTTGCCAGAAAGAAGCTTAGCTGTTGTTGTTGAATACTGAGTTGTTGGGTGGTGTGAACACAACTGTGCTAACAAACCATGGTTTGTTAACGATGAACAACCCACAGTTCACAACCTAATAACAAACCTGTTATTTCTTCATACATTGTTAGTGGTTAATGAACTATGGTTTGTTAGTGCAGCTGGGTTTACACAACACAGCAACCCATGATTCAACAACGACCCGCACTCAAACCATACTTTGGCTTGTTGTGTTGTGTGAACCCAGCCACAGGTTGGGTTGTAGAGTGATTGCCAAGCAGAACTCTTCTTTGCCACGTCTAACATCACTGCTGTGCTGCATGAGCTCTTTCACCTCAGTTCTCCCCTGCTTTGCGTACAACGATTCTGTAAGCCAAAACTTGTGAAAGGCCACAGGTTGCCACCACCATGGTTTTAAATACTGTCTTCATTGCAAATACTGGTGTTTGTATCTTATTATGTTAATGAAGATGTTCTACTTTACCAAGTGGTGGGAGTAGCCTGCACTATGAGACAGGGGGCTCAAACTACGACTACGGCTGCAGCTTCTGCTTCTGCTTCTGCTCCTGCGACACCACTGAAACAAAATGTAGAATATGAGACAGATTGATAAGAAGCACAGAACATTTGTCATGGTGATATTATAGGAAGGCAGGGTGGCTATGTGAAAGGAAAGACTGGATTTGTTTTCATCTGGTGCATTGCTAGGTTAAGGCCCCAGTCCCAAACACTGTGTGCAACACCCTGGGAAGTTCTCCTGCACAAGGTCTTTGGAAATTTCAGCTCCCATTTAAAATGGCATTGAAATTCCAAGTTCTGCAAGACAGTGGAACTGTCTATATTATGAAAGGAAATGCTTCTCTTGATAACTACTTCAAGCATATTTTTGGTTGAGCCATGAAAAGGACAGTTCTGTGAGGGGAAAGATAGGATACAAATTAATTTCAGCATCTTCATCCAAAACATTTGTGGTGGCACATCTGCCTGCTCTCCATCATTATAATTAATTTATATTTAATTCTTATCATTTTGTACTGACCTAAGCATGCTAATGGAAAGGTGGGATAAAAATTGAATAAGTAAACAAAGGGAGAAATCACAGTTTGTAACGTTGTACCAGTGCCGCTGGTCATTAATTATTTGCTGGCATCATCTGTGTTAATGCTAATTTTTGTAAAAAGCCCAGAGAGCTTCAGCTATGGGGTGGTATATAAATGTAATAAATAAATAAATTAATAAATAAACTGTACTAATGACACATACGGCCTGTTCAGACAATATGCTAATACATGGTTAGACCACTAACCCTTTTGCAGCAAATGATTAGTGGAAGTGTTTAAACCACAGTTATGTAGCCACCATGGTTAGAAATGATTCACATGACATGCGAAGTCATAATGTTTAGCTCAAAATGTTTAACCACCATCACTTAACAGGGGCATATCGAGCCAACGCAGTGAGACACGTTGATCAACAGAAACGGTGTCCGTGCTCATGGATTTGCCCTTCTGCTCACGCAAAAGCATGCTGCATGGAGCAAAAATGCGAGTCATCCGTTTAGTCATGGGGAAGTGGAGAATGCTAAAGAACATCAGCCAGATGGTCTGTGAACTGCTTCATTCAGACATTTCTGGGCTGGGATCCTAACTTTCCTTTTATGAATAGAACAAAGTTCACATTCACAGAACAGGCTTTTCCATCCCCCTCTTCCATTGGCCCCACCCAAAATTTCCTGGGGATTGCAGACCCTTAGAAATGGTTTTAGAGATGGTATGAGGATGTTGTATATGGAAGTGGGGTTGGCAGAACGCCCCCCCTCCCATTGTGAATGATGGAACAATTTAGTATCCACACCCATATGCTTAAATCTTAACATTCAAGAAGAGCCCTCACCAGAGCACCTCTTCTTGTGACTGCCTCCCCCTTCACAAGGACAGAATCTTCTTCCATAAGTGCAGGCCACACATGGTAGACCACCAGTGGAGCTGTGAATTCAGAGTCAAAGCTGCGACGGTATCTAGTCAGACACAAAGGGGTTTAGTTTGCAACTGAGTTAGCAGTCCATAGATCCTAGAGTTCTCCCCTTGTAGTTCCTTATCTATCACTTGGCATCCCATCCTTCTTCCAAGGAGGCCATAAGCCATGACAGGACAGTGTTTGTTATGGAACTTCAGACACACTTGAGATCTGGGGTTGTAAGCCATGACAACAATCCTCAAAGCAGTGGACTTTCCGTGAAAGGGATGACCCTCTCCCTCTCTCACCTGCTTTCATATGGTCAAATCTTAGATCTAGAACTTCTTCATGTATTGATCTTCCTACAGTACCCTATAGCATCATCACTATTTTGCCTGCTAGGAAAAGGTCTACAGTGCCCTTGAGTGATGGAGGGCCTGAGTGCTTACAGCCACATACATCCTGCTAGATGCCAGCCAAGGAGAGTTTACAGAGGCCCACAGCAATCTTCTCAAGCAATGACATAATTGGTCTACAGGCTGCTGAAGGTGAAGTGCACATACTGAGCCCTCCCCATTTGCTTTGTTCCGTCCTGTTGGTGGAGTCCAGGAAGTGTACAGGCTTTCCTTGGTAGTGGCCAGCGCAGTGCACTACGTTTCATGGGTCACTGCTGATCATATATGTACAAGCAAATAACAATAGAATACAACATGTCAGGTTTGTATTTACTTAGCATTATAACGAGTGAATAACATACACAACTGAATATTGGCCTAATTCAGCATGAGCAAACAGGATTTATGAGAAACCCTAAAACTTGTGTGTAAATATGCTACACCCTCAGGGAGAATGACTCCCATGACTTTTGCACAGGGAACACAGAGCTGCTTAATTTAGTTCTGCTTACTTGTACTCGCTAAAAAGTTCTCCATCTGTACCAAATGAAATATCAAGCGGAGGATCCAAAGTCTGCATTGAAAAGGCTACACGGCACAACTCTCGTACTAAACCACTGATCATGATAAAATCAACTTCCGGTGGGAAAGAAATCTTAGGATTCATGTTCATTGCACGAATGACTTCCTGAAAGCAAAACAACAACAACATAGATTTGTTAATTTTCCAGAGAAAAAAAACAAATTTGAAGTTACAAAAACTTTGTAATAAGAGATGATACATGAGGGCCATTTAAAAAGCAAACATTCATATACATACACACACAAGGAAATCCATTTTGGGGGAAGGGAATACACAACAGAAGGAAGTAATGTGTTAAGCCAGGTTAATACCTCCTTTTAAAAACAGTGTTTTTAAAATAGCATTACTATTATATTGACTTCAGTATGAGAGCATTTTGCAGTACCCTGCCTAGAATAACATTAGTGAAATCAGCAAACTATTTTATAGGAATAGGGGTTTTTTTATGTTTCTATTGCTTAGATTGCTGGTTTTAGTGTGTTCTGCTTGATTTTGTATTGGTTTGCTCTTGCAAGTACCTTGGGAGCCTCAGCAGAAAGCTGACTCATAAATATTAGAAATAAATATTACATAAACCCACAGCTGTAAAAGAAAGCTCAGTGAGTAAGAAAGTTATATTAAAGCCTTTAACATAATCCTTAAAAAGTATATTAGACTACATCAGATTTGGATTCAGTCATATTTAAATGTTTTAGCATCACAAGCTAAGCAGGACCCTAGTGGAGGATGACATTTTCACAGACTTACACTGACACTGGATTGAACATCATACAGATCCTCCTGGCGAACGATATAGTCCATTACCATGTCTTCAAGTGATTCAGGCCCTGAATAACTTAGGGACAGAGTCTTCCTAACACGCATTTTGAACTGTCTGAAGGCCATCTTTGCTGCATGGAAAGACTCCTACAAATGAGAAAATAACAAGTTAAATATAAAAGCCAAAAAAACAAACCAAAAAAAAGCTACGGCCATTTAATTTTCAGGGTCCAAACGACACAGGAAGTGTCATGCTCCCTGATGTGGGGATTTGCCTATACTACTTGCTATAGACAGGACTTAGTATTTGGAGAGTGACAGCATGCATCTAGATATCATGTGTGACCTCAAATAAATGGCTGTTGAGCCCTGGCACTCTGAACCTAAAAAGCAATAGCGTTATCTGTCTATAGGGGCAGCTTGTCCTCACTTCAACTCCACATTTTATGGTGAAATGCTAACCCAAGTGTTGGTACATCCCATCCTCATCACTTATTATATTGGTACAGTGAGTCTTTAAAGAAAGACTCCAGTCAAAGTCAATTTTTACAATACAGTACTTGTAATTGAAACAGTAATTTAAGTTTCAGCAATGAGACCTGGTGCTAGGAATACCAGACTGAAAGAAAGGCTAATATATGGAACGTTGTTTATTCAAAACAATGTAAGAATAAGATTTGTTTACAAATGAGTCATTTACGAGCATGAGTGATATTGAAAAGAAATAGTGCTACATTGCATACCACAGCTGCCACATAGATTATCCTCTGCACCATCTCCAGATCGTCAATGTAACTCCTCAGGAGGGTTTGAGCATCCAACCGATCCTGAGCATAAATGTCACTGAAGCGTTCCACAAGGCGAGCATGACGGGAAGCATTTGTAAGTCTCGCTCGACCAGGTGAGAAACTTCTCATTGGAAGTGGGCTTGGTGATCTGCTTCGGACAGATCTTGGGGAAGGAGATCGACTTCGTGCAAGTCTAGAACAGAGTTCAAAATGCAACGAATGGAAGACATTTACCTTTACAAATATTTGTTCAAGACAATTCTCTTAAGAAGTAGGATTTAAAGAACATTAAAATTATTGTTGTCACTGTCCATGGAGAGAGACCTCTGACCTAGGCCCTCTAGATGTTCTGGACTTCAACAACCAGAATACTGGGCAATTGGCCATGTTGGCTGGGGCTGATAGGAGTTGTTGTCCACATTATCTGGAGGGTTCCAGATTGCCTGCTCCTGTGTGTTCAACATAATTTTTAAAAGCCATTGACAAATCCTGCCACATTTCTTCTCCCAAACAAAAATAGATACAATTCTTCTTTTTCTTCTTCAGGAGAAACTCAACCCGCTTCATGATGGCTTGAACAAATATACAACTGCATTGCAAAATAGCTACATTTATAGGAAATGTATCTTTTCGATCAGTTTACCTGCTTTGTAGAACAGATTTTTGAGCACCAAGCACAGCAATCTCTTCTTTCAGTGTTTGAAGATGCTCCTCATAGTCACTCAGCCGCTCCAGGTTCATCAAAGCACGTTCTTCTTTTGCCCGAGAAGCCTTTAGACTTAACCACATAGGATCATTCTGATCACAAGGGGCGTATTGGCCACAGTCAATGCTCTCAAATTATGCTAACTAACCTAGATGACATGTTAAAAGCTGATAACCAGGAAGAACTCCAGTGTTTCCAATACACAGCAAAAGCAATGTAATATGATACTTATCCTTAGCACACAGTTTAAGATCTTATCTACATTTTCATTGTAGTCTTGCAGGTTTTACATCTTGGCCAGCCAAAACCAATGCAAAATTTCTTAGTATCTTTATTTTATTAGCTGCAATGCCACAAAAATGTTAAGCTATATAATTATGTACGTCAGGGTTTCCCAAACTTTTTGGACCCACAGGCACATTTGGGAATTTGAGAAACTGCTGTGGGAACCACCACAAAATGGCTAACATGGAGGATGTGGCTAGTCATGGGGGGCTGCTGAGTTAAAAGTGAGCTAAAGAGGGGTGGGGAAGAGAAATAGTGAGGCCATAGGCTGGGAAGGAGGGAGGGATGGAGAAATAGCAAGGCAATGGGGTAGAGGCAAGAGTAAGGACAAGACTGCAGGCTGGCAGGGAGGAGAAACAAGAAGGTAAAAAGGAGGGGAAATAGCAGTGCTAGAGGCTGGGAGGGAGGGAGGGAGGGGGAAACAGTAAGGCAAAGGGTAGAGAAAGAGCAAGGCTATAAAGAGAGAAACAGCAAGCTAAACAGATGGAGGGGGAAACAGGGAGGCAAAGAGGCACAGGGGAGAGAAAGAGCCAGGCGAGAGACTCCCGGCCTCTAGCACTGTCAGAGCCTAGAGGCTGCTAAAACAGACCAGGCCCTTTTAAGAGAGAAGGCCTTAGTCAATGTGGAAGTGGGGCTAACCAGTCTAAAGGAAGACAAAACCATAGTTAAGGCTCAGTACTGTTCTACTGCTTGTTAGAGCAACATGCAGGCATGTTTGTCTAGCTTTCAATGCCAGAACCACTTAGAGCTCTCCATGGTGCTGTCCTTTTTCCTGCCTCCCTGGGAAACCTGACTCTGGTTTGGTCAAAAACCAATTAAACCAACTTGCCCAAGACATTGGGATGAACCAGATCCATCGTGAACGATCTATAACCCATCACCAAATAATGCTAAGCCCTTGCTGCATTAGAGACAGAATAGAGCACCTGGATTAAGATATAAACAGTGAGGTAGCAGGTAACACAACATTATTTAAGATGGAAAATTTCCAAGCGAAGAGCTCCAAAAGGATTTCCAAGCTGAATGATGAAGCAACATTCAAAATTCCATGTAGAAAGTTAAATCCAGTAGGGATTTTTTTCACACTTACACTGGTGATAATAATGGATTAAAATGTAGTAGCAGTAGCAGATCACACCTTCTGCCTAATTTAAACACCCATCAAAAAAATCCAAACATTTAGCCATGTCAAGTTGACACTATGAACTGTGTCACAAAATATGTTATCATGAGAAACATGAATGTATGAGGCCCTCAACAATGAAGGAGTGTCAACAAAAACTAATCAAGCACATTTTTTCCTATTTGCATTTATTCAGATGAATATTCATACTGTGGTCCCTTGTGCTTGTATATGCATCTGTGGTATGACCATAACAAACTCAATGAAATGTCAATGTGACGAGATATTTCAGAATTAGTTGCTTAGAAAGAGAAAGTTTTCAAACTTGGCAAGACATAGATTTAGCTATAAGAGCATTATGAAGTATTCAAAACATACAGGTAAATATTGTTTCTACCCAAAGATCATAGTATGCTAGATTTGAACAAATATTATGCATTTATATCACAGGATCTCTCATCACTCAATTATTCTATTGCTCTCAATTGAATGTGTGAACTGTCTCCATTTAAATGTATACTGTCAGAATTGACTTGGGATGATACAAAAGTTATATCTGTAGCAGTTGGTCCATGATTACTCATTCACACATGCAAATTTCACTTAATGAGAAACAAATATGCATTTGTGAACTATCTCTGAACTACTTGATCACACAGCACAGTATGTCCATGCAGTTTTTATTCACATAACTTATTCACAAGATTCATTGGATTTCCTATCATTCAAATGTACAGCGTACTTTGTTTTCAAGTACTTTAATGATTTCTTTAACACTACCTGCACTGAAGGAATGTTACAAAATCATATTATCCAAGGACAGTAGAATCTGAATACTACGTTGCATAGTTTTGGAGTGGCTGCCACCATGTGTGGTCCTAGTGTTTTTTTAATTATTGTTGATTACGGCTTGGATCCTAATATAAGTAAATGGAAAGAAGTTAACAGAAGGAAAGTTTCCTGACTTCTCCTCTTCTCCTCCGCCCCCCCCCTTACAATGAACGTGCCTCTCAAAATCATCTGAGTCAGAAAGCCCTTCTGATCAATGTAGAATAGGATATGAGGAGGAAATTGCCACAATCCGGGAGCCGTCTGCCCAATTGGGGGCAATTCCTCCTCCCTCAGAAGCCCTCCAATGCCTCAACCCCATTGTCTTCCAGGCAGCTGCTAAGAATAAGAGTGGGAAACTTTCTTTCTGTCAATTCCCTTCTGCTTACTCATCTTAGGATCCAAGTTATGTGTGTCACTTTTCATAGTAGGCCTGGCTGTAGTGTAATGTATTCCTCTGACATTTTAAAGATATGTGCTGCTTTCCATTGAGTTATGTCCACATATGTTTAAATCAGGTCTGCTGCTTTCCGTGCTGAAATTACAATGGAGGCTTTTGAAGCTCTTTTCATGTTGCAGCTTATATTTCTTGCACATTGTAATAGCTGTACTTAAACTTATTATAGGTTACTGATTTTTGTGTGTGCAGTGTATATGTAACAAGGTAATACATACATTGTACAGTGTGAAATCATGCATAATCTAACCACTCTAAGAATATCAGGGGAGAAATGGTCACCTTCCTGAAAGCCAAAATTTATTTCTGCTGAAGAAAAATAGAGGATTAACCAGCATGTACTAAAATGTATAGATTAAAGAGGATATCCAACCCTGAATATTGGGAAGTAGAGATTAGGTGACAGCTTCAACAAGTTCGCTCCTCATAAAAAATAAGTTCATCTCACTGACCAGGGCATCTAAATCACAAGAACCATGTCATGTGTTTGTCAAGAAAAGAGACTCTAGAAAGAAACGTAACTTGAAAGTTTCATCCAATGTAAGAGCATCATCAAAAGTAACCTGAATGAACTTTCATTTGGATGTAGAGACTAATAGACAAAACATCTCATAAAATTCCAAGTCACAAAACACAAGGACTGGCTAGTTGCTGATTCAGCAGCAGCACATTCACACTTTAGCCACAACTGTCTCCAATTCCTATGGCAAGAGCACTCATGCTTCAAGAATAGAAAAAAAAACCCAATACCTCATAAACTGGGGTTTCAATACACACTCAGGCCAGATCTACACCAAGCAGGATATAACACTATGAAAGCAGTATATAAGAGGCAGGAGCCACACTATTGCTTTATAGAAGTATTGAAGTGTACAACTGTTGGGGCCCACTGACACATACCATATAGAGCTTTCATACCACTTTCATACTGCTATATCCTGCTTGGTGTGGCTCCTGCTTCTTATATACTGCTTTCATACCACTTTTACAGCGCTACATCCTGCTTGGTGTAGATCCAGCCTCAGTATCAGTCAAATGACTGTAGATGTAAAGGACATACCTAAACTACAGGTTGCCAGGCAGATACATGCAATGTAATGGGATATATTGAAAACCAGAGGAAACTATGTTTGACTTGCATAAAGACCAGGGGTACACCTACATTACACCCAAACTAGTTTAATTGCTCTGGTTTCTTCTAAAAATATATATCTGAGAATTGAAGGTTTGTGCCAAGCATTAATTCAGTCGGAGCAGCTATGACAGTGTAATCATTTTAAAGTTGTAATGTAGATATACCATGCAAGCTAACTGAAAAGGGTAGGCCACATATTATTATTTTTTGTTCTAGTAAAACATCACAAATTTTTGGAGTTGGAGCCTCCCAACTCCAGGGATTCCTGGATGAGACGGATTATCTAGATCCATTTCAATCTGGCTTCAGGCCTGGTTATGGGACAGAAACAGCTTTGGTCGCCTTGGTGGATGATCTTCACCGGGAACTGGACAGGGGGAGTGTGTCCCTGCTGGTTCTGCTGGACCTCTCAGCGGCGTTCGATACCATCGACCATGGTATCCTTCTGGGCCGCCTTGCTGGGATGGGTCTTGGAGGCACTGTTTTACAGTGGCTCCATTCTTTCCTGGATGGACGGACCCAGAAGGTGGTACTGGGGAACTCCTGTTCGACTCCTTGGTTGTTGGCCTGTGGAGTCCCTCAGGGCTCTCTTTTGTCCCCCATGCTATTTAACATATACATGAAACCATTAGGAGAGGTTATCTGGAATTGTGGGGTGTGGTTCCACCAGTACGCTGATGACACCCAACTCTACTACTCCTTTCCATCCAATTCCAAGGAAGTGGTTTCTGTGCTAACCTGGTGTCTGTTGGCAGTAATGGATTGAATGAGGGCGAGCAAATTGAAGCTTAATCCAGATAAGACAGAGGTGCTCCTGGTCAATCGGAAGGCAGATCAGGGAATAGGGATTCAGCTTGTGTTGGATGGGGTTACACTCCCCCTGAAGGCGCAGGTCCACAGCTTGTGTGTACTTCTGGATTCAGCCCTGAGCCTGGATGCCCAAGTTTCAGCAGTGTCCAGGAGTGCATTTGCACATTTAAAGCTAGTGCGCCAGCTGCACCCATTCCTAGAGATGTCAGACTTGGCCACGGTGACACATGCCTTAGTTACATCCCGATTGGATTACTGTAACACGCTCTATGTGGGGCTGCCTTTAAAGAGTGTTCAGAAACTCCAGCTGGTTCAAAAAGCTGCAGCCAGATTGTTGACCGGGGCTGGTTACAGGGAGCATAGAACTCCCCTGTTAAAACAGCTCCACTGGCTTCCAGTCTGTTTCCAGGCACAATTCAAAGTGTTGGTTATGGCCTATAAAGCCCTATATGGCTTGGGTCCAGGTTATTTGAAAGACCGTATTCTCCCTTATGAGCCAGCCCGTGCTTTGAGAACTTCTGGAGAAGCCCTTCTTTCAGTCCCACCATCTTCACAGGCATGCTTGGTGAGAACATGGGAGAGGGCCTTCTCAGTGGCTGATCCACTGCTTTGGAACTCTCTTCCCGGGGAAGCTAGACTGGCTCCCTCCTTGATGGGCTTTCAAAAGCAGGCTAAAACTTGTTTGTTCCAGCAGGCCTTTGGAGAATAATCTGGCCCTCCATCTATGTTAATGACTTATAATTTTGTTGTGTATTTTAAACGTGTTTTTTTTTCCCCAATGTATGTTTTAAACTTTGTAAGGCCGCCTGGAGGCCCAGTATCGGACAAAAGGTGGGATACAAATAAAATAATAATAATAATAATAACAACAACAACAACAACAATAATAATAATAATCTTCCTATACATTTTCAGAGACTAGCAACAGAGAACAGGAAATAATCAGCATTCCACAATTTGAACAAAACACACACAGAGAAGGTGAAATCAGAAAGCAACTTTGCCAGCCACCTGAGTCATAAAGCAGCCCTGCAAAATAGTTTTCTTACTCTGCTTTTAGCTGTACAATTTCATCCTCTGTTGCCAAAAGAGTGGTGGCTGATTTGGTCTTTGTGTCTTCAAGAGCCAACTTGGCTTCTGCAAGACTGCAAGAGAAATCAACACCCAGAGATATACCTTTAATGTCAAAGGCACAGATTCTGCTTTCATGCTCAATGAGAAAGAAAACAGTATTTTGAAGTGTTCTTGCATTTGAAAAGACAGAAATACGACATAGACAGTCCATCAATATGCAACGTAAGTAGCTTATAAAAGGTACAGTACATCTGCTAACAACAGCAGCAATAAACATCAACACCAAATCCTCCACTTTCTTACCACACTCAGGGCAATGTGATAAATTACTTTCTATATTTAGTCATAAATTACTTTTTATACTTAGTTACCTATCTCCAAGTACAAAATGGGTTGGATCCAAGTTTAGTCAGACTTGGAGTGGACCCATTGAAACCAATGGAACTGAAGTTAGCCGTGGCTAGCTTTCCATAGGTCTTCTCTGAGTATGACTATATCTGGATCCAACCCAATATATGCAAGCAGTGTATTTTATGAATGGTATACATCATCGCTTTGAACAGCCTAACACAGAGACTTCTCACATGTATTTTGCTGCCAAAACACAAGATTTGTATACATGCTGTTTGCACATTTTTTGTATTTGGCAATCAGGCCACAACTGCCAAAAAAACCCAACCTGAGACCTTATATGACATATGCAAAACACATGCTCTGTGAAGCTATCACTAAATTGAATCTTTTCTACAGATAGGCAATCCCATCAAACAACACTGCTAATGCAGTCCACTGCCCTGATAACACAATGGCTAAAAATCTTCAAACTACACAGTTACCAGCATGACTCCTTCCCCAAATCCCAATTTAGTAGACAAATAGTATGGAAACCAGTTTCTCTGCATTACCATGATAACACAACAGCAATGGGTTATTTAGGATTATTCAAATGAGCTCTGTGAATGTATAGAGATGTAGCAATCAATGAGTGGTATCCAAATAATCCCGCCCACTGATGAAACAGTTTCCATCAGCAGAAGGGGCAGGGGACAATTCCCAACCCCTGCCTGGCATGTCCTCAAAATCTCATCCAGAGAATTAGGAGAGGCTTCAGAGCATATTTTGAAGGGTGCGGGGGCTGTAAAACAGCTAATTACCAGATATATGCCAGCCAGAAGTAGTAAGACTATTCACTCAGACATTGCATTTCATATGGGAACTATCAGAGAAAGTGCCACTATCGTGGTAAAGGTCACATATTTCCAGCTAATGCAACAAAGAACCTCTTGGCACCTTAAAGACAAACACATTCATTATGGCATAAGCTTTTGTGGAGTACAGAAGCCTTTGAAATATCCCCAGCTGTAGTGGTAATAGATTGTTTGAGTGGATTTACATTTTGCACGCAAAAAGTATAATTCAGCTACCTTTGGAGGCTAGGTGTTCTGTGAATAATTGCATGATTGTACAGCCTTATAATGAAGCAATGAAAACTTGTCTGCTTTAAACAGAAAGTTCCAGGCAGGGGCCAGGGCACAAAACTCCTAGTTCTATTGTTGGAGGCAGGGGAAGAAGTCTCAGTGCCTAAGATGTTATATACTTGAGAATCACTTTACAAATGATAATTTGCTCCTACACAGACACCCTGTCTGTGTACACATACACGCAAGTTTGATAAGCATACAATACAACGCAATCACTTGCCAGTCGATTTATAAATTGTAAGGGTGGCAAATGAAAAATTCTCTTTTTTTATCTAACAGAATTAAATATTTTCTAAACTCTTATAGAAAGGAGAAAGGAAAAAAAACACGGATGAAAAACAGTGAATTGTCCTACTCTTGCTGAACAAGACTGAGCTGTAAACGAGTGGCGTTCAGTTCTTTCTCCAGCTGTTGTATTTCTTGGTTCCGAGAGGTGGTCAATTCCTTCAGCAATCTGTCTTTCTCAAGTGACTCCTACAGTGAAGTATAAAAATAGAAGCTCAAATCTGTAAATGAAAGTTTGTCTTAAAAGAAAAAGTTATGTTAATATGTTTCAGAAATGCTTTGCTAAAGGCTGCAGATACCTTAAATTGAGTTTAAAATAAAGCCGTTGCATTAATTCAGAAGAAGAAATCCAGATCTCTGGATAAATTAACCTGCAGGCCTGTTCACACATCATGATAAGCCACGCTGAAAACAAGCCATGTTGCTTACTAAAAAACACTGCTGCCGACGATCAGGCGCTTGCCAGTTTGCCATGGTTTGTTTCCCACTTTGTCCTCCCATCTAATCCCAGCATGAATTCCAGGGGCCTTTGTAGCTCAACTCCTCTATACCCCTGCTGTGATGAGATTCACGCACACACTTCTTGCCTTGCGAAACACCTGCGTTGACATATATATGCATGCCATATAGCTTTGTGGTACAACACAAAAAACTGGAGTATTAATCTTCAGAATGGAGAGGGAAAGACTGAGGGTTTGATTTATTTTCTTCCTTTAACACTTAAGAAAGAGCCTCCTGAATTGCTCTTCACAGCCAAAGTCAAGTAAGGTTCCTCTTCCTATCACAACTATGTGTGTATGTCTGATTGATTTACCTCTGGGTAAGCGAGTGTAGCCCAATTCAGGACCATGGCAATTCGGGAGGGGGGACTTATGCTGGGGTAGCCAGCACACATTGCAAACCACAATGGCTTATTGTTGTTGATTGCGAACTAGCCCAGTGTCTCAATCAACAACATTTGTAACAAAGAAAAGGCTTTTTACAATGCAAATAATTTACTAGATCACACTAAAGGTTCATGCTCTGTAATAGCTTTTATCTGACAGTGGCCAGATCAATATGAATGAGGAAGTTTAACAGTACAGGTTATTAAGAATACTTCATTTTTTGCTGTGATCTTTCAGTTCAAGTGGTTTAACACTGAGGATATCTCATGCATTACATCAGACCAGGGACCCTCCATATGTGTGTTGTAGTCAAAAACATCTGGCGGGCACCAGGTTGGGGAAGACTGCATTAGATAGAACACATAACATAAAATATCTGTCTTCTATCAATTCGCATAATCTTTCATTGTTAATTCAGCAATATTTTTCACCATCACTATTATCACAATGAATCTTTGTGAATCTTTACAACCTAATTCTCCATTTGCAGTCTGAACAACAGCTCAAGTCCTGGACCCATTGTCAAGAGGCAGTGACAGAAAGCTAAAAAATGCAATATTTGAATTAAAACCTTTCAAATCTGTGGTTTACTCATTATGCCAAGATTTTTTTTTTAAAAAAAAATGTTTACAGTACCTGCAAAAGAGAAGAGCTTGTTTCAAAGGGCCTTCCAGGACTGGGGCTAGAAAAACATGTCCCCAACCATGGCAGGAGACGAGATTTTATTATTTCCACACCTGCATAATGTCCACCTAGGTCAATGAGTAAAAGAAAAAAGAAAAGGAAAAAAGTGAAACCATATATAATAAATGCTTTCAATGGTGGTGTATGAGCTAATCAATCCCTAATATAATTATAGGTACATAATCCATACATGCAAAATAAATCATCCATACATGCAGAAATGGGAACTATCTTACCTTCTCGACATGTTTGATTTAAGATTGTGAAGAGTTGCCCCTGAATCATGGAGTTCAGTTCCATGATTTCACAACATCGAGTCAGGTTCTGATCACATGAGTTAACCTGAAAATCAGAAACACCTTGGTTATTCTTATTCTGCCTATATTGTACCATCATTGTTCATTCTCACCAACAGAATCAGTTTAAATAAAATATATAATTTAACCTTTTCTGTGTATCACATTCTATGGGACCGGCAAGATAACAGCATTCTATGCTAGTCAATGAGCCAGAGACCAGAAAAGACCAAGGAAAGTAAAATTCCACAGCAGAAAATAAAGAGCATACATATGAGTATCAATAAGAACAAAGCAATAGCTTGTAACGTGCATTATATCCATGGCCCATGGTTCGCTACTGGAATCCTGATCCCCAGCAAGCTGTAGTCCCCTTTAGATTATTTCTTTACAAACTTCACTGTTCAAAGAAATTCTCAGAGGCATATCAATAGTATTCATTTAACAAGTAATTCCATAGGAACAGTAGTTCTATAATCTAGAGATTTATAACTATAGAGTTATAGATATGGAATTGAAAGTCAGCATTGCCTGTGACAGTCCCTATTTAATTGGCATTCGTAATCAGAGTGGGGGATCTCATTAAATTTAGTGCTGGAAGTGGCATTCGGGGCAGCACTGGGATTCAGGACCTTTGTCTGTAATAATAGAGAATCTTCAGCACCATCACCAAATTAAAATTCCCAGGATGCCTTGAGGGAAGCGTCAACAGATCTGCTCTTAAGTATAGCCTGCATCACGGAAAGAAATCCAAACACTATTACCAAGAAGGAGGGCTATGCCCCAACCCCAACCCCCCCAAAAAAACCAACCCTGACATCCCTGAGATCTATACATTAGTTGAGGATATCTGCCTGGAAAAGGGCTATATGTCAGGGTCAGGGAGCTTTAGGCCCTGGGGCCAAATCCAGCCCTCCAGAGGTCCTAAACTGGCCCTGTGGGTTTCCTCAGATGGCCACTCCATTGTCCCCTGATCCCAACCCCTTCTCCCCAACCACTAATTCTTTGGTGATTTCCTGGCTTTCGTGCATTCTCCCCCCACCCCCAAACACACACACACATTCTAAAAGGTTGAGGCAGCTGGACAACCATCTGTGAGACAGCTGGACAACCATCTGTCAGGGATGCTGTGAGGCAGATTCCTGCATACTTTGCATGCAGAAGATCCCAGACTCAGTCTTCCAGATCTCCAAGTAGGGCTGGTAAAGAATCTTGCCAGAAATCCTGGAGAGCTGCTGCCAGTCAGTGTTGCCCATACTGGGTTAGATGGAGCAATTGTCTGACAGTATAAGGCAGCATCCTATGTTTCTAAGTAATATAGTACTACCCATCTCTAGTTGCAATGTGAACTGTACCACCATATCAGAGTGTAGAGGGGGGAAACCAGTGTGGATATATATTGACAATTAAACTACATAGATCCTTAGATTTTCAATTTAAACCTTATTTGCGCTTAGGTCAAAGATCTAATCACATTTAATGTTTTGCATCCATAGATAGCTTTTGGATACTTACATAAAAAAAACTATTTGGCCAAAACATGTGATCTATATAATCTGTTGAAAACAACCCTGTGAGGTGGATGCTAGGCCTTGTTCACACATGCAGCCTTTTCACTTCATGATTGCAACATGAGTTGATGACTTGCATGTGTGAATAGCCCATCATAGGTACAGCACTCTGTCATGTCTCTTCACAACACAATGCTTTCTAATTGGATCAGTTCACACATTCAGAATTGGTCATCAAATGTAAGCAAGTGGTGCTTATGCAGATGCAAACCAACCTCTAAACTCTTATTAGATCTTGCTCATAGAGGGTTTTATCTAAACAAGCTGTTGATGCATCCAAAAGCTACTCCTGTCCTGTCAATACAAAGACTGGAACCGGTCGTATGTTTTTATAGTTTTTATAGTATTTTATTGCCTATTTGTATATTTTTGTATGGTTTTTATTCTGTATGCTGCTTTCAGAGGGTTAAAAATACTTGTAAATAAAAAAAATAAACAATTAATTAAATAAGATACATAGTGAAAATATTTCAATAGCATTAGGAGGAGAGAACCAGTATGCTGTAGTAAAGGGATGTCAGTCAGAAAGGGCTGTTATCATTGTTTGCCATTGGTGAGAGAGAAAGGAAATGAACCACATTGTGATTATTATTATTTATTTATATAGCACCATCAATGTACATGGTGCTGTACAGATTATACACAGTAAATAGCAAGACCCTGCCGCATAGGCTTACAATCTAATAAATGATGTCAGGATACAGGTTAAATTGTACTGGAACATTCAGTTTTAGATTGGAAAGACCAGCTCAAGTCTCAGCCATGAAGCTCCTTGGGTGAACTTGGGCTGTTGCTATTTCTCAGTTGAATCTATCTCACATTGTTGTTGTGAGGATAAACGAGAGTCACCTTGTTACACTGGCCTGAGGATAACAATGTAAGAAATGAAAGTAATGGGTTGTACCCAATGTTTGTCTAACTTAAATCTCATTCATTTCAATTGGTCTGTTTAAGTAGTGCTAACATTGGATAGAACACAATGAATCAGAGAACAACAACATTCTATGGAGTGTAAATGGAATTTGTATACTAAAGAAGAAATAATGTTTTTTATGGGAGGGCGATCTTATTTTGTTACCCCAATCTAATCAGCTGAAGAACCTATTACTGCCTGGCATGAGGGAAGAAGGAGGTTGACTTGAGTATTGTTGCATATCTGGCTGTGGGACTTTTTATTTCTAAACATGTATAGGATTGCGCCCTTAATAAAGCGCCTATAGAGTATCGCTACGTTCTGTAACCGTGACAACCACAACAGCGTCTGCTTGGCGCTGGAAAGCAGCGTCCTTAGTTACTGCTTTCCCGGGAAATCGCTAGAGGTCTCCAACGCAGCACTAGAGCCACTCAGTATCAGATTCCTCTCCCGCCATATCAATACAGATTCCCCTCCTGCTTATCTTCTCCTTCCCATTAAGAAGTCCATGCGGCAGAAAGGTTCGTTTCCGAAATGATCTCTTTGGTCTGCGATCCCTTTGGAAACACAACGCCCAGGCGTCTTTCCACCGCACAAGGGCCGGTTATAATATCACGGGAAGGTGGCTTATTACAAAGTGAAAAATCACAACGCGCATGCTGCCTTCCCATTCTTCTCCAGGCCGCCTTCCAAGGGATAACACTGACTTATAAATCACGCGTTTTAGCACACTCACGTGATAGTCTTTATACCAAGTCTCCAACTTCTCCTGTAAAATCCTGCAGGTCTCGTTGCTGATTAATCTTCTCAAGCTATCAGCCATAACTCCCAAAATGTGAAGAGATAAGGGGTGAATGGAGAATCTAGGCTTTGGGGAGGGGTTGGTTCTCTGCCACCGAAAGAATCAGCATCGATCTTTCTCCGCTCCGCGTGCTTTGCTTTTTAGCCACCCCAGGGTACCAAATGGGGGGAGATCGACGGGGAAGTATCCTCAAATGCTGGTGGCCTTGAGCTTGGCACAGCCTCGTTTCCCCCCACCCACAAGCCTCCTCTATGATTGGATCATTTTATACTCGTTGATTGTTAAACAAACTGACGTTTGCTTTGCTCGGATGCCAGGGACGCCACGGCTGCGCGAAGAGGGCCTTTTGGTTGTAGCAACGCCGAAAACCCCACCTCCCTTGGCCCGGCCCTGCCCTTGCATTCCTCCTCCTCCTCTCTAAACACAAGGATCCCGGAGACAAGTAACCCCGCTTGAATTCAACTGGGCTCCAGTAGGAAAATCGGAGGTGGGGTTGTCCCCTTAGGTTAATGAAACGACACCTTGAAAGCTTTTCAGCTTGGGAGCTTGCTTACAAATCACTCTATTCCCCACGTGGTCTTCCCCTTGGATGCCGCCGCCCCACTCCCCACCCCCGCCACCCCCACCCCATGAGACTCAAAGTTACTCCTTACTACGGTTTTCAAACTTAAGGCGCAGCGAGCCCACAAAACGGCCTTTATTACGTACCAGAGATGCAAATTTTAAGTTTGGGAGAAAATAACATCCCCTTTAGGGCTTTAGATATAATAGGCCACGATTAGGGCAATCTCTCACTTGTCTTCGCGTCGCTTGTATCTGAATGAAGGGACGGGAGGAGGATCTAGAACAGGTAGAGAGAAAGAACATCCTGCAGTCTAATCTAAAACGATGGGCCTTGATATAAGTGTAGAAAACTAGGGAAGTGAGTAGCAGTAAATGCTTTTGCTGTGCGGTACTTCAAATCTTCCCTAAACCAAAGGATTTAGGTCGACTTTCTAAAAATAATCACTAATCTCCAGAAAACAGGTTGAGATCTGTGGCGGTTCAGTGGAAGTTGACTCTATTGAGGTCTCCACGCACGCGCACAGACCCATCCCGAGAAATAGGAGAGGAACAAAGATAACTATAGGTGATGATGAAATGGTTATGATGACAGATGAAATATAGACTAAAGAAAAAGAGCATGTTTAGCTTAGAGAAAATAGCAAGAGTTGATGCTTTTCACATCTTTAGTGTTTCACAAATGAGATGGGCCCTGATCCACAAAATCTTAAGCCATAATAAACGTGTTGGTCTTTAAAGTCTGACCAGACTCTTTTCCTTTCTTCCTTCTTATTTATTATTATGACATATAAACTCTATGTTTTGTCTCCCCATTATACTTACAAACGAAAACAATTAAACAGAAAACCGCAACATAATCTATCAAATGCAGCAGCATCAGTGAGAAAAATAACAGAAAAATAAATAAAACTACAATGTATAATTATATAATGTATTTTTCATGGTTTTCAATCTTTGTAAACTGCCCAGAGAGCTTTGGCTATGGGGCAGTATAGAAATGCAATAAATAATTCAAATCAATCGAAACCCACATTGGCCCACATTGGCCCACAGGCCTTCCTGAAAAGCCAGGCTTTCACTATTTGCCAAGCAAGTGACTGAGCCAGGGGCCACAGCTAGACCTAAGGTTTATCCTGGGATCATCCAGGGTTCGCCCCTGCCTGAGCACTGGATCCCCTGTGTGTCACCTAGATGAACAGGTTTGACCCCTGGATGATCCAGGGATAAATCTTAGGTCTAGCTATGGCCAGGGAGGCCTCCCAAGGGAGGGCATTCCATAGGCACAGCACTGCAACTGGGAAAGCCTCCCCTCACACTCACCATTTTTAAGGCAGGGGACCCCAGACTTTTGAAGGCTCATGGGTAAGCCACCCTCAATGGCCCCCCTCCTACAGTGAGTCTACCTTTTCACCACCATTGTCACTAGCTGTTCTTGCTCACTCGTCCTGCTTCCTGACATTGCTACCACTTGCTCACTTGACAGGCACAAAGCAAGTGGGCAGCGGCATCTTCTGCTTCCCTTCACCGTTCTCTGTGGCAAAGTGTAAGGTCCATGAACAAGCAGGTTGCAAAGGTGAAGAGGAGGAGTAATTTCAGGGGGCTCTTGTCAGGGGGGCTCTTGTCAGGGGGGCCCTGCTGGAGCCTGGGCCCCTACCAGGTGCTCAACCATGCCTGTCTTTGATGCCTGCCTGCCAGTAGAATATGGAGCAGGGCTTTAAAGGTTTTGTTTGATGGGTTGTTGTTGTTTTTAAAAAATCAATTTATTTATTTATTTATTGCATTTCTATACCGCCCAATAGCTGAAGCTCTCAGGGCAGTTCACAAAAGTTAAAACCATCAAAGTATAAAACAAACATCAGTATAAAAACACCAGTATAAAAGCACAACCAGGATAAAACCAAGCAGCAATGCAGAGATTTATACATAATTAAAATACAGATTTAAAACAGCAAAGTAAAAAGATTTAGATGATATACTATTAAAATATTAGGAAAATAAAAAGGTCTTCACCTGGCGTCGAAAAGAGAATAACATAGGTGCCAGCTGAACCTCTCTAGTGAGCTCATTCCACAGCCGGGGTGCCACAGCAGAGAAGGCCCTCATCCTGGAAGCCACCTGCCTCACTTCCTTTGGCAGGGGCTCATGGAGAAGGACCCCTGAAGATAATCTTAGGGTCTGGGCAGGTACATATGGGAGGAGGCATTCCTTCAGATAAACTGGCCCCAAGCCATTTAGGGCTTTGAATGTCAGTACCAGCACTTTGAATTGGCCCTGGACCTGGACTGGCAGCCGATGAAGCTGGAAAAGGATTGGCATAATGTGGTCTCATTGGCCAGTCCCTGTTAACAGTCTTGCTGCCCTGTTTTATAAAGATTTTGCTGCAAAAGACTAACATGTAGCCCCTAAAGTCTTTCAATTGGTACAGAGAACAAAAATGCATTGTTGCTGTTTACCTTGTATTTGTACTGCCTGTAGCCAATGACTCAGAGAACTGCATGCTCCTATTTATGTGCCATGGGAGCAGGTTGGTGGTATGCCTACCACTTTCTATTTTTGAGAATCCCATCAGTTCTTAAAGGTCACAAAGCGGTAGGTTCTCCTAATTTATCCTTCTTATTTAGGTGTTCAGCCATGATTTGTTTCTTCACCACTGCAGACCTAGGGGTAGTCCCAGGTGCAGCCTGAAACCATTACATCTCCTGGTAGAACTTAGTTTGAATGTTTGCAGCCTCCTCCCACATTATAAACTATCTCGGGGGTAGGCAACCCAGTGCCCCGGCATAGCCAATGAACATTAATTATAGGAGTTGTCATCCACCAGGTTGTCTATCCCTGAACTATCTTCTAAATCTTGGCCTACAATTCCCATCATCCCTCCATCACCACTGGCTATGCAGGCTAGGTTTGATGGGGCTGAATTTGGACCACACACTAATCAATGTGGGTGTGGGGTAATAGGAACAAAATGGAAGTCAACTGTTGATTAGCATGTCGTCGGAATTCAGCCTGGGAGTTGTTGCCAAACCATCTGGAGGGCCACAACTTTGGCATGACTTATTGTGAAATTAGCATTGGCTGCCTTAACATCCTTACATCTAAGTTATAACATGAGGTGGCTATTTTGCTTCCTACTAGCAGTGGGGTGTGTGTGGGTGTGGGTGTAGGGAGGGGGGGAATCACATCTTTGTCCAAAGAGTGCTAGAAAAAGCATTTAAGATGAGAAAGAAAACGGTGTACCAATTTCTAAGGGAAACACTGACCGGAAAATGGGAACACTCCACCCAACAACAAAACCAAGCCCACCCAGCTATACTCCTTTTTTCTTTTTCGTTTTTGCATTATTCTGTAAATTGATGGTGAATAAAAAATAATTTTAAAATGTGCGGATCCAGGTGGACTCCCCTCCCTTTTTCTTCTCTCTCGTCTTTACGTATCCATTGCTTTGATCCCGACCAAATAGGCGGCTCTCTTGATGGCCACCGAGAACGAGGTGTTTCCTTCCCTCGTGCCTAAGGAATGGGCATGACGGGTGGGGAGCGAAGGAGGAGGATCCGATTCCAGTTCTTTTTTTCTCCCTCCCTGAGAGGCTCGCTGCAAAGACTCGCTCTCCCTTCTGGGTAGGGAGGGGAAGAACCCGAAGATGGCGGTGGCCACAGCAGCAGCGGCAGCCTCAGAACAGGTCGGTCGGTGGGCTGGCAGGACCGGAATGAACAGGCGCGAGAGGGGCGGCGGCGAGTCTGTGTTTTAATCGCCTTCCCAAATATTATGCCAACCCGGGTGGGCAGGAAAGCGGGCGCTGCGAGTGCCTTAGCCCGGACCGTTATGTGCCCATAGCTTTGCACGACGGCTCTATCGGAGCCTCCGCGGGCGCTTGGGTTTCTGCAACAGCCGAAGGGTCTGGGCGGAGCAGGGCCGAGGCATGGAAGCCTCCCCGGGGAGAGCCAGCAGCGAGCACCGGCTGTTATTGCTGCCCTGGGAGTTGAGGGTGGGTCGTCTTCGTCGCTAACAGCGCCATTTCCCTCGCTGTGAGAGCTTATTCTTCTGCGGCCTTTATTGTACACCTACCTAATATGGTCCTATATTTGTTTATTTCTTGCATGCTGCAATGTAATGAAAAGCCCACTGGCGCGTGTGAGCCGACTTGTCAGCTGGCGGCTCTCTCTGCATGTTGATTGAGAACCACACCCGCAGAGTTCAATGGGATCTCCTCCCAAGGCGCAGGATTACTATCCTCGTGTCCAAAAACCCAAAATAGCAATACTACACACCCAGAGGTACAGAAATATACTCTGGGCAGGATGGCCCCGCAGCGCCTGCGCGCCAAAGATCCTGAAAGGAGCGCCCCGTGGAAGGAGGTTCTGGCGTGGGCTTCTGCCATACAGCTATAGCAGAGGTGGGGCAAAACTGACACACGCACGCACGTGGTTGGACTACAATACCCAGGGACCATGCTGGCTGGGGCTGAGGGGTGTTGGAATCCAAGGACGTATGGAGGGCCAAGATTCCTCATATACAGGGATTTAAATGGGGGGTGGGGCCTGATCCTTTTGCAGAGACCTGTAATGTTGAACTGCACAGGGAAGTCGTTCCTCTTTGTGAGCATTTTTATGGCACTCAGAGGACTACAAAGCAAAGAAAAAACAACTGTTTTTTTATAGCCAACTTTTTTCTTTTTTTAGTGTTTGAGACTTCACTCTGTGCTTGTGTGTGTTTGCTTAGATTAAGGATCCATTCAGTCTTTGTCATTTTTGCCTCTCTTATTTTCTTCAAAACGTTGACAGACACTGTACAATTAGGCCAGGGTTGGCGAACCTATGGCCCTCCAGATGTTGTTGGACTCTGGCTCTCATCAGCACCAGCTAGCATGGTTAGGGATGAGAGAGGTAGGCTAGTAATATCTGCATGGCCACAGGCACCCTACCCCTGAATTAGACTCCCACCTCTTTCAGTTTTCAACCTGTGTCTAGAATTTCCTTTTACACTTGTTTGAAAGCTTTAAATGGAATTGTTCTTCTGTACACCACAGACATCATTAGTAATTAAGAGATATGCTAGCTGTTTGTCTAGTCATGTTTTGTGTTATAGATTAACATAGGGTGCAATCCTATGCATGTTTCAACAGTAAAAACTCCCACAATTCCCAGCATCCCCCAGCTAGCATGGGAGTTGTAGGACTTTTTTTTCTGCTCAAAAGCATGCATAGGATTGTGATCTTAATATATTAGTTATATTAAAGACAGTTCGTAAAGAAAAATTACTGGAATGCCAGGCCAAAGTCATACACAGCTATACCCGTATACATGCTTTTTCATACATAGAAATAACAGAGAAATTAAAATTGCTGAAGCCTTCATCAACTGTAGTTCCCTTTTCCTAGAATGTAACTACTTTTGCAACAAATTAATTTATTATAGATACTTTCTGTTAACTTTACAAATGTATTTTTCTTTACTACTTGAGTTTCCAACAGTTCTTACTATAACAATCACATTGCGGTAGAAATGAAAATTCATATTATTTTGTTAGAAATATAGTACATTGGACTTAATTTATTACTTGGGTGAAATTTTTAGCAAAGCTCTAATGGTCCTGTGAAGAAATCAATGCGTGAGAAGGCTGTGGAGCGGAGGAATATTAACAAAGAGCACAACAGTAACTTCAAGGCTGGGTATATTCCAATTGATGAAGATCGTCTACACAAAACTGGTTTGCGAGGCAGGAAAGGCAACTTGGCTATTTGTGTGATTGTCCTCCTTTTTATTTTGGCTGTCATCAATTTGATTGTAAGTATTACAGGCTACAAATACAATTGGTTGCGCTGATATTGTTAAGTTAGTTTTTATTAGACAGAAATTGAAAATATATTTGCAGTAAGCATGCTCACTGTTGACAATGAGCCTTAGTTTTATTAATGGAAATAAAATTCCTTAAAATAAATATGCTGAAAAGCCTTATGAGGTCATATGAATAACCCACAACCATGAGTAAATTTTGCAGTTCTTAGTAAACATCCTGTACTATTGGTTAAACTGTTTTGGTCTGTTCACAATTAATACGTTCTTACCCACTCTACATATCACTCTGTAAAATAACTACCTTTCTACTTTTCACCCCTTAAATCAGCAGCAGGCAACCCGTGGCCCTCAGATGAATTCCATGTGGCCCACAACACCTCTGGCAGGCTCTGTCTGGCAGGCTTTGTCTCTCCACCCAAGCAGGGAAGGCTTTTGAAACTGCGGATCCACCTGGATCCACACTTCAAAAGGCATCCCAGTGTCTGAAGGAATAGATGTACGTGAGAGAGAAGAAACAGAAGAGTACGGGGTAGTCATGATCCTGAGGGGAGAGTTGCTGTTGCTTCTGCCTCTGCCCACTGCTGGCCTGCAGCCCATGACCAAGGCAGAGATGGGGAAAGTGGGGCCAGATGATCTTGGACTGCAACTCCCATCAGTCCTACCCAGCACAGGCAATGGTGAGGCATGATGGGAGTTGCAGACCATCAACATCTGGAGAGCCACACATTCCTCATCTCTCCAAGGGTATTCAACCCTGTGGGGGGGGGGGGAAGAGATTGCCCACTCCTTCCTTAAACAGATTGCTAATCATTGTAAGAGTTAAGATTAAGCCATTCTGTTTCTCTACAATTTAAGTAGTAAAAGTGTTATTGTTTTTTAAAATAAATGGTTTCAGAGGTGGGCAACTTGTGACCCTCCTAATATTTTGCCCTACAACACCCATCTTTCCTCACCATTGGCTGTGCTGGCTAGTGCTGATAGGACTTTTAAGCCAAAACATTGCCCACCCCTGATTTATACATACATAGGGTGACCATAAGAAAAGGAGGACAGGGCTCCTGTATCTTTAATAGTTGCATAGAAAAGGGAATTTCAGCAGGTGCCATTTGTATATATGGAGAACCTGGTGAAATGCCTTCATCACAACAGTTAAAGCTGCAGGAACTATACTAGAGTGATCAGATTTAAAAGAGGTCAGGGTACCTGCAGCTTTAACTGTTGTGATGAAGAGGAAATTTCACCAGGTTCTCCATATATATATACAAATGACACCTGCTGAAATTTCCTTTTCAATACAACTGTTAAAGATATAGGAGCCCTGTTCTCCTTTTCATATGGTTACCCTATACATACATGTATAAGGGGGGATCCAAAGAGCTCAGTGAGGAATGCAACTTTAAATTTGGTTGCTGAGTTTTGTTTTGTACACATGGGAATACTTTCTGAGTCATTTTTGTGTCAACACAGACTGCCAATATTGTGTGGCTTGCCAGATACTTAACCTGTATTTTTGCTTTGTTTTGTTTGTTTTTTGTATCCTCCAAGCTGTCCAGAAAAACAGTTTCCCAAGCTTCTAGGGCAGCCTCTCCCAATCTGCTTTCCAGATGTGTTAAATGGCAACTCCCACAATTCCTAGTTACAGCCCAACACATCTGGAGGATTGGGGAAGGCTGCCCTAGAGACTCCAGGTTGGAGAAGGCTGCTCTAGGCCACTGTCCTACCTGATCTGTGGGAGGCATTCAGCTTGGTGTTTTACAAGTTGTGTCAGGCAAATCTGAGTAAAGAGTGCTTTTCTTAAAGGTATTTGGTTCAAGTGCTAATTCATTTTCCTAATGACGTTAACATTTCAGAACTATGAAACTATGGTTGGTTTACTTTTTTAGATCACACTCACCATCTGGGTTGTGATTCGTATCGGGCCCAATGGCTGTGACAGCATGGAATTTCATGACAGTGGCTTACTGCGATTTAAACAAGACTCTGACATGGGAATTATACATCCACTGTATAAGAGCACAGTGGGAGGTCGGCGTAATGAAGATTTGGTGATTGTTGGAGAAAACCAACCAGTAAGTATGTACTCCCTCATGTGCTGTTCAATATCTTAGGTTCGGCTCCATGTACCATCACTGGGTAGTTTGCTGGGAGTCCACTTCTCAGT
Source organism: Elgaria multicarinata webbii (assembly GCF_023053635.1). Taxonomy (NCBI): domain Eukaryota; kingdom Metazoa; phylum Chordata; class Lepidosauria; order Squamata; family Anguidae; genus Elgaria; species Elgaria multicarinata. Next base: position 56,806,094 of record NC_086180.1, on the reverse strand, counting down.
AGTGGCATGTATTCCATGGAATATCCTCCCAAGGGAGGTCCACCTAGCTCCAACACTGTATACTTCCAAGTACTAGTTGAAAACATGGTATTTCTTTGTTTTTGCAATTGGTTGAAGCTGTTCTGTGGGTGGTGTTTTGTTTTTGTTTTGGGCTATTGGTATTTTCTCTGTTACAATGTTTTTTATTTTATTTATTATGTACTTGATTTGTTGTATGTCACCCTGAGTTTATTTATAAAGAAAAGTTGGGTGTATGAATTAAAAATAGATAAATACAAATAGAAAGTAAATTGCTTGCTGACATGAAATGGCAGTACCAAATAAACACCTTATAAGTAGTATATTGCCTTTATTACATTTAACACACTATATCTACTTTGTTTCTGAAGATTGTGTTTCAGCAAGGGGGAACAAAACTCAGTGTTGAAAAGAATAAAACTTCAATTACCAGTGATATTGGTATGGAATTTGTCGACCCACGGACTCAGAACACTTTGTTCAGCACTGATTATAATACTCATGAGTTTCACTTGCCAAGTGGCGTAAAAATTTTGAATGTCCAAAAAGCATCTACGGAGAGGGTATGAACTATCTTTGACTGTTTACTTCCATCTCCAAATTATGTAATATACGGTGTAGCGTTAAACTCTGAATTCTATTCGCATTGTAGCTAGGATTCATATACATTTGAAGAATCATGTGACTAAGTAATGGTCTGTTTGTTCATGATCTGCACAGAGAATAGAACCCAAGATATACGTGGATATTGTAACCCTGCCAGCATGCCAGTTAGCTATTACATAGATCCCTTGGAATGATACACTTTTATTTACTTAAGCTTGCAATCCTAAGCATGCTTACCTAGGAGTAAGTCCTATTGAACTGAGTAGGACTTACTTCCAGGTAAATCTGCATAACTTGGGCTGAGAAGGGTGGTAAGCAACACACAGTGACAGCTTTCTCTTGAGCTGGAAAAGGCTGGTGGGGGGGGTTAAAGCCTGAAGAGGAATTGCAGTAGCATCCTGGATCACTTGTTACATACATGGAGAAAGTAAAGATGAGAGGTTGGTGTGATCAACTTCTAATATTGTATATTTACAAGGCAGCATTAATTGCTGCTTTTCTTGTCATTACAACCGACATAACTTACATCCTATACAACAAGCACAGGACATATGCAGGCTGGCCCTGTGCATGTTTTGTTTATTCAGAAGTAAGTCGCTCTGAGTTCAATGTGATCTACTCCTAGATAAGTGTGTGTATGATCAAAACCTAAAGAAGGCTGCAAACACAACATATGGTTAATTCCTATGAAGAAACAACATTGACAATTCAATGGGAGTTATTTTCTAGTAAGCATGTTTAGGATAGCAGCCTCAATCACATAACTATTTTTAAAAACATTTCTGTTTTAATCAAATAGTTGAGCAGCACTTTTTAAACTTAGGCAAATTTAGTAAGGTGGTTGGGCTTTTTTATAAACTAATACTATTTTTAGTAAATACATTCTATAGCTATACTCTTCCTTCTCAGATTACCAGCAATGCTACCAGTGATCTAAATATAAAGGTTGATGGGCGTGCTATTGTCCGCGGAAATGAAGGAGTTTTCATCATGGGCAAAACCATTGAATTTCTTATAGGAGGCCATATGGAACTGAAAGCAGTAAGTAATTCCAGGGTTTTCAGTTATTTATAAGAGCATGACCTAATTAAAGAAATGTCAGTCAATCAAATTTTAGTTGGTTTATCTACTAATCTATGGTTTTAAATTTGCAAATTTATATAACTTTTTCTAAAAAATATTACTGTTTGCCTTTGTGTATCTCAGATTAGCCTTGGAACCTGTACTACACATAAATACCTTCCAGTTCAAACTATATAGTTGTATTATCTTTTCCAATTCAAACATGACAGTTAGATACACATACACCTTTGTGTGTATTTCAAAACAGAAATTAAGCTGGAATATTCACATTGCAAAGCTAAAACAAAACAGCTCCTTTGCTTGGAAAGAAAAAGAAGAAAAGTACGTTGTTGTTTTTAGGTTAGCATTGTTTTCCCAATAGTGGCAAGATGGATGCAACTCCTTCCAATCCATTAACAAAGTGCAGGCTTTCTTGATCGAAACAGAGTTATGCAGAAGTTCCTGTTTCTAAAAATAGCTGACCATCTGCAATATACACACCCATTAATTACTGTACTCCTGAACATCTTGTGTTCATGAGCTGAAGTATGATTAAAAATATTCAAAATGAATAAATCAAAAATAATAGAAGAGAAAATTTGTCTGTCAACGCCAAGACTGTGAAACCCAGACACCTGAAATTTGGCATGCGTACAGAAGGGACTCTAGGGTGTGCATCTCAGGCTTGTTTTGTTTTTAAAATACACTAATTTTAATTAATCTAAATGTGGCCATGTTTGAAATCTGCAATACCAACTTCAGTCCCTAGGTGGCAGACCTACCCAATCAATACAGTTTGAAGCCAAGGCAGTGTTCTGAGGAACAGCGTTATATAGCTGCCCCCTCCCCGCTACTATGGGGAAGCCTCCCTTTCTCAGGGCAATGGAGTTGAAAGATCTCTTCCCTGAGGGAGCTATAGGGATGCACCATGTCAGGGGCTATGCCTAGGGGTGATTGATTGCATTTATGTCCTGCCTTTTTTCCTCCAAGGAACTCAAGGTGGCGTACATAATCCTCCTCTCCATTTCTATCCTCACAACAACAACTCTGTGAGGTAGTTTGAGCTGAGAGTCTGTGACTGGCCCAAAATCACCCAGTGAGCTTTTATGGCCATGTGGGCACTAGACCCTGGATCTCCCGACTCCTAGTCCACCACTCTAGCCACTACACCACACTGGCTACTGGGTGGGCACAATGTGTCCAACTCTGACAGCTGTGTAAGTTTCCTTGAAGGCTTTGCTGTATCAAACTAAGAGCTATTGCACCCCATCCAATACTGGGTCCATTTACTAAGAGCAAATAAATCCTGGGGCGAGGCTGTGTGACAAGCTTAACCTTGCATGGCTCTTCAAAGCCACTACCAGCCCATCCTTTCACCCTCCTGAACCAAGCAGAGATTGCAGCAACCACCATTCAAGAAACGGATGATCGCTTTGAACAGAGGAGAGGGTCTGCTTCATGTGTCACAACATGAAGTCTTGGAGTCTTGCAAAGAAAGAGAGATGGTACATAAACTGTGGTGCAAAGCCTCAAAAGAGAGGAATGGGAGGAGTTGGATGTGGGACATTATCCTGATTAATTGGACAAAATTTTGCTAAAGGAACAAAATGTTAATGGATTAATTGGATTGATTATTCTTATAGCCATAGTTATTCATTTACACTTTAGAATATTTATGTCACAACTCTTCAGAGTTTGAGGCAGTGTAGAACAAATATTAAAATATTTCTTTAAAACTCTGACAAAAACACAAATTCCAAAGAAGTTCTAACTACAGCAGAAACAAAATCTCATTAAAACTCAATGGCCAAGAGCCCTTTGGAACAGGCAAGTTTTACACGGCTTAGATGACTAATAAAAGAGAAAAACAATTCTGAATGTCATCAGAATTTAATTTTTGTGAACCGCCCAGAAAGCCTTGGCTACTAAGAAGGTATAGAAATGAAATAAATGGAATGAAATGAAATCAGGGCAGCCTTTCAAAGCCTTGGACAAATGGAGTAAAGTCTGTACTCCTCACTGCAGATAGCCTCACCACAGAATATTGTTGCAGTTCAGCTAAATTAAAGTGTAACATGTGACTACACTACAGCCAAAGCAATAATAATCAGTGCTGTATTGAGGTAAAGCCTCTCTCTAGCACAGGACTGCAGTGCAAATAACAGAGTGCAAGGAGAAAGAGAGTGGGATGACCCGTCTTCCTTAGCAATCCTAAAAGCTCTGGAAGTGGCCTCACTAGGACAAACATGTGAACAAGACTGTGTGTCAAGGTTACAGAAGAGGCTGAATTGAAACATTCATCTTAAGGAACAAATCATTCTGATCCTTGTCTGCCTTGTGTATTCACCATGCTGTTCCATCAATTAACCTGTGAAAAAAAATTCACATGAAAATTCACATTTTCATATGTATTTCAAATGTATTTTCTCTCAAAATACATATTTTAATGCATTTTGATACTTTGGGGGAGGTGTTCAGAACCGTGTTGAAATTCAGGAAGTGTGAAACTAGTGGATAACTAAATTCTGCAGATCTGGTTAGTTTGTATTGGAATTCACAAAGATCAAATTCCTCAAGCATTGCAAGTCTTAACAAGTGGAGGTCATAACTCAATGGTAGAGCACGTGGTTTCTACACGGAAGATCCTAAATTCAATCCATGGCATCTTGCTAAAGCAGGGGTGGACAAAACACAGCTCTCAGCATCCTGATTTTTTTTTATTTAGGAAAAATGTCATCCATAGCACTACAGAATACTCCAAAGGTCAAATTTAGAAAGTAAGCTAAATTTGACCTTTGGGGCATTCTGTAGCAGCTACAGATGCCATTTTTGTCCTTCAAAAAAACAAAGTTTTTTAATCAAGTGAGGCTCCCAGACCTAACAAAGTTGTCCACCCCTGAGTTAGATGTTATGTAGCAAGGCTCAAAAGCCCTTTTCCTGACATTTCCTATCAGAGTAGTTAGTACTGGGTTAAATGGACCACTGATCTAATCTGACTCTGAGGGGATCCGCACGTTGCTCCCAGAGCGCTTCTATGCGACTCCAGTGCACCCCGAAAACGATAGTCTGACTTCCCTGTAAAAGAAACGACGAAGAGCCGTCCATGCCATCGCTGCCACCGAGGAGCTCTCCGCTGGCGAGGAGAGCTCGGCAAAAGAAGGCGGGGTAGAGAGCTTCTTCCACTCTTCACCCCACCTTCTTTTGCCGAGCTCTCCTCGTCGTCGGCGGCGGCATGGACGGCTCTTCGTCGTTTCTTTTACAGGGAAGTCAGACTATCGTTTTCGGGGTGCACTGGAGTCGCATAGAAGCGCTCTGGGAGCGACATGCGGATCCCCCCTCTGAATAAGAAAGCTTTGTATTGTCTATTTTGCTTAAGTTTGGGTTTGAAAGCAGATATATGCATAGTCATTTGGAAATACTAGGATTAACTTCTATAAATGTTTCTTTGTTAGGATAACAGCATTGTCCTCAATGGAAGTGTGATGGTCAATACATCTCGACTCCCAAGTACTTCTCACAAGGATAGAATTAACACTGAATGGGAGCGCTACAAGCTTTGCATGTGCTCTGATGGGACCCTATTCCGTCTTCAAGTTAAGGGCAGCAACATGGGTTGTCAAACCTCAGTTAATCCATGTGGTAATATATATTGAAGGCAAAGCAGGCCACTATGGAAAGAGGAGGAGCCATTTGTTAAAGTTTAAACATTGCATGTTTGCAAGGTTCCACCACCAGCCGTTTGTGAATGCATTACATGAAGCACTTTTCATACAAGACACTAGATTTAAACAGTGTTATATTGATATTGTTCATGTTTTTAAAAAGTGATTTGCTATGTGTGACTCCATTTCAGTAAGGTAGTTAGGCACGAATATCACTCCAGAAGTAGTACTGAAGCTAATGAAACCGTTGCCAAAGGCCTGATGTATTTTAGTACCTTATTTTTGCAAACTTATACTTTCCCCCAATGTTTTGTCAGAACTTTATAAGACGAGAAGGCAGAGCTTTATTACTTTTTCTTAGGTCCTGAATGCATTCAGGCAGTTGTCTTTTGCAATTTCGTGTGCACTGAACTCCACATTCTGATATCCAATTAAAGTGGTTTTGTGAAGCATTTTTCAGCCCCCATGATTATAAAAATAGAGACTGACTATACACTAACAGATGTAACAGGTTCAAGTGACCAGAAATTATGTATCCACCTGTTAGAACATTACTCCTGTTGCTCTTACGTTCCCCTACAAGTGTATGCAAATCATTAGCTACATTATAAGGGTGTAAAGTTGAGCATTATTTGTGAAAAGTCAGATTTGCCTGAACAACGTTGCTGCAAATCATTTGGATATGTTCATAATACCATTAGCATAGATTTCTCTATAAATTGGTAGGCATTTCATATAGCCAAATATCCCTGAGGTTGAGATTACTGTATAAAATGCCTATAGATGCTCTAACATTAGCTGTATCCTGTTTTTCACACTTTTTGCCTCTCCTGTGAGACTGATCTCTGCAAAGCCTTTATGGGGCAGAGGACACTCTACAGTGGTAGTTTCAGGCACAATTATTCAACATTTTTAAGAACAGACCGTCATAAATCTTTGTGCTTCTCCAGTCTCTCCATGGATCGAGGCTTTTATACGAATATTGTAGTCCAATTATCTTGAATGTCTGCTTTTGATAACAGTAATACCAGTTTATTTTCCTGTCAAAACTGTAATTTAATCTTGAGTACCCTACTGAAAGACAGAGATGTTTGTTTGAGCTACAGCCACATGCTTACAAGAATTAATGTTCAGTGTTTCCCAGTCACCAACCCTCCTCTGTAGTCGGGACCTAAAGGCATATAAAAAATAGCAACGGAGGAATTAATGGATTTTGAATCGATTACGCCAAAGCAATTTTTCTACTGTGGTGCGGTTTCTATTTATTTGCACATTTGTTACTAATTACTTTATACAAAAGGAAATATCACTTTGATTTTAACTAGCTGTGCTGCTTTGTGTATTTAGACAGGATTTTTTAAAAACATATTTATGCCTTAGAGTCTGATGTGCTGCGTACAAACTACACACCCTGATTTATGAAGCAATTTGGACTTCTAATAGGTACCAAGAAAACTTTTCTTGTATGCATTTGTAAACTTTGCTTCAAAATAAACTGTACAAAATTGCCCATTTGAAATGTTATTTGAATGCCAGAATCATACACCAGGGTAGTATTATAGTGGCTGTGAGAGTGCCCCCACTTCAAATGTGATCACTGTCTGGCAGTAAACATCTTAGGTGGCCTCTGGTAAACCACACTCTCAGCTGTCACACTTCCCGGTAGTATAATAATAATGCTGGCCTAGTTTAGAGTTGTTGAAGGATTATGGAGCATAATATGAGAAGTATCAGACAGGTCAGTTGTATTGTTCACAACTACCCTATTTCTTTGATTCTAAAACACACACTTTTTTCCCTTATAAACATCTCTAAAAATGGAGTGCATCTTAGAATTGCGGGTGTGTCTTAGGTTTTTTTTTTCCTGTTGGTGGTACTGAAATTAGCGTGCGTCTTACAATCAAAGAAATACGGTAATGAACTACAAACTGGAACATCCAACACATTGGCCTCACCCGCATGACACTCCAGTCCTATCAGGATTTATGTAAACCATGAGCCGCAATGTGTGCTGGACGACATTTTGAAATGCAACCCTCGATTCGATTACTATGTGCGAAACTGGCCACTATGGGTTATTTGAGGGTTAAGCAACCCCTGCACAATCCTAGTACAAACCAAGGATTATGCAAGCGTTGCTTAACCCTCAACCCACTTTGGTCAGGTTCACACATGACAACCCACCAATCAGAGGCTGCATATTCAAAATGTTGTACAGCATGCACCACAGCTCATCGTGGGCTAAATAACCCCCAATGAGCCCAGCGTGTCATGTGATTCAGGTTACTGGGGTCTGCTATAAGATTGACCCATTTTTCCCACAGGCAAAAATAGGCAGCTTGGAGAGCTCTAGCAGACCACCGTATATAGCTAGTGGTCTGTGGTCAGCTTGGTGGGTCATACACTGTGCAAACCTATTCTAACATGTTATATATTAAATATATAAAGTTATACTCCCTTTGCACTCAGTCAAAATTGAGGATTGCCATAGAAATCAATTTCTGAAACAAAAAACACAAATACTCTTTTATTTGTGGGATATCCATTTTACACAAAATGGTGGGATACCAATCTTAGATTAGATGAAATAACAGTACTAAAGGTCAATTTGAGCCACAGGACTTCAAAAGCACACCTTAAGGTTGCAATATGGAAACACCGAAGACGTAAAAAGCAGTCAGCATCATAAGGTCAACTGCTGTTTCTGCCACAACAGTGTGTCACAGAAGAGATTGTAACACACATTTTGTCTCAAATTACAGAAAGAGTCAGTCTAAATTGGTGGATTAATTCTATGCAGGTACACAACCGTATGAAAGGACAAAGTCTAAGGCTTTCAAGAGGTATTTAGCAGTTGTAATTAGCCCAGGCACAAAGCAAATCTTTACAACTCAGCTGCAGAGGATTTATGCACTGTTAAATTCAGGACTGGGGAAGAGAAATCCTAAATTATCTAACATTCCAGTACCTCTAAAAGAGGGAGAAAAAAGTTACTAATGCTTGATAAGTAAGAAGAGATTTAACTGCAGGCACACAATTAAAATTATAAATTGGTTATGTAATAAAATGCACCTATAAGGTTTCAGCTTGAGAGACTGATGTGTACTAATTAAAAAGGAAAGTGGTACATTATTCACATTTAATCAGATGCTTTATGTTGCGTTTATATTACTGTAAATTATTCTAATATGGAACACTTTCCCAGTTTTGTTGCCCTTATTTACAAAAAGCAGTTAGATTTACACTACACAAATCAACACTACTTCAGATTAAGAGAACCAAGTTCCCAACTTCAATATTAAATTCCAATCCATTTGGCAAGAAAGAAAGCTGTACTGGTAGATGGTATTGTATTGCCCAAGAATTCAGTTGTTTCTGAAAGTCAACAGTGCTAATGAAGTATGTCATCAATCTTTGGTATTGTATAAGGAACCTATTTGACAGTACTTGGGATCTGATTTCCCCATGGACCAAATTCTCACTCAAGTATTACAAACTAGGTCATTAAAAAAAATTAGTTACATTAATCATTTTTATTTTACATCAGGATAATGCACACACATCTTGCCAGAATTGTTTTTAGAAAAGGCAGGGACATTTTCTGCATCAAACAATTCACTGAACTACCCCTTTTAAAAAAAAAGCATATCAAACATACTATTTAGAGAATTCCAATGATTAAAAACTTTCTCATGAGAAATAAACAGCTGTGACTGAAATTTGCTGTTTACTCAGAAAACATTGCACAAGTGAAAGAAGAAAGGATTTAGACTCCAACAGAACACTCTTCTCCATCAGAAAACTCAACAAAATCAGTAGTGTCAATGACTTGAAGGATATGTGTCATTCTAAGCAATCCAAAAAGGAGACATATGAAGATCTATTAAATGGTAAAGTTAATACTTCTAATCACAATCTAGCCAGCTTCCCCTTACCTGATATCCTCTAGATGTGTTGGACAACAACCCCTCCACCCCCCATCAGCATGGATAGCACACATCTGGAGGACACAAGGTTGGGGAAGGTTGATCTAAGCCATAAATCAATTCAGTCTTCCTTTTTTCTTATATTTGTGCATCTATATCAACAATAGTGAGAACTGTGCATCAATTTAGAACACAATTCCGTTTTAGAGCCTGCTTTTCATAGGAAAATTCAAGGGCCAATTCTCACTTTGTGAACAGAATCAAACATACACAATTCTGCACATCACAGGACCCTTTGGAGTGGCATTCCATGAACGAGGAGCGTCTTGTCATGAGAAGCTGAGGTGACACCAACCTGCTACCACTGCACAAACAGAAGCACTTTGCACATGCACCTTGAGTCACAGCTCATACCTTTAGATGCAACCAATCGACTAGCCCTAAACAATCTTAAGAAGCTTGATGTCTATACATATTTTTTCAGTAATTTCTGAAGCAAAAACCTAATCCATTTATTGAGGTGCTTGCATTTTGTACTCTAAGATTCACACCCAAGTACAAAAATATAAAGTGACAATCAGTCCCGAGAACTAGCTAGTCACATTTTTTGTTCACCTTACTTATGATAATTTTCATATTTTAACTAGAGCTCATATATGCTTTGGCCACTGTCTCCCATTACTGGAAGCTTTTTACCTCTCGAAAAAAGTCTTGCCATTTTTCTTTTTGGCGCTTCACCAGCTTTCATCTGCAGGCATAACAATTTTAACGTATGTAGTAGATCTTCAATAACAGAATGGTTTAATAAGCAGCTTGAAGCAGCACATTGCCTTATGGAAATGTCACATACCGGTAGATAAAGTTGCATGTTTGTATAATCTAAACGGCAAGATCTATTAGCCTTTGTATTTGCTTCCAGTAACAAGCTAAACAGATGGGTAATATTTTTTAACATGAGTCTATTCATATTCATAACACACAAAGACTACTTTTTGGTGACTGATCTTTTAGAAAATAGCTTTCTAAAGTCTGAATTCTACTACAACAGCTGAGATACGGAGAGCTGTGTATACTTGGTCTTTTCAGCCTCACTACACTGGCTTGCCTACTCACCCACCCCAAACACTCCAACTGAAGGTCAGAGGGGAAATATTCCATGATTTGATGAGCTACCACTGGAAAGGGGAAACGTTCAGCACCCTCCTCCCCACTTCAGTGTAGAAGCACACTGAGCATTTGCCTCTTTCTATCCCAGTCCATTATTTAAAAGTACCTAGTCCTAAAAGAGGCTAGTGCCTATACATGTTTTGTTAGTAATATGAAAAAATAAAAAGGTATCTGTATTGATTTGATGTTTATGCTAAACTGTGAGAGTTCAGAACTGAAACTGTTAACCTATTTTTAGCTTTCTGCAAAAATAAAATGCCTGCTAATGTTTTATTGCAAACTCCACAGTTAATATACTGATCATTAAACATACACTACTGGATTTTTGGAGGTATTTCCACAAGGTTTGCTGTTGCCTTAACAAACATTTGTCAAAATAAGAATTGAACTTTGTAAAGTTGAGGCAAAGTGATAACATGATAAAGTTGATAACATGACAAGACACATGTCTTATCCCATTCACCTAGATTCCTCAAGCAAGCAATGGCTTGAACTTTCCTGTGCAAACAGATAAGCAAAGTGGTCCCAAATGAGTAACAATGCTGGTGATTAGTGTGCCCATTGCCTGCAACAGGCATCCTGCCCAGAAATCCAATTTAAAAGAAGCCAGTACCTGTTGTTTAGATTCCCACATTGAAAAATTTCAAGGTAAGATTTAACAAAAGATTCCAGACCATGAAACCCATCCACAAACCTATGTATAATTCTACAAGAGGCTTCATTTTGCCTTTGCCATCAAGACATTCAAAACACTTTGGGAACAGCAGCAAAAATGAAATAAAGGAATATGCCAATTTACAAGTCTAAAACCCTTTTTAATCAGATTTTTAATTTAATCACCTGGTACCTATTTGAAAACTACAGTAGTCTTGAGTATTAGGAAGTAGGCATTATCACCAAATGGAAGTCATTGTGACATGTACATCTCTATTTACACTATAACAATTTGAAGAGGTTTTCAATTTTAAAAAGACGCGCTTACTAAACAAAACTGAAGTTGGGCATCTGCACGTGAAGAAATCATAATGTAAGATATCCTCTCAAAAACTGGCATCTTAAACAATGTTGCTAACTGGCAATAGTTCCACATGGTAATCGTCCCAACAATCACTTTTCCTGAAATGCTACGTCTGAGACCGAGTGAAAATTAAAAATTAAGTTACATGGTTATTGAATGCAACTAGAAATATGCCACAAAATTATTTTTACAATACATTTCTGCTGAAATAATTCCTAGGTGAAGCTTTTCTTTTATACACATATACAAAGTTTAGACAGCAATATACACATTAATCACAGTGAGGATGCTGGTAAGTTCACCATCTGTAGTGTAGATACAAAATGCAAAGCAGCCTTCGAAGAGAACAATGCTACACAGCAAGCAGAGCTGGCCTGTTAAACAGCAAAACACCAAAAGGTCCCCCAAAATGGGATACAGTGCAGGAAAAGCAGCATGCGCTTTTATACAAATAGCAGTTTATGGCTAATGGTAGACATAACTGTAGTAACAAAGACTCTTGAGCGGCTGTGCATAGTTAAAATTCCTATGTCATTTGTTTCTCTTTATACCACTCCACAAATTCATCCAGCAACACTGGCCCTGAAAGAAAGCCACAAATAAGAAACTTTGTATACATTAAAAAAAAAGACTTTGAGGAACAGCATCTGGAATTAAATGAAGTTTGTTTTTCGTGCAAATACATACATGCTCCATCTTCATCATAATTGCTGAGGTCAAGATTAATGGTTCTGCTGAATTCCAGAACATTGCACCACTGGTCCTTGTTGATAACCTTGTACTTAGATTGCTGCTTAAAACAAGAGTGATAGTTACTGAAAACAGAATTCTCCAATTTTAAGATACACCTTTTGAGAAATGGGTATTTCAGGCCAATATGGAAGCCAATTTTAGAACTGAAACTATCAACATAATATACCAAAATCTAAGTGCTATAGCTATAATATTTGAGGAAAAAATGTCAGGAGTTACCTTCCTTAAAAAATCTAGTATTATAAAAGAAGGCAGTCAAGGATATATGACTTATGAGTATACACTGCTGCTTTCAAAAACCACACACACGCAATAGACATATTTACTTCATTATCACACCTGCAAAAATGAATCACAGAAGGAATCAGCTAACACGTATTGCTAAAGAGAGCTAAAATAGAACAGTATGCTAGTGGACTTTTACTTGGATAAGCTAAAAACTTGTACATTTAGGTAAACCGTTTTCATGGCTAAACATTCACAGGGGACAGTAAGTCATCACCTCCAAAAGCTCTATTAAATATTAAGTGCCCAAAGCAGTTCAGATACTGAGGCTAACGAGGTTGCATGTCTAATGTCACTCAAACTCAGTTGATAGCATCCGCTGTTTCAAAAATTATAAAGGATACTAGAGACATGGAAGCCAACCAGCTGTTACCTGGTATCTCTCTCATTAATGTACATTATTTACAAGTAATTACTGCAAATATTCAAGTAAGGGAACATTTTCAACTCACTGCTAATCCTCAATTTTAATGTTTCGTATCGTAGGTTTTTTTTAAAGGTTTAAAATATAAAAAGAGCTTTCTACTTGTACCTCTAGGAACTGGTGAAATACTGGAAAAAGGGGCCATGTTTTTCCTAAGAGAAGTCCTAACATACACTTGGCAGTATTTATATCTAGGCTTCGCTGGTCCTTTTCCTGTCAAAGAGAAAAAATAAAGTTACCTTCAATACTTCTCACTTGAAATAGTATCCAAGTCAAACATTAGTTATATATTCTTCCCAATGTATAACTGATGTGAGAACTATATTTGATTATCTTCATCTAGTGCTATCTCTCTTTTTTATTTTTATCATTTTAAAATACACAAAGTGAAGCCAGACCTCCTAACTAGAGCTATTGGAGATTTAACTTTTACTCTTTTGACAAATGTCAGATATATGTATCTGTTCCATCTCTAGTCTGAATACCAGCTTCCTAACTTGGATAGCTAATTAAGGGCACAAACCAATGCATGTGTGGACCAAAAGAAGTCCTACAATTCCTGGCATATCTGGCTGGAGGACTGTTGGGAGTTGTAGGACTTTTTCTGTCTAAACATGCACAGGATTGCATCCTAAATAGATTCACAATTTCGTATTATTTTGTTGCACTGTCAGCTACAGAGAGGTACCAGGCAGTTCATTCCTGTTCTTCTCCAACAAAGCTTGGAGTTTCATCAGCTGCTCAGTGCAATTGCTCATCCTGAGCTCAGCATTAATTTGGTGCGTGAAAGCACTGAAGGAGAAGGCCCAAGACCCTTCTAACAATTCCACCAGCATGTGCCTTAGTTCCTGCAGAGAAAATTGTTCTATTCCAAATGTCCTCAAGAGGTGTCAGTGGTCGGCAATGTCCTTCCCCTGCATTCACTCTCTACGTGAAAAGTTGTGAGCCCACAGTTCTCATTCTCTCACTGTGAAATAAGTTGACTAAAGTAGTGGTGAGAGGAAATCGATAAGAGGACTACAGGGGTGACTCTTGGCCTATCTTAGGAAGAACCAGAGAGAGAGGCAAGGCCTCATCCTGCTGCTACTGGAAGAGGGGGTGGAAGAGAGAGGAGGGAAAGCTGAGAACAACCTCATGGTGCCCAGTGGTAGCTTGAGTCAGAGAGGGGGAAGAAAAGGAGAGGGGGGCCCAAGGCCTCATCTTGCTGCTTCTGGGGAGGTGGTAAAGGAAGAGAGAAGGGACCACTGCTGATTGGGTTGGGATATTGGAGGGAGGAGGAAAAGAAAGGAGAAGCTGAGGAAGGCAGTGCTTGTTCCCACACCTAAATTAGGGTTGGCTAAGAATCTTCTTCTCCCTTTTAACCTCACCACAACCCAGTGAGGTAGGTTAGGCTGGGAGTCAGTGATTGGGCCAAAGTCACCCAGTGAGCTTCATGGCCAAATGGTGACTTGAAGCCAAGTCTCCCAGTCCAACAATCTAACCACTACGCCACACTAGCTCACAAAGCAAAAAGTCCCCTCTTGATTTCTCCTGATTTTGCAGGGGGAAAGGTTTTCAAAATGGTACTGTATATACATATAACAATCAAATAGAAAAAATACCATAAAGTTGTCCTATTTTATTTTAACAGGATAGTATGAGACCATATGGGAGTAACTGAAGGAATTAAATTGATTTGAACAGTAGCTGTTTTGGGGTAATCTGGGGAACTGTTTGGAGATTCAAGTTGAAGCATTTGGAGTGATTTGGATGGGAAGCTAGCTTGCGAATGTAAAATTTAAATTCTTCTAGTTCTAAATTTGCAAAAATAGATACAAATTAGTATATGCAAATTATCTGGAATAATTTCTCTCAGGCCCCTGACCCTGGCTCTTTTGGATACCCAGCAATGCCCCTCTGTGGGAGTTTATGATGGGACAGTCTACCACTATCTAAAACTACAGTTTTCAGAACTAAAGAAAGGAAGTAGTGTAAGAGTCAAGCTGGGAAGCCATAAAATTAATGTAAGTGCAATAAAACACTAACTTGCAAATGATTAATTTAAGTGACTCGCTAGATTAATAAATATATACGACTGGATTAAAATTATAAGAACACAAATGGAATGTCGCACACTAAAGAACACTTGACTGAGTGTGCAATCTTACGCACGTTTAGACAGAATAAAGTACTATGACTCCTAGCATGCCCCAGCCACGATTGCACCCATAATGATTCTAGTAACACCACTGCAGAAACTTTTCCCCATGAAAGCAATTGTATGAGAAGTCATGAAAACAGAGTGATCAGAATTTGAACTACTCACACGTGCAAAATCAAATGCATATCTGTAAATAAGTTTAAAATTTGTAGGTTCATTTAATAAAGATCTCAAGTAATCCAAGGAATTTCTTAGTTTTTCTGTTGTATCACATCTGAAAAAAATTTAAAAAAAATCAATTTATGTTTCAGAGAATTAGCTGGACTATTATAATCATGATACAATTTTCTGATCCTACCTTAACCCATTTGTTTTTTAGAATTTATAAATTGCCTTTCCAAAACATTCAAGGAGTTACAGACGAAATATATAATTGCTATTATGTCTGCCATTTAATGTTATACTCTTAGCATAATATGCAGATTGAGACCTAATACGGTTCTTTCACATTGTTCATAGACATTTAGGAAAAGAAGCTATATACATTTGAAATTATCTATATATTCCGATAGCTACTGATCCAGTATTCTGAAGATTACTGAATCAGAAGGCACCGAAAGTTCGATTTCTTGCATACCCAATTTAAGGTTTGTAAGATTATGCTGCACCTATTCACAGGTGATGATTAAAGTTAATACTTACTGCAGAGATGTCATTCCTTTTAACCATTCTTGCAATGTAAAGTAACCCATGTTCTGAGCATCCAGCTTCCAAGCTAACACAAGCATAACTACCTAGTTTAAAACAAAACAAACAAAATTGCATTACAGAAGAAGCTAGTTTTCTTGAATGCTTAAACACCAAACCTAGCAACTTTGGACTAAACAACAAGTGCCTTTTTTAACTGTACCATGCTGAATGCTCTTATTTGGGTCTTTCCTACCCAACTCCCAGCCAACTCTCAAAACAAGAATGAAAGTGATATAAGAATCTAACTTGTTTCAAGGTGAGCAAACCTGCAAAGGAAGAACTGTGTCTGAACCTGCCTCACTCTCCTCAAAGCAGCCTTTAACCCTAGTCAGCAGCTAAATGTTGTACATTTGCCTTATTTTTAATTGAGCAAGGACCGACAAGCCAACAATATTGGCTCTGCCAGCAGAGGCACAAGTCTCTTCAACTCTCCTCCTCTCCACTATGAACACTGAGAGCAACAGAGGCTGTGCCCAGAATGCTTTGACAAGTCTCTTCCTTATGCTGCTCCCTCCCACCTGCACGTCAAGTCAAAGACAAGTAGGAGGAAGCAGCTGAGGTACAATAAAGTGGTTCCAGTCAAGGCCTTTTTTGCTGTTGACACTGGAAGAAAGGTGGCCAACTTTTTGGGGCCATGGGCACATTTGGCAATTTAAAGGAACTGTCCTGGACACCACCTCAAAATCACTGCCACGGAGACATAGCAAAGGATAAGCAACTTGCTCAAAAAACAGTACGAGGCAGAGGTGGGGTCTGAGCCCCAACATACTGAACAACTCCTTTGTATCTAGTATTCAGCACCAATAGAAACCTATTTCACAGCAATCCCAGCTGCCGGTAAGAAAATGTGTTCATTAAAAATAAAAAGTGGGAGAAGTAGGGTACCTTGGTGGATTCCAATGAAAGTCTCCAGGGGTGCATTAGTGCCCAGGGCACTACTGACTTTATATTTCTCCTGCGGGACATAGTCTGAGGTGCATAGTAAGGAGAGGCCTTGGGACTGGGAGCTATACTGGAGGCCAAATGGGAAGTACAAAATAAGCCAAAGGCAAGGGCGGAACCAAGGAATCTTCTACAATAATATCAGTAAAAGGTTTATTAAAGTGCCAGGTGCCTACGCGTTTCAAACGCGGTTGCGTTCTTCCTCAGGGCTTTATAACGTTAGTGAAAAAAGCCCTGAGGAAGAACGCAACCGCGTTCGAAACACGTAGGCACCTGGCACTTTAATAAACCTTTTACTAATAATATTATTGTAGAAGATTCCTTGGTTCCGCCCTTGCCTTCGGCTTATTTTTTATTCCCCTACGGGGGTTTTCTTCTTTTCGCACTGGCCAAATGGGAAGCCCATGAGGATAGGATTGTGTTCCTGGGCTGCCAGTTGCTTTATCTTTAAGGTGTAAAATTCACTCCATTTGTTAAACTGCTATTATGGTTGCTATTGGTCTCAACCTTTTAGAGATTCACACACAAAAAGGCAAACACTTCCTAAATATGCACCAGCACACCCTTGTTTGTAATACCTTTTCAACAAAAGACTTTTCTCTTCAATACAGAATGATAGTTTCAATTCGTAAATTGCTCAGAGGCTTCAGGACAGAGCAGAATATAACACAAATGATTTTTTTTAAGTTACAAGACTGTACTTCCCCATTTTTCATTATTTAAAAGTGAACAAGCTCTCTCTCTCTGTCAGCTATAAATGAACCTGAACTTACATTTTCTGGTTCAACCCCAATGTCCTCACAGAATTTCTCCATTCCTTCAGGACCCACAATATCATCTGTTCCTACAAGCAAATGAGACTGTGTTATTTTTACTTGAAGAATTACAATTAGGTTTTATCAATCATCCAAAATACAGGATTGTTCAGACATTGCAGTCCCACAACTATGCGGCTGTTCAGACCCTGCTCTATGCATGGGAAGGTGGATAGCAGGCTTCAGACATTAAGGCTTCCCCCCTACCCCACCCTCTACAATACTTTATTTCAGTCTTCACCAAACTGGTGCCCTCCAAATGTTCTGGGCTTCAACTCCCATCAGTCCCAGACATCCCAAAGGTCTGGAAAGCTGGAAGCTGTAGTACAAAACATCTAGAAGGCACATGGTTGGGAAGGCTCCTCTGCATTAAAGATGCACATCCACGTATAACTTTAAAAAGATGCAGAAATGCAAAGAGATTTCAATTGCTCCCCAAAAGAGAATTCTGAAAGCCTGTCTCCTTTCAGTGAACAGTGTTTCAATCATTAATCACGCCCTGCTTTTTCATCTTTTAAGATTTCTATTCACGGCTCCATTAAATAAGAGAGTCTGCAACTCAAAAGTTAGACATCCAACAACTCAAACACAACTTAGAACTGCAGACTTTTGCATCATTTGGTAAAGTAGGATTTTCATAAATGCACCTAGTAAGCATATTTGTAAAACTATCTGCAACTTAAAACCAAAATTCAAAATAGGTGCTCACTAGCATCTTTACTTTTTTGGAAGGCTAAATATATGAATTCTATTCTTTAAATTGAAGGGGGGGGGAAGAATGATCTGATCATTTGTTACAAAAGATCTTTTTATTCAAATTCAAATATAATACATACATACACACACACTCTTGAAATGTCAAGATTATCGGGTTAAGCAAGAAATAGTAAGCATTGCTTACCTGCATATTCATAGAACCATTCTAAGCACCTCTTGCTTGAGAACATGTCATCTTCTGTCTTTATTCTAGCAGAATCATATTTTCTGTACATGCTAGTTATGAAGAGAAAGAGATCAAGAATTTAAGTTTTCATTTCTATAAAAGATACATAAATACTGATAATGTATTGACAAGCATTTGAAAATAACCTCTTGTTTTAGTTAAGCCATTGATTTTCAGAGATTTGACACAATTAAACGAGTACTAGCACAAGCCAGATGACAATTTACAGCTATAACATATAACATTCCTATTTAACACATAGCATTTCTATATTGGAAACTAAGATCATAACAGTTGACACTCTTGAAGCAGGAGAAAAGGCCATAAGCAGAAGTGATCACTTCTCTGAATTTTCAGATTTCAAGTCTCCAGTTGTGGAATATATAAGGAAAAACACAAAGGATCGTAGTTTGATATCCTAGTTTGTTAACCAACTACAGTATGTACAAACCACAGTTTCCTATAGCTGGATAGAACAAGAAACTGCAGTTTGTTCCAAATTGTGATGAAAAGCTTTAAATGTCCTTCCCCCTGCGCCTGGAGGAAAGGGGGAATTGAGTGAGCCAAAGTACACCACAAGTCAGCCACATAAAGACAAGCGGTTTGCTGCTGTGTCTGAGCCAGGCCTATATTTTTATCCTGGCCTATATAATTTTAATGACTGGACTTTTTCCAGAGACAAGGTCTTAGAGGGGGAACAAATCTGATTCTGGTGTACATTCCAAGGCCACAATCATATCTCATAGGCCACTTTATTCGGTGGGTGGGTGGGATTATAATCAAAGATCTTATGTCCAATTCTAGAAATATTTCATCCTAAACAATTTATGAGTGGAAATACTGTATTCATACTTAGTTATTACATAATCCTCAAAGCATAAAAATATAGACTGCCAGAGCTAAGACATAAGGAAATAAAACCTGCTACCTCCTTAGTAAGCCAGTGGAAGAGTTGAAATTTGAGTCCACATGTCCTGACATGATGTCCATTCAAAAGCCATGACTCCTGACTGAAAAACAGATGCACAAAGTAAAATTACGTACCCATCATGTCTACTTTTTTTAGCCGAGAGGTCATCACCAGCTGCAGGTCGCCTCTTTTTTCTTGGAGGCATCACTTTGCTAAAGCAGTCTGATGAACTGCAAGACCTGAGACTTCCTGCGGAATAATTTGGAGGAAAGAACAAGGATTAAAAAGATGTAAAATCTTAACAACCAGCAATAATTTCATATAGTCCTACTCCATATCTCAAAAGAAGTTGAGGCAGCTGACAAACTAAAAACACAAACTTTAAAATATCAAACAATAAACCATAACAAAATAGCAGAGGGGCATTAAAGGTCAGAAAACTACACTAAAACATCAGCAGAGAAGTGTCCAACACAAAAAATTCTCAATTCTAAAAACAGCAACAGATAATTTTCTGTTGAAACCATTGTTACTTTGTACCTGAAACTGATACAGGTAAGTGCCAGTTGTACCGACTTAAGGCAGTTCCAAAGGCAGAGTGTCTCTACTAAAAAAGCTCAATTTCCAGTCACCACCCACTTAAATTCTTCATGAGGTGGTCCCCAAAGAAAGGTCTCCCAAGAGGGTATCGGAAAACAGGCAGTTTCATACAGGAGTCGGCAGTCCCAGAGATAAGCTATGATGTTCAGAGTTTGGTACCAGGTTAACACCAGCACTTTGAACTGCAGTCAATGAAGATCTTTTAAAACCAGCAAGGTATGCTCCATATAACCTGCACAGCTGATATACTCTATATTTTGAAACCAACTGAAGTTTCTGAGGAGTCTTCAAAGGAACCCCAACAAAAAAAAGCATTGCAGTAATCCAGTGACTAGGTTATTAAGGCATGGTTATCTATGCCTGGAATACATCGGCCTACAAGGAGTTGCCACTGATGCCACTTGGGCATCCAGAATAAGGCCCAGATCTGAAACTGTGAAACTGATCCTTAAGGGAAAGTGCAACCCCAGCAAGAACAGGTTGAACCTCACCTTCCCAGTTGCAACCATCTCTATTTTGTATGGATTTAATTTATTAGCCCTCATCCAGTCCATTACTGATCCCAGACACCACTGCAGTACTTCCACCTCACTCCGATAAAGAGCCAAAATAGTGCTGGGTGTCATCCACATAACAATGACAGTTTACTCTAAATCCCTGGATGACTTCACTCAATTGTTTCATGCAGAGGTTGAAAAGTATGGTGGTGGGGCTGGGGGAATGGGAGCACTGCAGAATACCATAGCATAACTGCCATGGCCCCCACACCCTGCCCCTAGTTCCTACCTTCTGAAACTTGTAATATTTTACTGAGAGTCAGAGGCAAAGAGAATTAACAAGATTGTACTCCTTCTGCCCTCTCTCAGTATTTGTGCCAAATTCAGGTCTGAAGCCAGACTGAAATAGATCCAATATTGATTGACTGATTTTTATTTAAGTAGAACTAGCAAAGTAACTATTTGGGAATTATCAGATCATCAGGCATGCTCTACTCCTTATTGCAAATTCTAAAGAATTAATCAATTTTTTAACAGCCTCTTCAAAAATCTAATCCTATGCAAGGTAACTCAAATTTAGAATTTGCCTTCATGTGAACTCCTATGTCACCTCATGAAGACACAGACACTTGCCCAAATGTCCAGCTGACCCCAGCCTTCACCTCCCTCTCTACATGCTGGATCTACCAATTATGTTCCCTTATATATAATCAGTATGATTACAGTTAATATGTACCAACTTCTCCAACTCAAATAAAATTCTATAGGGAAAGCAGAGGTGAATACACAACCAGATGGCATTGACAATGTAGTATCTTTAGCTTCAGCATTTATACACACACACACAAATGAAAGAGAACTGTGAATGGAAAAGCATGGGTGCACAGGCCATATTTTTAAGTGAGCCCAATATACAAGACTGCAGAACACCTTTCAGCTTGCACAGGATGCAAGTTAGGATGACAGCCGTAACTGACAACTCCTATGCTTTTTGGTGTATGAGTGTAACTGTGTAAGCCTTAACTCACCTTTTCATCTGAAGGTTTTTGATCCTTTAAAATGTAATCTATAATAAGCAGCCCAAGTGCAAGTGAAGGGCCGCAGCTCACAAATAGAGGGCATGCTTTGTCTTGATGTCTGGGAGAGCCACTGCCAGTAACTACTGGGTTAAATAAACCAATGGTCTGAATTACTGTAATACAGATTCATATGCCTATAATACTCATTCACACAACCCAATGCCTGCAGTGATGTTATCAAATGCATAGCATTGGGAGTTTCCATTATAATGGTGCTATTCTAAGACTATTTCATGTTTCAAAACTCAGTGGGCCAGTTCGCACACCACAGTGGCAATTCCTTGGCTAACCCAGGAATTACAGGGTTGAGTGGAGTGTGCAAGTTTGCTAGTTCTGCTTTTAATTAACAACCTAGGAAAACTCCATGGGCAATTATTGAGTTAATTCTGTGTTGTTTAACCCATAAATAACCCAGAGTTTCCAAGTTCACACATCATGAAAAAACATAGGAACAGGGCATTCCTGGAATGTTAATTAAAAGTAGAAACAACAAGCACGTGGTTCATCTCCTCCATTTGTCCCTGCAATTCCTGGGTTAAACAACCCGAGAATTGCCACCATGATGTACAAATCAGATCACTGGCAGCTGTTTCTTTCGAAAAGTGGTAGTATAACTATAGAATTAATAAAAGCAGTATCACAGAAACATACAATAAATTCTACTGTGTAATATGTGCACAATAGAGTCATCAAGGTGGCCACTGAAATGACTGTTAACATTGTAGGAATTGTGGATCAAGGACTCTATATGAATTTACACATGTTAAGGTTACATTTTTGAAAAACTAGTTGAGGAATGGACCCTTTGAAATAAGACATGTTATAGGGCTTCTAGTGCTCTGCTACAACAATAGTAAACACAAAGAGCAACTGATATAATGGGATTGAAATATATGTGGCAATTCTCTTTCCTAACACTGAACTTTAAAAGCTAATTGACTGGCCCCCAATTTTATGATAATTCCTAGAAAAGTTCATCTCTTTTGTTTGTTGGTATTAATCTCTAAAGAGTGGCAACCCAACATGTTTCCCCTACACCCAGCATTTTTAAAAATGAGCTCTACCTGTTTGACGATCGTCTTGACTGGCGTCTTCTGTCAAATTCTGTAAAACATTTAAATCAATGCAGTTAACTGGGAGTTCAGCTACTGCCATGTAGTTTTCAATTATCACCAGCTATCCCTTTTCATTTTACCACTTTCCTCCGCTCTCCCTATTTCTGCTGTGTCATATTTTAGTGACTGGCCTCTGTAAAGAGCCATGCAGACTCATGCAACTATAAATCAATAACAATATAACATTTATTGATTACATTTCTATGCCACCCAACAGCTGAAGCTCTCCGGGTTTCTATAGGGCTTCTCATGATAGGCCTGCTGTAAACTTTTCAAATAAAGACAATACACCTAAGACAACATTTTAGAAAAACAAACCATTTCCAAATGAATGATCTTGCAGGACTTCACATGTTAGGTTGTTTTTTCCCCCTTAGGAGTTGTATTTTCCCTTTCAGCAGAAGGTTGCAAGGTAGTTTGTTAAGAGATTTGCAGGAAGACATTTACCATAGAACTCTTTATCATATGCAAAGTACATTAGATCTTAAGAAGATGTGTTTTACAAAATCAGAAGCATTCAGGAAACCTTATTATTTCATTTCCCTTTAATGCTTGTAACTATCAAAATGTATGGACACAATGAAGATACAGATTTCAGAGCAATTTCCCAGAACACAGAATTTAAAAAAACTCATCCATGCATGCAAACTTAGTAAGAAGCTGCAGCTTAGATTCCCTCCCTGCACCGGACCCAAAGGCAGCCAACCAGCCATAGACGTGTTACTTACAACTTGCTAGTAAATGACAACATAATTGAATTAAGAACTGCCCTGAAGGAAGATAGTTAAGAAGTTGATATGACACATAGGCCTAGAAGTCTGCTGAAGTACAGATTTGAAAGAGGATATGCCAATGCTAAGGAAGAATTTCCAAAATCACAAACTTGCCAATATTCAGTCAGCACTTGGCTTCAGAACTAGTGAGCATGGCCAGAAGGATTCAACTTTGGGAATAGCTGAAGCAGCCCTGTAGGAAAGAGCAACTAAAGCAGATTCTAACATGAGAGACTGGTTGCCAGAGTACCAGTGAGGCTGTAAAGTGCTCGGGGATTATAGCCTTCAGAGCCGCCAATGACAGGAAAAGGGGGAGCAAACAACAAAGTGATGGGCAAGAGAAACCACGAGATTATCCAACTTAGAAAAGGATAGTACTTCTGAACAGGCACTGAAGGGACTTTTAGGAAGTCCTAGCAGTTGTGGCAAGAGTTGCTTAGGATGACTTAGCTGGAGGGATAGGCACTAAAGTATCTACTGCACTTTGAGGAAATAGCATTAGTGTGTGAGGGGAAATGAGTGTGTGAGGAGAAATGAGTAAGTATACAAAGGAGAAGCTGCGAGTATTATTTGGCTTGAAAATCCTTAAGATGTATCCTATACCTCTACCACACAATTACTCTGGGGAGACAAAGCATCCCTTTACAGAATGTTCTTGACTATCCCAAGAGCTGAGGGTTTACAATTACTGGCATACATATGGGAGTATGTGGGGCTGTGCGCTGTTTGTAGGACTGGGTACAACAGGACAGGCACTGGCACTGCAATGTGGATGGGGTGTGCGAGTGGGAATATATAAACAACATATGTGAGTTGTGCATGTAAAAGCAGCGTCAATGTTCATGTGAAGATGAGTACGAAAGCAAAGGGGGAACAGAACGGAACCAAAAAAGATATTACACATACTTGAATTTACATCCGTCTTCCATTTCTCTTTTCATAGTAATAGAAGAAGATTCCTAAAATATACATTTAAGACTATATAACTAGCAGATTCAAAAATTGCAAATGATTACCAGTCTATTAAGAGTGTGGTAAATCTTGTGAATATTTGCCAGTGTTGATAGATGAGAGTTCAGCTGAAAATCTAGAGAGGGAAAAATAAAACAAAGTTTTTTCTTATCTTGGTTATGTCACCCTATTACAGTGCTTACTGAACACCTTTCAAGATTACTGCACAGATTAGGCAAAAGATTTATACTGGAACATTTAATAAACTATACCCTTAATTGTGGATTGCCTTTCTTCTGTCACAAGAGACAGCAATTATGTCTAGCTTTTTAAAATGCCTGCAATCACCAACATTCCTGAATGCCAATTGGATCTCAAACCTCTAACTGCAATGTGAATACTTCCATTAAGAATACTACATCTCAAACACAATACAGCATACATTACTCACCAACAATGCACTTCAACAAACAGATTGATGAATTAAGCCTGAAATGAAATCTCATCATCTCTCACCTTGCTTTATAGATAAAGAAACAGAGAAATAACCTATGTCACAAGAATGAAATAAGGATTTCTAAAGTATGTGATAATAGACAGAGATAGACAGCTATCTCACACACATGCATTTTAAGTGCAGTCCTACTAGAAGACATAAAATCTGACAATGGATATGGCCCTGACTTTTTATTAATATGTACTTTGAATTTCAATAGGACTACTTTGATGTACTGACACCAATGTTTTAAAAGCCTGTGAACCAAAGGAGAGGAAAGGTGAAAATTTTGTACACATTAAAAATCATACACTTTATAACAAAGTCTATAAAAAATATCCATCACAAAGCCAACCAGAGGCATATCCCACGGCCATGTTAAGTGCGAATTGATCTTCCAAGTATTCTCTAAAGGGACATTTCCTTAATTTGTGGCACCTTAAAGACTAACACATTTATTAAGGCATAAGCTTTTGTGGACACTGCCCAATTCATCAGATGCATGAAATGTTAACCTCAAATTGGGAGTTCTATATGAGGGATGGGGAACTTGATGCCTGGAGGCCAAATCCAGCCCTCTGTGGATCCTGTCCCACTATTCCAACCACAAATTGTTTGGTGGTTTTCCAGCTTTTGTGTGGGTTTCCCCCCATTCTAAAAGGCTGAAATGCCTCTTCTACAGCTTAGTGACAGTATCGGCCTGTTCAGA
Organism: Elgaria multicarinata webbii; assembly: GCF_023053635.1. Lineage (NCBI taxonomy): Eukaryota > Metazoa > Chordata > Lepidosauria > Squamata > Anguidae > Elgaria > Elgaria multicarinata. The sequence goes on along the minus strand of NC_086180.1, from coordinate 56,780,453 downwards.
TCACACGTTAAGCCATGGTTAGGTCTCTGACCCTTTTGCAGCAAATGGTTAGTGAGCATATTTAAACCGTGATTATGTAGCCATCAGATAGGAATAGCTCACACAACATGCTAAGTCATGGTTCACACAGAACACCAAGCCATAATGTTATAGCTCAAAAGGTTTAACCACTGTGGCCTAATGTGTCATCTGAACAGGGTTTATGCATTTTAAATTATAGTATGCTAGTATTCTTTGTATTTTTGGCTCCACCCATTTGCCATCAATTCCACCCACCAGTATAATGCCACCCCCAAGAGCTTCTCCAAAATTAAATTAAATTCTTGGGCTGAAAGACATTTCCCACCCCTGGCCTAGTGGGATATTTGTAGGGACCTTGGAAAAAGAATTCTGGAGTACTTAAGAGATCCAGGCGCACCGATGTCCTAATCTAACTGAACAGGCTCACAACTGCATTTGTTGTTCTTGTGTTGTTATTTATTATTTATTTATTTATTTCATTTCATTTCTATACCACTCAAGAGCCAAAGCTCTCTAGGCAGTTCACAGCCATTCACAAAAATCACAAACCAGAACATTATACATTACAATACAACATAGTAAAAATATTTAATGTACAAAATGTAAAACAATTTAGTAGCATAATCTACCACTGTATTTTTGGCTGCACCCTCTTTGCCAACCCACCACTGGAATGCACTTCCTACTGCTTCTCCAAAATTGAATTTGGACCTTGGGCTGAAAGAGGCTACCCACAGGAGCGGGGGGGGGGGGGGGGGAGAAATGTAAACTTTGTTGTTGGAGGGTAACACAATTTTCATTTCCCCACCCCAGCAAGTGTCTACAAATCTGCCAATTTCAGGTTAACACGCCATGCATCTGATTGAGTAATCGGTGTCCAAGAATATTTGTTTCAAAATAAATTTATTATTAAAGCTGTCACAAGTCTCTTAGCTATTTTTGCCGCAACAGAAAAACACAGCTACCTCTCTGCAAATTGTCACAAAGCCGCACTTACAAATTCCTGCAGTAATTGGCTCTATCCCATTTGAAACTGGTTCAAGCCATGGTTAAGAAACTAGCAACACTAAACTTGCACAGAGCACAAACATCACAGGCCTGGGCCTTGCTAATAACTAAGAGGCAAGGATACTTGGGCCAGGATAACTGTGATACCTAGATCTAACCTGTACAAGACAAGCAGAACTACAATGCACATCAACTGTAATAGATCCCAGGGCATAGTCTGAAGGCACATGAGTCAGCCGCCTTGTTGAAGCTAAGCAGGTCTGTGTCTGAGCAGAGGTTGGAGGGGGAACCACATGTAGCCACTTTTGAGTTCCATGATGGAAGAAAGGTGGGATTATAAATGTAATAAATAAATAATTACCACTGTAACAGCTCATGACAAATACAGAATTGTGGCAACGTAATTGGCTCCATGGTGACAAATGTTTCTAGAATTGTGTATCTAAAGGTACCACCATAAAAGTTTTACAGTACTATATAATATGTCTGGCAGTGATATTTTTTCCTGGCACAGCAGCACTGAAGCATTATTCTGCACCAGCACAAAATCCTGGTTTGCCTACCAGCAAACACGCTGCCTTCCAAATTAAATCATTTGCTGGCAAAGATGTTCATAGGATTGTACATCAAATTTATTTTAAGATTAGCTTTTGGTCAGATCAGTATTTTTATTTTTACCTAGCCTTAAGGTCACTTACCCCCCATAGAAGCCATCACATTATCCTGAAAGGGGATATTTCGCTTGGCTCTCTTCAGCTCTCAAAACATACAAAACGTAGAACATAGTGTGAATATGTTTTCCATCCTCAGTAATACAAAGTTATTCTTAGCTCTGCAAAAACGATCTAGGATAAAAAAATAAAAAACACCCCTTTGCTATATGCCCATATGAATGCAATACCCCCTGTAAGTACATAGACTAGAGAGAAGTGAATTAGAATGGTCAAATTACTGCTGATGTCACAAAATAGAAAGTTCTGACCTGAACTGATCTACTAAAGCCATGGTGTCTTTCACTATGAACATCTGGAGCCCAATATGATTCATGGTGAGTAAAAGGGATTGTTAAGTTATATCCATTACTACTGAGTAATTCTTTGATTCAAAGAAACAGCATAGTCAGAGGGAAGGGTGGCATGTATCTAGCCTCTGCTTTGATGGACGCCAATTGCAAATACAATATTAGGCCCACTTGGCAGTTTCAATGTGTTGTAACTCATGTTTTTCAGGTGATTATCCTATCAAGTATTAGAGAGAACACAAGTATGTAATCGAAATACATATATGTCTCAGTGTGAAATAGAACTAACTAAACTGTGTAAGTGAAACTGAAGGAAGCCCAACAAACCCAGTGGAAGATAGATGAATTCTGTTGAAATACTTGAGTGGTTGTAAGCCTATCAAGAGTCCATCTAGTCCATCATTCTGTTCAAACAGTGGCCAACCAGCTGTCGACGAGGAACCCACAAGCAGGACACAAAAGCAACAGCACCCTCCCACCCTTGTTCCCCAGCAACTGGTGTACATGGCATACTGCCTCTCATACAGGAAGGAAGCACACAGATATCAGGACTACTAGCCGTTGAGGTAACATTTAAGTCACATTAAGGGAACAATCCTATGCATTTTTATATACAAAACAGTTCTCCTTTTTGTAGGACCTTATTCTGTCTAAACATGCATACAATTGCACCTTAAATGTACCTTGATTTTCCCCCTTAAATATTTCAGGTCAAACACTTGTGGTGTACTGAGACAAAAGAATTAACATGGGGCATTTTGCTTTGTGTTGGTGTTTACTAAGTAAAAGTAAAATATACAAATTGAAATTTTTCTGATGCAAATCACCCTATGCAAATTAGCCTAGGGAAACTTTTCTAATTCATTTTTTTCCCAGAAAACCCACATCACTGACACCCTCATCATTGACCCATCACGTTACACTCTTCCAGCTCCAGGAATCTACAGGGATGTGATGATTTCACATCTCTCTCCCTCGCTTTGGAGTAAGCTTTTAAAGTAATACAGTCCTTCAGAAGTACATCAGAAAGAAACGGAGAAGCCAGAAGTTTCTCCCATTCACAGTCATTCAGCATCTTCCTCTCTCCATTGTAAGTATTAAGTTGTTTTCTCCATTCACAATAACGCAGTCATGCTGGTGCAATCTGTTGTAGTATCGCAGTAGCTTCCTCTCCCCATTGTCAGTACTAGCCTGCTTTCCTCATCTACAATAACACACCGTTATTATTAGTAGCATGAGGGGTGCCTCCCCATGGGGAGGGGGACTGAGTGAAGTGTCAGCCCAGTCCTTCAAACTTCCAATATTGTAGAGCCACCATCCCCCTTTTGGGATGATGCTCTTTTCGTCAGGTACAGGGTAGATCAACCCCCTGGAGACGCTGTTCAGTGAATGGAGAAAGCAGGCTAGTAATGTCAATGGGGAGAGGAAGCTGCTGTACCACTGTGAATTCAAGAAACAACACTAGACTTCCTGCAGGAGGACTGCAGCTGGACAGGGCACGAGAGGATGAGTCAAATTATGCACAGTAGCCTATTAGATGGTTCATGATGCATGGCATCGTAGACTATTTCAAAAATAAGCTAATGGGTGTACTTTATTAATCCATCATAGATTGAAATGACATTGACATTTCTCTAAATTGGCTGAACTGGTGCTCTCTCTTTTGGGGTTGCTGATGTACCACAATGACTTACATAGGTACTTGTAGGCTAATAGTATGTGTTGACTACTTTTTATTCTCTTATCAAGTACAGATATTTGATACAAGAAGTTTGCCTGGTTTCTAGAACAAAGCCTTTTGTTTTGTTTAGAAGTTGAGAATATTCTGTTGACTGATAATGGATTCTGCCTCTTGGTGTGAACAATTAACAAGTCTTCAAATTTGCTCATGTTGGGAAATGCCAGTGAGTATTAGAAAAGTGGACAAATTTAATGAACACTTTAGGAAAAATATTATCTTCTCATTCATGTTGTATCATGCAGCTAAACTACATGATGATTCTATTCTTATAAGCATACACAGATATCCTGCCTGGTTCAAAGAATGCAAAGTCAGAGACCAATGAATTTACAAGTACTGAATAGGTGTCCAAAGCTGGAGCACGCATAATGCTAGTATTAAGGTGAAATGATAATCAACACAAATCTGCACTAAAGCTTTGTATATAATTAGGGATAATGTGAAAATAAGGCTGCAATCCTTATGGTTAATTGCAAGCAAATTTCATTAACTTAGTAAACTTACCTCTGAATAAACATGCATATGATTGGATTGCTTGTCAATCTTCACACATGTAGAAGAGAAAGTATTGTTTCCTAGAGCTATAGCAACTTTGTTGTTCTTTAACGCTAATCCAGATTAGAGAACAGCCCTTTTTATTTTGGGATCATTTAAAAAGTCTATTTCTAAAACATGACATACGACAATATTTACAGTAAAACCCACAAAGTTCTATGCAAGTTATATAAGCAAAAGGCATTTGGATGTTAGGGCTGGCCCACCTCTTTCCTCCCCAATGCAGAGCCCTGTGTCCTCCCAAAAGCCACTTGGGAAAATCTCAGGAAGTGCTGTGGGAAACTGCAGTGGGAGGGGGAAAATCTTGCACAAACGCTTCTGCCCATTTTTCAGCAATTTCTCCCTCCCGTTGCAGCCCCCTCCCCCACATCCCAGGCCTGTCTTGAGAGTTACAAGAAGTTTTGTTTGGAAAAGGAAGCAGGGAAAACCCAGTGCATGAGTAGCCCTCTGCTCATGGAACTTTTGTATACAACCCACAGTATATTGCCTCAGAACACAACACTACAGAAAACAAAGCTTCATATTTAACTTTCTTCAAAGAAAACGTCTGTTTAAATATAACACAACAAACTGAGTATTAACCTTCCAAATACATAGAATTCTCAATTTGTACTACAGCGTTACTTTAAAGACCAACGGCCAAATGCAAAACATGTTTACTAAAAATCAAGTTCTTTCAAGTTCAATGAGACTTATTTCCCAACAAGTATGCTTGACAACATGATCTTATACACGTTTACTTGGAACAGTGCAATCCTGTACATGTCTATTCAGAAGTAAGACACATCAATAGGGTTTATTCTCAGAAAAAATGTGCATAGGATTACAGCCCAAATCCCTCTAAATTCAACAGGACTTACTCCCTAGTAAGGGTTTGTAGAACTGCAGCCTGAAGCTGAAGCCTTCAAGGGCAATCTTAAGAACAAGAAGCAAGCTCCATTGGTTTTTTTTAAAGCAGGGGTGAGGAACTTGTGGCCTTCCTGATGTTTTGGCCTACAACTCCCACCAGCCCTCACTATCGGCTATGCTGGCTATGGCTGGTGGGAGTTGCCATCTATAACATCTGGAGGGCCACAAGTTGCCCACCCGTTTTAGAGGATCTATATTCCAAGTAAACATGATTAGATCCTAGCCTTGCAATTCAATTCTAAAGATTTCCTTAGCTGTGTGAAGACTTTTCCATGCACTTAGTAGCACCTTTTCAAGTTATAGTTCCCAATGTGTTTCATGGAGGCTGAATGAGAAAAAGGACCTCAGAAGCCCTACCGGATGTGCAGAAATCTCCCTCCCGCACTGTTCTTTGGATCCCAGCCAAACCAGTTGATTGTGGAGCAAGGTGTTTAGGACATGGGACTACTTTATCTAATACATAAAGCAGAAAGAGGATTGTATGGATTCATCTCGATATATTCATACAAAAATGAGGAATGCTGGATTCACGTGAGCTTCAGAAGCAGCTGTCTATGCTGGAAATCAAAAACTTTACACATTCTTCATCCTCTCCTGCCTTAGACACAATGCTAATAAAGATAAACTGGCCACAATGACCAATTTCAATATCTTATTAAAAACAAAAAAGGTGGTGAGAATCTTATTTGTGAGGAAATAACAGGAAGACTTCTCTTACTAGTGGGCCTAGCCTTCATGGTCAAAAAACAAATAAGAATCTGAAGAATGGTTGAGAAGCTTCTTGCAAAAATAACCAGGATATTTTAGTTAATATTTTTGAAGGAAATGGTGAGTAATAAGTTTGAAAACACAGCTTAGTAACTATTTAAAGAGATTCATATTTACCCAAAATCCCCTTGCAGGGCTGACTACAGTTCGTTGGTTTCTAGCAATGCAATCATACACATGTCTACACAGAAGCAAATCCCACTGAATCTAATGAGGTTTGTGCATAGGATTTACATAGGAGTAAGCCACACTGAACGCAATGAGATATGCTTCTGACTAGACATTTATAGGATCATACTGCAAGGTTACACATTTGAAATAGTGCAATCTTATATAAATTTACTTAAGAGCTAGTGCCATTGAGTTAGTGGGAATTACTCTCTGTAAGTATGTATATGATTGCAGCATGAGTTACTAAAATGATACTGAAGAACCTAAGGAAAGGATCCTAATTACAGTTTGCTTACTCATGAACAATATTCAGTCTAAAAATGTTTTGCTTGTACTGCTAAATGTGTCATTTCAGATGCTGCTTTTCTTTTCTTTTTTAATCTTGTGGTGGCTTTTTTCACTTCTGGTACTAGGAAATTAACTTCTATGTTAGAGAGAGTATTTTGGCTTAAATGCTGTACTGTTTTAAAAAGCATGTGGGTATTCTAAAAACACTTAACACTTTGTGCTTTAAGCCCAAGACACTTTTGGAAGAATTGTAAAGCCTTTTTATGGGGCTAGTGTTCAGTAGCCAGAACAGACCTAGGAAATGTAATTCTGATCGTTTTATACTGCCATTCAATGAGATATACATCCAAGCAAACATGGTTAGGATTATACCACCTTGGGTCTTGAAAAGGCAAGTGTGATGCAGATAATGCAGCCTTCTATTTTAAAACTCACTTTGTAGGCACAGGCAACCAGAAATTCCATGTAGTTAAGTGGTGGTGGAAGGGTGGATCACTCCACCCCTCCTCTGATATTGTGTTTGTTAGAAGGCACTTGTTAAAGTTAGCCTTCTAAGTCTTACATGCTAAGAGACAAATGGTCTGCTTTTTCACTCTGGCTTTTTCCCTTCACGTCTAGCAGAGAAACACAGACTTGTAGCCTTTCAACATGCTAGTAACTTTTGTAGGCTTCTTTACAAGGCTGAAAGAAATGTACATTTTTAGTTTTAAAAATCTGAAAAATAAGGAAAGATTCAAGACAGAAATCTACATAAGCAGTAGATTGTTGCTAATAAATAGGCAAAATACAGTACTTGTCTCCTGGAAACACTAATTAGTGGCAAGATAAACTGTTCAGATCCATTCCAAAATAAGTTTATTTGGAAGTAAGTTACTGACTTCAGACAGTGTGTTTGGGAACACAACCAAAAATTCCTTTACTTTTTTTCCTTTTTTAATCTCTTGATGATTTCTCCATAAAGCAGACAATGCTAATCAGGCAATAGGAAAGTTTGCCCAGTGCAGGTAAAACACTAGACAAGCAGCAAGACATGAACAAATTAAAGAGCAAAAATCACATGAATACAAGCTTCGACCTCCTTTACGGCTACCTTCCCTTCTTAAAAAAGAAAAGCAGGTACACCTCTCCGCAAAGCTGCAGCAGGCCCCGATTCCCCAAGTACGGCTCACTGCAAGGATCGCTATACCTGCGCTTTGCCCAGGAGAAAAGGGTTACGTGCCTGGGTCCGCTCTCAAGCTGCACCCCACCAGCCCAAACACAGGGGCGAATGGTGGCGGAGACAGGAGGGGGTGTGTGGGGAAAGACAGACAGTTGGCAGCGCACTGCACTTTGGGAGCTGTAGTGCGCAGCACACATCGCGCCGCGCAGGAGACAGGAGGGGGGAACTCAAACTCCCACAATGCCATGGGAGAGGGAGAGAAAGGGAGAGAGGGGTGTTCCTTTCTCCCTTTCACAGCGGGCCCCAGATCCATGAAGATAAAGGATGCCTTCCCTCCTCCCACTTCTCCTCTAATTCGGGGGGGGGGGGGAGATGACTAGCATGGGTGTGTTGGTGGGTGTGTGGAAAACCCACCTCATCTTCCCACCGGGCAGCCAGATTAATTTCTATCCGGAAGAATCCCTGAGCGAAGCCGGGCGAACTGCGTCACATGCCATTCCCACCCCCCGCATTCCCCTCCGAGGGCCACCCTCTTTCTCCGCTAGCCTCCTTTCTCCTCCCAGCCTCCCGTCGCCTCAGTCTCTCCAGCCCCTCACCCTCTGACACGTCCCCCACCCGCCCTCTCCCTCCCCACAGGAGAGCGTCCCCCCTCCCCCTTCCCAACTGCCGTTCAGGGGTCGCCAGGCGCCCCCTCCTACGCGCGAGACCTGCGCCCCTACTTACTGACAGCGGCAGCATCCGAGTGCATTTTTGTGCAGCGGTAGCGCGCGCACACACTGCCCCGCGCGGGCGGTCCGACCGGCTCCCTCACTGTTCCGTTCTGCGCTCTCCAACGCAAAAGCCCGCCCTCTGGCCCCGCCCACCCAGAGCCGCCATTGGAGAGCGCCTCCTCGCTCCGACCTCTCGCCGCCGCTCCGACGGGACGCTTCGGCTGCCACTCCTCCCAGCACGGCCTGCCGCGCCTGACTCGCCCATCCCGGGGTTTCAAGCCTCCCCATTGGTCAATCGGTTTGGAAGCGAGCCACCTGCTCCGCAACATCTATTGGGCTACTGCGTCCGCCAATCACCACACCAAGCGCGTGCGAAGGACGAACACTAGCGTTGTGTGGCCCCTCGGTCTGATTGGACAGGGCGGGTCGGACACCACGCCCACCCCTTGAATTGATTGGTTAGGAGTGGAACGCAAACCATTGATGGTATGAAGAGTTGAAGGGGGGGGGACTAAATAGTTTCTTGCTGTCATTGCTGAGAATACCGACGTGAGCATTTTAGAAGCAGAATTGCAATAGAATGTTGATACGGTATTCGATCCTGTACTTTATAGAAGACAGGAGTCTTTTAAACATTCATTAAACAGACTCATTTGTGGGAAATAGAGTAAACTCTGAGATCTTTTCTGAGAAGCTGAATGTGCATTTTCAGACATAGTTTACCTCTAAAAAAATTAAGAGCCCTTGTAAAAGATGCATGGATAAGTGGTGGAGGAAGGGGCATTAACAAAATCCAACATCATAACTGAAAGTTAAGTATGAGCTCTACATTACCAGTAGGTGGCACTCCTAGCGTTTACACCCGACACTGCTTTGCCATAAAACTGGAAGAAATTGAACACTGCGTCAGAAGTACAGTTTGACATCAACGATCGTTGCTGGATTGGCACTAGATGATGCATATTAAAGAGGCAACGTGATATGCCTTATTAGACCAACTTCTTTCTGTGTAAAATTAAGTGAAACTTTAAAGTACACAGATATTTTAATCAGGAACAAAAGCAGGCAATTGTGTGACCTATACACAAAGCAAGGTTACTTATTACAACCAATTTTTTAGCCTCTTTAGGTAAAGAGAGGCCTAAGCACGTAACTTCTAGTATTTAGAACACTGTTATTGTGTGCATCTTTGAGGTATTAAAGGTTATATAAATAAGCTAGTTGCTATTTGACGCAACTAAAAATATTTGCAGTATCTGCATTTGCTTTACCCTGAAGATAGTCTGTTCTAGTAGAAACAATAGAGTCCTGGGGATTCTTGTAATATAAATATATTTATTGGGGTGCTAGCTTTTGTGGGCTAGCACCCACTTCATCAAATATGTGAAGTAAAATCCAAAACTAAAAAATGTGTATATGTGCACATACGTGCACACACAGACACACACACGAAAAAGTTAAAAAGACAAAGGAAAAAAGTTTGTCAATAGTGTTAGTTCACATATGTGCTAACTTTGTTTTTCTGCTGAAAATAAAGCTATTGCTAGTGTCTCACTAGTCTCCCTGTCAGTGCCTTGGAAATCCACAACAATAGTTATAACAAATGTGATACATTTTCAGATATCCTGTGTATTCAATGGTTGGTTTCTAGGCCCTGCTTCCTATAAAGCTTTTCTTTTCAGTCTTTATATATACCTGCCAACTTAGAAAATCACTTTATGCATCTGATGAAGTGGGATCTAGAGCGTCATCAGATGAGCGTTTTATCACACACTCACTATGACCCACTTACGGATGTTCACGTGTCCTTTAGACGTCGACATCTGCCCCCCACTCCTTCCGCTCATTTTTCCGTAGCAAAATAGGTACCTTGTAATCCGTCCTTTTTCTAAAAAAATGGAATGTGCCGCCATTTCCTGCTGTATGGAGGAAAAGCATCGCGATATAAATGCCCCCTGAATGGGCCACGTGGTTGTTGCCGTTTCCTCTTTCTCTCCTCATGTAAAGAGACCATCCCTACTGTGGGACAGCAGCAGGAAGCCATAGCGCTGGTAGGGAAACATCCCTCTGATGATGCTTCTAGCCAATAAAGTTTATGCCATAAGAGATTCTCTATATGAGCATTTTTTAAAAAAATTTTTTGCATGCTTCTGATTAGTAACTTACAGAAGTTTGCTGGTTCTTTTCATGATGTCGTCAACCTCCAGGAAGTCTCCTGCACTTTTCTCCGTTTGATGGCACTGTTTCACTGAAGATATAGACCATTACCAAGAAGGAAGTTTTCAATTAGCAGTCTAAAAAAGCCCATCATAAACCTGGAAAGTCTTTGGAAGAAGAAAGACTGGTAAGGTGGCGAGATTTTTGCTTAATGTAGAGAAGCTCTAGATTTAGCCTACCCTGATCCTCTGCATTTTATTCCCACTAGGGGGAATGGAATTTACTCCCAGGTAAGTGAATATTGGATGGGGGAAAGCTGGAATTAAGCAGGCCGTAACAACCCCTTTATTATTATTATTTTATTATTTTAAAATGCCCAAAACAATGGCATGCGTCAGAGAGACTTGAGAACAATATTTTAGCACTGAAATCCTTGCAATATTACATCACTATTATTAACCCCATTATGCCCAGAACCCATCCTTAATGGTTTGCCCCAAATTGCCAACTTCCAGGCGAGCCATGCCAACAAAATTCACTGAATGGGAGGCTGAACCTCCCATGACTGAATGAGAGGGATGCAATGAACCCCAAAACTTTCACACACAAAAAACATTTTCTGATATTTGTTCCAGGCAATAGGCCGTATTCTGGAAAATGGCTCTGAACACCAACTTCCAAGTGAGCCAAACTAACCAAATTCACCAGTCACGCATGATTAGATGGGAGTAGTGTAATTCGCCACACAACGTCCACAGAAACCACATTCTGATACCTGCTATCAGCTGTATTCAGTATTGCAGGGTATATGGATTTTTTAAAATCCATCCCATCCATATTTCACAGATTGTCAGGCATCTTTCGCTCCAAAATCTAGTCATTGACAGAATCTGATTTTTGTATGAGAATCTCATTTGTTTACAAATGTGCTTTTCTGAGGTCATCAGAAATGTCTTTTGATCATGGTATGACATGTTTCCATACAACTCACATTTGGTTAAACCAAAAATATTGTTTTGTTTTTGTATTTTAATTTTGTAGTATGTATGATGATGATGATGATGATGATGATTTATATAGCACCATCAATGTTTTTGAATTTATTTTTACCTGCTTTGTGCATCTCGGATATGAGATGGAGTGCAAGAGTGTTAAATAGCAAATACTTCTCATGTTGCTTTATGGGCAAATATGCCTGGACACCCTTTTTAAGGGCCAGTTGTGGGGAAAGAGTATTGGAGACATATGGTCAGTTTTGTAATATGTTTACAGATATACAAGTTGGATGTGGGGAGCAGTCAGGCACACAGAGAGGCAATATTATTCTTTAAAGCATTTCTGAAGTGAGGTGGGTGATAACAAGGAACAGGACATTTTCAGTGGTGGCACCTTGTGCTTGAAAACCTCTCTCCTTGCCCATTTGCCAGATTCTCCCTCTACTAATACTTTTTTTTAAAAAAAAATGAGACACAATTTGATGTTGCTACTACTCTGAATTGTGATCTGTTGATTACTTTATTTATTTATTTATTGCATTTCTATACCGCCCAATAGCCAAAGCTCTCTGGGTGGTTCACAAAAATTAAAACCATTCAAAGTATAAAACAACAGTATAAAACCATAATATAAAATACAATATAAACCCTATTACTAGGGTTTATATTGTGATTTTATCTCTCTATATTTGTTATCTGCTTCTGGATTCTTCATGATAAATATTCTAAAGCAAATACAATAGCATCAGAGGTGCTGATGAATTCCCTCCAGATAAATGGTTCTCAAACTATGATCCAGGAAATGCTGGGTTCAAAATCAAAGGTTTTGTCAATGAAAAAGTTGATAATGTTGGACAGCTTTCAATCAGATTTCCATCTGATTGAATTTCAACAGAAACATTCTGTTGAATATTCACAAACATTCCAACAGAAACATTCTGATTGAAGCATTTCTATAAATCCCACATCAATCGCAGCAGTAGGAGAGTATTTGTGTGGATCCTAGGTTGAACTGTCAATTTACACCGGGCAATGATGGTGCCCAATAGACCCAGCCTGTGTTCCACATGAAAACTTAGAGCTATCTACATAGAGCTCCATCACACCAGCGGTTTAACACACTCTCACCACATCTGGTGTCACAGCACGGGACTCACACAACGTTGTCCCTGTCCTGCACCCATCTTGCCTCTTTTCCTCCATTTTGGATATTATTTTGGTCCGGGGAAAGTCTGGATTATGTTTCTTAAGTGGATTTAATGTGCCCTTAAGTCTCTGTGTATTGCTATCCTCTCACATTTTCTTTGTTGTGGGTGTGTGCTTTGAAGTCTTGCTGATGAAAGGGGAAGGTGGGGCAGTTCTCCTCCTCCAGCAAGCGAGTGGACTTATGTTTAGTGAGTTGAATGGACTTTTTACTGCTTTAACCTCACCTTCATTGCCTGCAGAAACGGAGCGCAGCCGATGAAATGTTAAATCAGTAAATTGCTAGACAACAATATACATGCACATCTAATGATGAATCACCGCGGACTCCGCAGCCTGAGGCAGTCTCACAGTCTTCTTTATGCCGCTGCTAGGGATAGCCTCCATTTTTTTTCTCTCTCTCTCCTGCGTAAGACTCCCAAGCAGAGGCTGCTCTCTCTTGGGCTGACCGCCTCTCCACCCGTGCCCTGCGCTTCTTCTGCCTTTGGGAAAACTTTTCTTTTTGGAGGGTTGTCCTTTGCAACATGCTGCTTTCCCCCCCCCCTTGCATCTTCCTCTGTTGCGTTGTTTCTCCCGACACCCCCAAGAGCTCCGCAGATAAAATTTATAGCTTCACTCGTCTATACTCCATAGCATCGTATGTATGCATTAACAATTGCACTACAAAAAAAAAAAAACCACCTCAGGAGATAAATCGCTGTTGCTGCTGCTCTTTGCCTAGATTCGAATCAACAAAAATTCGGGTTTATATTCAATGAGGAGCAATCCTGTTGTCATGGAGATGGGGGCCAAATGGCCAGCATGAGCACATTTTATTTATTTATTTACAATATTTCAATACCGCTCCCTATCCGAGGATTTCAGAGCAGTGAACAAATGAGGTGAAAGAATAAAAACGTAACATTTTAAAAGAACAGGTACAGAATAAACCACAGCCGGTTATTCGGGGTTAGCTTCTTGAAACAATAATGTTTTCAGGAGGTACTGAAAACAATAAAATGTTGGCGCCTGCCTGAATTCCAACTGCAGGAGTTCCATACGAAGGGGGGCACCACATTGAAGGCTTTTCTCCTGGTGGACTCCAGTCGGGCCACCAGGAGCATGACCTCAGTGGCCGGGCAAGTTGGTGAGGGAGAAGGCGCTCTCTCAGGTATCCTGGTCCCAAGTTGTTTAGGTCTTTGTACACTAGAACTAGAACCTTAAACCTGGCCTAGTAGAGAACAGGCAACCAGTGCAGTTCCCTCAGCAAAGGAGTTACATGTTGGAAAGGGGGAGATCCTGACAACAGCCAAGCTGCTGCATTCTGCACTAGCTCCAGCTTCTGGAGCAGCTTTAAGGGCAGCCCCACATAGAGTACATGTGTCCAAGGAACTACAGATAGATGGAGACCATTTTCATAAGTTAACTGTATTTTACTGGATAAAAAAGCAGACAGTGAAAGTACTGGATAATTCAGTTGTGTGTCCTCTGCACAGGAACACACGTATATGAAAATTCTGTACCGAAGTAATCCAAACTGAACACCGCGAAAAGCTGAATGCTGTGACCTGAATTAATTGTGCACATTTTGTATATTTCACATAACTTAGTTCACTTCTGCAGGGCAAAGCAAGGGTGATGCATATCGCTGAAGCTCTAATCATTGGAAAGTTGATTCAGCCACCCACTCTGACTTCTGCAGTTTTATGAGGTAGTGCCCACGCCCTTGCAAACATATCCCAAAATCATAAGGATTAGAAATGTGTTTAGTTAAAAAGTAAGACCTGAGAGAATAAGGAAACTGAGTTCTTCACAAAATAGCTGTACTTGCACAGAATACAAAATTCATAGTCTGAATACATATGCACACACATGGGTCTAGTGTGTGGTATGTGTAACCCAGTTTTTCAAAGGGAAGTGAAAAGTCACAGGAACCCCCTGACATCAGATTATAATACATGATCTAGGCTGCAATCCTATGTTCACTTACCAGGGAGTAAGTACCACTTAACTACACGGAATTACTTCTGAGGAGACAGATACAGGATTGCACTATAAATCAATTGAAATGAATATCATCCATTCAATTGGTCCATAAAACATTAACATAGTTGTGCCTTAGGCTTAAGGAGAATCTGATCATTGTGCATTGTCATTTGTGTTCCTTTTGTACAGATATTGGCAGGTGATCCTTCTAGCTAGCTTCCTTAAAGTATTTTGGTGTGCTCATGTGGAAGTGATGATTCATCTCATAATTGTGTCCTCCTTTGTAGGATCCAAATCTATGCAAAAAGAATAATGTGTTAGTATGATTATTTGATACACTAACAACACTTTCCTAATCATGCAGCTTTTAAATATAATACTTCATTAGTAGCAGCTGAGGATAAATGTTTTGGAAACTAGATTATTTAATTTGATTTCCCCCCTCAATAATCTAGTATTAATTGTTGCAGGCTTTCCGTACAGACACACTTCTGACATTGTACACTTACTTGGGACTAATGCTGCAATCCTATAGACTATACACAGTTATCTGGGAGTCCCATTGGACTCAGTGGGGTTTGCTTCTGAACAGGCATGTATAGGACTGCACTGTTAGCCTCACTTAATTAAGTGGACTCTATGCCTGAGTAAACATGCATATCATAATGCTATATGTCTCACTGACTTCAATTAGACTCACACATGAAAGCTAACTACAAAACTACAAGATATGCTTTTCTATATTTCTTTACCATATTCCCCTTGATATAAATAGCATTACAAAAAGGGAAGTTTGACACCAAATCATAGGTACAGGTGGCTAAATTGTATTGATTTATTTCTCATCTTTCATTTTCATAAAACTCAGATTGCAATTCCCAAGTTACTTAGCTGAAAAACCCCCACTATGTTTTATTTTTAAAATACACTAACCTTGAATTGAAGTGCATTTCCTTTGAAACTTCACTGGGATCAATGGTGATCTTGTCATTGTCAGCATAATTAGTTGGGTCATCTGGGATTCTAAATTTTGCCATTTGCAGTTCAGAATCACTCAGATGAGCATGAGAAATTCGAGCATAACCCAACCTGCCATAAATGCATATTTTGTTCAATGAAGTGAAACATCCCATTAATCCATTATAATTTTTCACTCATTCAAGATTCCCAAACTAGTATCTGGATTTTGTCACTGTGTGTCATCCTATATGTTACATTGAGATGATCTGAAACCTGCCCAGTGCCTAACACTGGAGTCACTGGTATCTGCTCTAGGTGAAGATGTTATACTCTTTTCTTTAGACATCGGTTCGATTCACACATAATGGCACAAAATGTGAGGGCCAAGCAGGAGTTACTTTTTTTCTTCAAATAAATTTCTATGCCACTTTTCTTTTCTTTCTTTTTTAAAAAATGGAGGTTAAACAAATTAACCCAACAATCGAACATAGCTTGTTGTTGGGTTAACTCCTGGTTATTTAACCACTAAACCCAGAGTTCCAGGTTCAGATATCACGATAACAACCCAGGAATTGGAATGCATGGGAGGCAGTTCACTTGCTGCCACTCAGCTCCAATAATTCTTGGGTGAAACATCCTAGGAATTGTCATTACTTGCAAACTGGCTCACAGAAGTGACTGGGTCATAGAAGTAAGCCCTTTATTGGCCAGAATAATTTGCTAGGATCCTGATTATGCAAGGGGAAGATATCTCAAAGCATGAGCAAATCGTTAAACATACAGCATGAAGACAAATCTCTACCAAATTGGATTAGTGATATCCACTAATGCCATGACAGAGCAAACTACAGCAATGATACTCAGTTCAATTGTGTTCAATTGTGGTAGAGACTTCAGCAGGATCTACACTACTGCTTTAAAGCACTTTATAACAGTGTTGACAACTGTTGAGGCCCAGGACACACTGCATATACAGTTTTCAAAACGTTTTCAAACTGCTTTAAAGCGCTTTAAAAGCAGTAGTGTAGATCATGTAGTTCATGTCTTGACTTCCTATACCCAGCACAGTATCTGCTCCCACTGTATACCTCTTCCTTAATCCTGACTGCCATGTATTCATATGATACTGTTTATATATCTGCAGTTTTTATGTATGCACTGTTTATATGTATTGAAATGGAGGCATACGAAGACCTTAGCAACAGTAGAGAAAGGGGCTGTAGACAAATAATTAAAGTACCTATTAACATACCTTATTAATCCACGATACATTATATAACTGCACCATCTGTCATTATCTGTGCTGTCAATATCCTAAGCAGAGATAAAAATAAATGGAAGAAAAATTGTTAAAAACCAAGTGTTATCAGATTCAACAAACATATCTTTGATGATATTCTTTCAGATGCCTAAAGCAAAGCTAAAATTTCCTAAAAATGCAGATATCTAAGGAATGGGGTTACAGCATTGCCTTTTATTATTTTATTTTTAAATATTAGCTTGTGGAAGTAAATAAAGGATATTGGTTTTGCAGATGTGAGAGTAGAGGCTGGTTCAAAAGGGCTTTTCACATCAGAGCCATCTCTTTGGTCATGTAGATTCTTGCATATGAATAGAGAAATGCATTAACTTTGAAGTAGACATAGGGCTGGTACCAATTTCCATGATGATGGCAGCACTATTTCCAGAAATGTGGAGGGAAAGGCACCCTAGATCAATAGCAAAGGAGGAGGCAAACTCTGGTGCTCAGGACAGAAGTAAATTTATTATGCTCAATGTGTTTCAGAGGGATTCCCTTCTGCTTCAGGAGCTGTTTTATATTCTTTCTGAATTTCCTGGTCTCCAAGAAGAACAATATTTTCTTCTTCATCGAGTGCTGTAAACACGGTTTTTTAACCTCAAAAACCAGTGTTTACAGCACTTGATAAAGAAGAAAATATTTTTGTTCTTGGAGACCAGGAAATTCAACGGTAATATAAAACAGCTCCTGAAGCAGGAGGGAATCCCTCCGAAACGCGTTGAGCATAATAAATTTACTTCTGTCTTGAGCACCAGAGTTTGCCCCCTCCTTTGATATAGCACTATTTCTAGAGCCACAACTATAGGAACTGATGTTATTTCATGAACTGCTTGTAGAACTGGGGGAAAGCTAAGAGTGGGAAGTGGCAA
Source organism: Elgaria multicarinata webbii (assembly GCF_023053635.1). Lineage (NCBI taxonomy): Eukaryota > Metazoa > Chordata > Lepidosauria > Squamata > Anguidae > Elgaria > Elgaria multicarinata. The sequence continues at coordinate 56,762,653 of NC_086180.1, read as the reverse complement.
GCATTAGGGCTTGGAGGAAACTGTTGATGATGGATGTTTCCAGACAAAGCTTTTATCTCACCATCATCCTACCTCATTCACAGAAATTTACAGTGGGTCCAAAGTGTCTTTTACTCATAGTCCTCCCATGTTTTCCCATTACATCTTCCAACTTTTTCCTTACCACTGAAAATTTCTTATGGAAAAACAGATGGAATATCTGCACAAAGACTTCTAAGTAATACCTCTAGGAGACCTCTGTCTGGAAATACCCATAGTGTTGCTTAAGATGTAGGAACAAAAGTTTTCATAGACAGCATGTGGATCTGGGACTTGGAGCTGTCTATATGGCTTAGTTGCCCCATGGTGGCTGCACAGTGCAGCTGCGCCGGTTATACGATGCAGCCACCAACTCACAGCCACTGCAGGGCTTCTACACACTAAAAGAATCAGGGACTTACACTGACATTTTTCTTCAAAGCAAGGTCACCACAGCCCTTCTGCCAGGTGAGGGGGCATTCCGGGATGGATAGTGACCCTTGATTGGTCACCAGAAGCCGGGCAGAGGGTAGGTTCGGCAAGATGGCTGCTGGAAAGTTCATGCTGCCTCTGCCATCAAGATTATCTGCCGCCACCCGGCAACAGTGAAACTGTAGAGTTTAATGGCAAAGCGGAGGCATGAAGGCAGGGCCAAAGTTTTAAAACCTGAGATGTTTTGAATTTTTGTCCCAGATATACATGATGTCTAGGAAAGGAAACCAGCCAAGGAAGAAACATGAGCTGAAAATTCAGTTAGATCCTGAGTTGAAAGGAGTGGCATAAACACAAGAGTGCTGTAAACCTGGTTGCCTCAATGAGGCCTGAGCTTGCTAATTTGGAAGTCAATCAGGATGTGACTGAGTATTTGTGGCTGCAAGTGGGTGAATGAAAGGGGGGAAAGGATGAGCTCCCTGCTCTTGTGAACTCCAGACACTTCTAGTTGACACGTTATGTTTCTCCATGGAAGTTTGTGCCTGAGGCTGCAATTCTATACCCCCTTCCCCCCTTCTGGGTAGTCATTTGTAAGATTGTGCTGTAAAGACTGGCAACCAGGGGCCAGATGCAAAATGGGGCAGGGTTCCTGCACTTTTAATAGTCTATGTAGAAGGCGGAATTTCAGCATGTGTCATTTGTCATGCAACTACACCTCTGAAATCCCCTCTTCTTCACAACTAAAATACAGGAGTCCTGTCCCATTTTGCATCCAGCTACTCTAACATATAGGAAGTAACATATAGTGTGTAATAGGAGGGAGGGTAGATATTGAGTATTTCTATACCAAAAGAAAACCCAGCATCTGTACTGCAGCTTTCTGGCTTCTGTTTTCATCCCACAATCACATGTTCTCCCTTTACACATACTTTCTCCCTCCCTCCCTTTTTTCCCCTTTCATCAAGAGTTCTGTATGAACCGCCCAGAGAGCTTCGGCTATTGGAGTTATAAAAATGTAATAAATAAATAAATAAATAAATGTTTCATTGATACAGCCACAAGATGGCGCAGGTCTGCCTCGTTCTTATGCTGCTTCTTATGATGGTTTTCTTCTTTCCATGCTGAAACAGAATGGGGATCTGTTTGTTACCACATTTTTTCCGTTATCAGTTATCACCTAGAAATCATGAGGCAGACAGGGAAGGACTGACCAGAAAACTTTTGTGAGTGGCCAGTTATGAACCTGCTCTAAACAGCACGTTTAGAGGAGCTCATTATGCATCAATCTGAACTTTTAAAGAGCTGACCTTGACACCTTTCATCCATGCACACAGAATTTCATTTAGTTTACTAGTTCAGACATAAACATATGTCGGTGCCACCAATATAGTTATTGATTTTGGCTTGTTTTTTTGTTTGTTTAACCTTAACTCTAATACCTTAACATTGCCATTTTCAATTAATTGCAAGTAATCTCTGGAACCAGGAGCTGAAGTGATGTATCCTAGAAACCCAACCTGATTGGAGCTCATCTTCAACAGATCAGAAACAGCTTGTGCTTGGAGCTTTCTGTCCAAGTCTTCTCTGCAAAAATAAATAAATAATAATAATAGATGACTTTTTTAAAAGTCTTCTTTCTAGAAAAATCATGATATACAATGGAGAGCATATATCTTGGCTAACACCAGCAGCAATCCATGACTTTTCTTATTGATCACATTTGTCTGCCAGCCTTTCTCTAAAGATCTCAAAATTTCACCCATGGGGTATGTGTTATCGTTTTATATCCTTATTGCGTTCATGTGAGGTCGGCCAGGCTGAAAACATGTCCAAGACCATCCAGTGATCTTCATGTCTGAGTACAGATTTGTGAACCGCCCAGAGAGCTCCAGCTATTGGGCGGTATAGAAATGTAATAAATAAATAAATAAATAAATAAAATAAAAACAGCTCTCCACCATCTAAGTCCAACGCTCTATCCATTTTAATCATGAACAAACACCATTAGCCTCAATACCTCAATCATAAGCACTTTCAGGATAATTTTGTCATAAGACACTGAATAAAGTGAAAACAAAATAAAATGGAGCTTATTTGTCTAGTAAGCAAAGCAAAAGGAATCAGTTCACAGCTTTAATCACTAATGAAGTGCTGAAATTTATGCATTAGTATTCACCAACTTGATGCCCTCCAGATGGTTGGACAGACTACAATTCCCATAATCTCCAGCCAGCATGGCCAATGGCCATGCAATCTGGGGAGAATGGAAATTGTAATGCAACATATCTGGAGGGCACCACATTGGGGAAGGCTGCATTAATCAATCATATGGCTCACCAGAACATACAGCAAACCTGAGTCCCTAAACACTATCCTCTATTTCTTTTAGTCTATTTTGCCTATTTTCACTTCACTATTGTTTTTATCAACTATTCAATGAACATGGCACCAGGTTACTTATTCTCATCATCAGTATTGGGTGATATCTATCCATTACCTATATCAAAATATTTTCTCAGATGTGGCTGAAACAAAAACAAAAATAATACGACTCTACTGCTTAGATTATACACTTTCATTTTCTGTCCATGCAAGTGATTTTCATACATACTCTTCATTCCCAAAATGAGCAACCACAAAATCCACCAGTTTTCCTGTGAAATTCACAGTCATGGAGATGGCTGGTGCTATCTCTCCCTCTGGGGAAGGGAGAAGATGATGTCTGGATTTCACAATCGGGTACCTTGACAGAACCATCATCCTGCAATATAAAATGGATTAAATGGAGAGGAGGAGGATCATGTAAGCAGCTTTGGGTTCCTTGAAAGAAGAAAAAAGTCAGGATAAAATAAATAAATAAATAATGTTGCAGGACTAAAGAAAAGAAAAGTGGGGAAAACGTGGAATGATTGTGCATTATGCTCTGGAAAAGGCTACATTCCATGACGTCATGGGGAAAACATCTAGAAGATTAAGTTGAATTTTTCCTCAACGCTGGTGAATGATGGGACAGAATCCACCACCATAGAAGGTGGCAGCAGGCTCTCTTAGGGGGCATACGGCAGGCAGCGTACCCACAGTTCTCACCTCCAACATTTTGCTGCCACCTCCCAGCATCTGCTATCTGAGATGACTGCCTCACTTTGCCGAATGGTAGGGTCGGCCCTGCCTTCAATCCCTAGACAAGTAGCTGGGGTGTGTGTGTCACAAGCCACCACCATCTCTATCTGTTACCTTATGTAAAGCCTAGAGAGTCCCTTCACTTCATACAACAGAAGAGCATTCCCATTGCAATACATAAAATGTCAGCATCTTCAATTGCCTATGGTGCCTCTGTAACCAAATGAGTCACTCACCCCCAAGTATGATCCCGGGTACTTGGGCCAAAATCTGTATAAAAACCAAGTTTTTCTCCTAACCACATGGTTGGATCATTGTTGCCAATGAATGGCTTTGAGGCATCACTCTCCACAATAGTGATAAAATCTGCACCTGAGAGACAAAAATGATTTGAAAAGTTGTAACCATGTTAATAAATCTTCAGTAAGCCATTTCCCTTTAGGTGAAAATTAAGGCTAGACTATAACAATTTGGGAGTCTGACTGTTTAATTTGCTTCCCATTAGAAGAACATTGAAGTACATTATTTGCCCTTCCATCTCTGCATTGGCTCATGGATTTTAATATGCAAAGGAAAAACATTCTGAGTTGGACCCAGACTTTGTCATTCTTAGAGTAAACCCACTGAAATAAATGAAACATTAGTGATGAGTAACACAAGCCCCATTTATTTCAGTGGGTCTGCTCTAAGAATAACTGAGGCTGGTTCCACCAAACATCAGCAATGCTAGTTTATGTGAAGGGTAATGGAAGTTTTAATAGGAAAAATCAATATTGCCATGATTTAGTTTACGCAAATGACTTCCTCGAGTTCAGTACAAACTTGCCTTTGAAAATGGACACAGCATTATAATTTTATTTATTTAAAATATTTATAGGCTGCCTTTCATTAATTATAGTAATTAATAAACTACACCAATAGCATTTGTATGTTACTTCAGAGTGTTAACATACATTCAATAATCCTTACAAGAACTCAGTACAATAATTCAACATTATCTGCTGTATTATTCCCATATCATCTGAAATGGAAGGGAACACAGCTCGATGGAAGAGTACACGCTTTGCATGCAGAAAGTCCTAGGTTTCAGCCCTGGCATTTCAAGTTAAATGGATCAGGTAGCAGGTCATAAAAAAGAAGTCTGACTGGGACTTTGAGTGTCATCAGATTAGTGGATTTTTGCATTTCCCTACCATCGCTATGGCCTCCTGCTGCTGTCCCAAAATAGTGACAGTCTCTTTACATGGGGGGTGGAGGGAGAAAGAAGCCACAGCAACGACCATGTGGCCCATTCAAGGGGCATTTTCCTGTACACAGCAGAAAATGGCGGCACATTCCATAAAAAAAAAACAGATTAAAGGGGGTCTATTTTGTGATGGAAAGACAAGCAGAAGAAGCAGGGGGGAGACGTGGGAGGCGGACATCGTCGTCTAAAGCATGCGTGAACATCCGTAAGTGGGCAGTAGCAAGCGTGCCATGAACCACTCATCTGATGACACTCTTTGATGAGCCACTGTCAGTCAAAGTAGACAATCATGGGCTTGATGGAACAATAGTCTGACCTGGCATAAGGCTGTTTTCTTTGTTCCTATGACACCATTTGATAGCTGATGATTGGCTGGAGGTAGTTCCCATTGCAGAACCAAATAATGGGCAATAACTTCCATTGCTACTAATAACTCATATTTCCTAACAGAAGAAGTTCCCTTTCCCTCTGTCACCAACGGAAGAGCCTTCTACTGTGCAATGGAGGAACCATACGGTGCACAATTTACTGTTGTTGAAAGTACCTGTTTGATTTAGCAGAATGGCTGATTGCGCTAGGTTAGACCATCCATTATTATCATAGCCAAACCTGAATGGCCAAATCAAGGCCGAGAAGTCTTTCTTTGGAAGCTATAGAGAATGTGAAAAGAAAAAAAGAAACATGCTATTGGGTTCTTTTCATAGCATTTAACTAAAATAATCGTATTACCTCTCAGTAACCAAAGAACACAAAGTGGCTGATAGCATTATAGATGCTGGTAGAATTTGTAAAAGCATAATACGTGTCCAAAAAGGTAATAGGAAGGTAACGGGACAAGTTCACACAAAATGAAAGAATTAGCCCCAATTCTCATTAGAAAGTGTGAATATGAGCAGGTGGGCTATTTTTTAAGAAATGTTTGAAAATTCCTGAATTTGCAACCACTTTTTAGGGCAGAAAATTAAGCATTTTGAAATGCACATTTCCACCACCACCACCAAACACCCCCACACACATTTTCACACTTTAGTTCATGGGGGTGAGGGAGTGTGCACGTTTGAAAAATACCAACAGAAATTAGCACTTTTCCCATTCAAATGTGTACTTTTCCTGTTTGAACAAGCAAAAAAAAACACCAGGTTGAAACTGAAAGTGGGAGCGAGCAGAAATAGGCTTCAAAGAGCATCTCTACATGAAGGAAAGAACCAGCCCCCTAACAGGCATTCCCCCCCCCCCCCAGCTTGTCCAAGTTCACTGCAGGCTCCGATGATTTGTAATTGAAACCTTCCCGTCTGGCCAACATTTCATAAACCTCAAGGAAACAGTGTCATCTAGTGGCAGAACTAATCCTACTATTATTTTAGATACCAGATTAACTCTGTGTGCGTGTGTTAGAGAGATTTCCAGAAGAAGGCACGAGAGACTTCCTGGAGGTTGACAGTATCATGTAATGTACACACAAATTTCCGTGAATGGCCAATTAAGAGTGTGCAATAAATTGCTCATGTAGAGAAGCTTAAAGAGATTTTTAGAAAATTTAGACATGCTCAGAAAACCACTGCTTCACTTGTCCCTGATTCTCATCCCAAACTGTAAATAAGCCAAAAAAACATGTAACTGCATTTCTATACATTCATCCTGTGCTGCTTTTGTATCTCCCTCTCCTATTGACTTCTCCACTGTAACCCCTTGGAGGCAGGGAACTGTCTTGTTTGTTTGTAAAAATCTGTGAAGTATCATATACACTGTTAATGAGATATAAATAAGAAAAAATAAGGGGAGAATCAAAACAGGAACTTCTTCCACAAAATATGACCTAATCCTTGTGCAAATTTAGGGGAATTAACATATTTTAAATTATTGCAGATAATCTGTCTATGTGCTGGTTCATCCATCCATATATGTATCACTTGATTTCTCATCACTTGATGGTTTGAGGTTGAATATGTGAACTGGCTCCATTGAAAGGCACTGCATATTGAAGTCTTGCAGAACTCGGAACTGTGATTAATATGTACAATTAAAGCTTCACAGATGATAAGTATTGAATACAGTTCCATTCACTCCATCCCAAAATATTACTTCTGCATTACTGGATGCACATGAGGATGTACTATAAAACATAAAACATTAAAATAGATACAGAAGAAGCAAATTACTTACTCCGTGGCCTAGTTTTTTCTCATAAACTTTATATCGCAATCCTAATCCCAATAAGCCTACACCTACAAACAGCCACAAAACTAGAAACAGAAGGGAGAGAGAGAGAGAGAGAAATGAACATGACATGTTAATATTAAGGGAGCATGATAAGAAACTGATTTCAAAAAAAATATAAAGCTTACCAAAAAACGCAGGGCTCAGCAGCATGACAGGAATTTAACATAGCAGAATTTTTGTAATACAATAAACAAGACAGCCTATGTGATGTAGTGATGAGAGTGTTGGACTGGGAACTGGGTTCAAGTCCCACTCAGCCATGTAACTCACTGGATGACTTTGGCCCAGTCACTGACTCATCCTAACCTACTCTACATGATTGTTATGAGGATAAAATGGAGGAGGAGGATCATGTACACCACCTGGGGCCCCTTGGAGGAAAGGTGGGTTATAAATGTAACCAAAAAGAAAAAAGAAATAACAAGACAGATTTTTGCAGAGGCAGTATTGCACCCCTTCCCTCCTCTCTTCCTTTTCTCTATTGCTTCAAACTGTAGAATGGTCTCTGATATTGTTACACTTACCCTACCTCTCTGAGCAGTGAGAAGTTTCGGGGTGCAGAACTTACCAACATTTGTTTGAAAGAGGATGCTGGAGGCTTATTGATGTTTTGTAATGTTTGCATTTATTTACAAATATACAGGGTCAGCATAGGTTGAGAGGCACAGCTCAGGCACTCCAACAGACATCCAAAGTCCAGTGCTTGCACATCAGGTCTTGAGAGAGAGACCCAATACCCCCAAAATGCTGTTAACTTACAGAGAGCATCTCTGCTTTAAGGGAAATTGCATTGTTTACCCAGGGCTGTTGTGCTTCCTGGTTTTTTGGTGCAACTGATATGGGCTGCATGGGCTGCATTAGACAGGAGGAGAGGGGTGACAAGGGGGAAGTTTTCTGCTGTTCCCCCAGGGCTCCTTTAAACAGCAGCCATGTTTCGATACAACGCCTCCATCCATGACATGTGTGCAAAGGAGAGGGGAGGGGGAGAGTCATGTGCTATAAGTCTGCAACCCTCGGCACACTTCCTTGGGAGTAAGTCCCATTGAACACAATGGGACTTACTTCTGTGTAGACACATGGGGAACTACTAGCACAAACTAACAGAAAGAAGAAAAAATGAAGAAGAATCATAAGCACAACTTTAATCTAGCATAATGAAGGGTCTCCCTTACTTGGGAGTAAGCCAGATCCATCTCCTTTTGATGCAAGGAGGCATTTTACCTTCTTCTCCTTCCGATAGCAAGGAAAGTCTTTCCTCAGCAAGTTTATAGTGCAATGTCAGCTTTACTCACTGCTGATATCCCGCCATTAGGAGTTTATTCCAGCTTATCTATGGGTGTGGTGTTTTTTTTTAAAAAAGGAATACCACAGGAAACATCCTGTTTGTTTACAGCATCATGTAACCCACCCGGAAACATCCGTGAGTGGCCAGTCATAAGCATGCTATAAAAAGCTCATTTAAAGAAGCCCAGAGTCCAAATGAAGCTCGCTCATCTCTGTGCTTTTCTCTGTCTCAAACTGTGATCACTATTGTTTTTGGTTTTTGATATACAGACACCTAGATTGCAACATACACAACCAAGGGTGGGAAGGGGACAGGCATGCCCTTTAGCCAAAACAGCTCTCACTTTCCAGAGGAGTCTCCAGGTTATAGCCAACATTTACAACTACATTTGCTTTTAAAGTTATTTCCTGGCAATTTAGCCAGTAAACTACCAAACAAAGTGAGATACTTAGCCATTTTTCCAGGGCCATGAAAAGGGGTCTCTACACTCTAGCACTACTACATGGTCTATTAACCCTGCCCAGTGAAAAGAAAAGAAAACCCTCTGGTAATATTTTCTTTTGTGCAAGCCTTTAGAAACTGACATAAATCACTATACTCTTCTCACTAATTTGCTTTTTGTAGCTAGATCTAACTCTTCTTCTTTGAATTAATTTAGGTGTTTTGGTCCTGAAAGTGTAAGTTTTAAGGAAAGGGGAGAAAACAGTAAAGTACGGGCACAATCCTATGCATGTTCTGACAGAAAGAAGTCTTACAACTCCCAGCATTCTTAGCTAGGCATGCTGACTGAGGGATTCTGGGAGTTCTAGAACTTTTTTTTCTATCTAAACATGCAGAGGATTGCACCCTAAATGTAGAAATTATTTTTCCACACACATATGAGGGTATGAGTCCAAAACTCTGAAGTCTAGATTTTTGGCTTAAAAGCACATGTTCACCTGTAATAACTGGGTTATTGCCACATTAGCACGACTTTGCAACTGCATCGTGTCTGTTCATAAGTTCAAAGCACTAAACTTTTGGACAGATAAACAAGCATAATGAAGTTGCAAAGATATTAATGGGGCAATAATCCAGTTATTACAGGTGACCATGCATTCTTTAGGGAGAATTCTAGACTGCGTTGTCTAAACATTAGTCTAACAGTTTATTTACACCTAAATACCTGAACACATTCCCAGGCTCTGCACAGTTAATGCTCTGTAAGTCAGTTGATGTTTGTTTTTAGGAATGAAGGAAATGCATACTTACATAACTTGATGTATTTTTCACTTTGTTTGAAGAGGGGCTTATGACTATTTGTTATTCCAAATAGACAGTGAAGATCTTTCCTGCAATCAACTAGTGTGCCTATGACAATAAACAGCATGATAATCCCTGTAATGAAAACAATGCAGACTTGTTTCTATATGATTGGTGGATTAAAAAAACTTGCATACATGAAGCCAAATAAATATTCTAATTCAAAGACATCATAAATCTGCTACCTTGCTAATACATAGTAGTTGAAAAGTAAAGTTTAGAGATGTGCAAAGCTCATCCTCATTTAGTACTCATACACTAAAGCAAAAAATGTGAACAGCAGGATGAGACGGGCATCTTGAAAAAGAAGCTTCTTTTTCGGGGTCTCAAAGAGTAACCCCGGCCATGCAAACTACACGTGGATTCTACGATTCTGTCTCCTTCTATTGTTGTTAGAAAAGGGGACTCACAATGAGATCCAAGTATGGATAATGAGATTTAGACATGAACTGGATAAACAGTAGTTCTCCTTCAACACTTAGGCCAGATCTGCACCAAGCAGGATATAGCGCTATGAAAGCGGTATGAAAGCAGTATATAAAAGGCAGGAGCCACACTACTACTTTATAGCGGTACTGAAGTGCACTGACAACTGTTGGGGCCCATTGACACATACCATAGACCTCTTTCATAGTGCTCTATCCTGCTTGCTGTGGCTCCTGCCTCTTATATACCGCTTTCATGCAGCTTTCATAGTACTATTTCCTGCTTGGTGTAGATCTGGCCTTAGTTTCATGAACATGCAGGACTGGATACTTGTTCTGTTTTCTAAAGTCTACTGGATAAAATCTCATCCTGAACTGCTTAATGGCTGCATTCCTATACCCATTTACCTGGGAGTAAGTCCCACTGAACTGCGTAGACATGCCTAGGATTGTTCCATCCATCTTTTTCGTTCTCCCACAGGAGAATACAAAGCATAAGTATTTTTTCTGGAAACACTTATTCATAACTTCTAAGTCTTACATTCATACAACCCTGAAAGGGGGGAAAAAACAGCCTCTGTGACTTATTGGATGCTTTTAAATGTTGGGTTTCAATTAAGTGGGGCAAGCAAATAGGAAAGGATTGTGAACCTGTTCTAAACTACAATTTACAGCTGTCAGAGATCAAACAAAGCAAAGTTGATGACTTCTCCTGATTAAGAAGGGCAAACATACCCAAAAGAATGTGGGAGCTTTCTCTAGCATAAATTCCACCGGGCACAAATTTATAAGCTGTACACCACACACAGAAGAATACTTCTAGCACGAACGTGAGCATGGCTGCACTCATGACTTTTCCAGGATGTAAACAGCTAGCAAAGCATCCAGCCATGCGAGGCCACATGCACATTGTAAAGACAGCAAGGAAGTCACCAGCAATGGCTGCATACCATGTTTGTAAGCCAAGCAGACCAGCTGCTCCTGCTGCACCTATAAAGAAACCAACAAAAATGATGTTCTTATTATGTTGTCATGGGAAATTACTGTTTATTTCTGCTCTGACTGAATTACTGTAATGTGCTCTATGTGGGGCTGCCCTTAAGGCTGGTCCTGAAGCTGTAGCTAGTGCAGAATGCATCAGTGTGGCTGTTGCCAGGAACTCCCCCCTTTCAGCATGCAACTCCTTTGCTGAGGGAGCTGCACTGGATGCCTATTTTCTACCTGGCAAGGTTGAAGGTTTTGGTACTAGGCCAGATCTACAATCATAGAATAGTAGAGTTGGAAGGGGCCTATAAGGCCATCGAGTCCAAACCCCTGCTCAATGCAGGAATCCACCCTAAAGCATACTTGACAGATGGTTGTCCAGCTGCCTCTTGAATGCCTCTAGTGTGGGAGAACCCACAACCTCCCTAGGTAACTGGTTCCATTGTCGTAACCAGGCAGGATATGGCACTTAGAAAATGTTTTGAAAACTGTATATGGAGTGTGTCCTAGGCCCTAACAATTGTCACTACTGTTATAAAATGTTTTTAAAGCAGTAGTGTAGACCTTGCCCTGATGTATAAAGCCCTAAACAACTTGAGACCAAGATACTTGAGAGAGGGCAGGTTGACATGTCACTTTAGCCCACGATGGTTTATTTTGGAAACAGCCCACTGTAGTTTATTTCTAAAAAAAACTTCGCCCCTCCTTCTCTCTAGTCCTCCTGCCTAGGAAGGCAGGTATCCCAGCTTCCTTTGCCTTCCATCCAACTCTAACCCTCCCTCCTGTCACTGCTCCATTTGCCATGCCGGTTTTCCAAGCCTTATCACCAGCCATGAGCACCAAAAATGGGGTGGGTTCTCTAAACCCTTGAAAGTTTGCAGGAATGGGAGGAAATTTCATACACAGTTTCCCTTCATGGGGAGCCAGATGCACAACTAAAACTCTACATGAGTGAAAACACCTTCGTACAAAAATGGGGGAGGAGGTGCTAAATCCTTGACAGTTTGCAGAAATGGGAGGAAATTTCATACACAGGTTCATCACGTGGAAGGCACCAGATGCACAACTAAACCCCTGTGGCTATGCCCATCCGTGGGAGATGTACTACAATCTCCCCCTCCCACTTGTGAAAGTCTTAGGTAGTCACGTGGGCAAAGAGACTTTGAAATGTTGCTGCGTGCTTTTCCAAAGGAGCGGAGAGGGAGTAGCTGGCAGTGCAAACTGTTGCTAGGCAGATGGCAGATACAGAGATCGCCCAAGAGGAGCAGAGCGGCAGTAGCACTTTTGACCTCCGTTTCCCAGGGACTCTGTAGGTGAGCAACTTAACCCAACTGCACATCAAACAACATGCTAACCCACAATGAATTAAATAACCCTCACTGCAGACCATGGGTTATCAGGGTGGCCTATTTTAGGTAAATAAACCTTCATGGATTGGAAAAGAGTTTACAGACAACACATTTATTTAACCCATTATGGGTTAAAGTGTTGTCCAAACCCAGTCAGAGAGGTTCATCAGACGAGCATTTTATCGCACACTCCTCTTTCCCCTCTGGGAAGAATGAGGAAATGAGGAGAAGCAATAGTAAGGAAACACAATTTTCCCTGTGTGATGGATGTTGCCCAGAGTATCTTCTGTCCTATCAACCCACCCGGTCACTGAAGGCAAGCATCAACACTGTGTTGTTTTCAACACTTCCTGAAAACATCTTTATTTCAAGAGGCCTCCCATGGTTGACAAGCCACTTTTTTATTGGTACTATGTTTTTTTAAAAAAAAAAATTAATATGGTGTTTTATTCTTTTTTATCTTTATTATTCACCACTCTGGAATCTGCTGAGATGTGGAACGGTACATAAATGACATAAATAAAAGAAATAAATAAAGCTGCAATCCTATGCAGATGTACTTGGGAGCAAACCCCACTGAACTCAATTTGACTTGTGTCTGAGTAAATGTACGTAGGATCATCATCATATAGGCCTGTTTGTACTCATGCAATTCATATCAGTCACTGTTCCTGACTTGATAGAGGGGGGGAAGGAATTGGGTGGATGCTATAAACACACGATACTGAATTCAACCTCTGGACATTCTCTTCCAGAGGCTTTATATAGGTATTAAACTGCAAAGCATATTCTTTCTTTGTACATGAATGCCCTCAGGTGGAAGAATAATAATGTCACCCCAAAAAGTCTGAGAGTGATCCCATGGAAGGGATTTAATTAATTTTACAACTATCCCTTAGACCCCAAAGAGATTTAGCAAGCAGTTTGCCTAGCATTTGGTGACCCATTGTACTGAAAACTGCTGAGAAGTCAAGAAGCACTAGGAGGGTGAAATTGTCCCAGTTGACAAAGGTGGTCTCTGTACTGGATCATAAAATGGATTTATAAGAATCAAGGTTAGGGAGCTTTTCTACATGAGCCATTTGTTGCATGCTTGCCGTTTCCTATTCGCAGTTGTTTACAGGTTTCAGCCCCCTTCTGTTTGCAAACAGCACTTTCTGTGATTTTTTTTAGAGAAGGTAAAATGGGGTATTATTTATGACTGGCAAACAAAAGCACAATTTCCTCTTGTGTATTTGCACTATTCTGCTACACCACAGTGTCACCTAGAGGTTATGTAGTGGAAAAGCAGAAAAGGAAGCACTCTTAGTGCAATGAAAGCAAAAGTAGATGCAGAAGATTAACATATAGAAAAGCCCATAACGCCTAGGAATGTCTGAACACTGTCACTGCACCCAAGTAAAATAAACCAACAAGATTGGGGAAGGCTGGCCTAAGGAAATATGCATGCTTCTTGTCACCTGCTGAAATAAGAAAGAATATGAATATGGAAGCTCTCTGGAATTGTAGGTAAGTATGCAAATCCTTAAACCACTTACTCTGGTGTATCAACAATGAACTGGCAGTACTACTCCAAATTAAGTGGTTCACACATCAGTTCAAAATGTCTGTGACATGCCATTAATTCTGTGCTTCCCTAGTAAGATGAAGTGGAACATATAGATGGGTTCATTAATTTCACCACAGGTGAATTGTACAAGTCCGCCTTCCATACATTTCAGCAAAAACAGAATGCTGTTCTTCCTTCTGGACTCCTATTTATGAACTGGCTTTTAAGAGGTTTGAGGACAAGTGTGCATCACATTTAAACTTACCTATAAGGCACCAACCACAAAGGGCAGGAGTAGACCAAGACCAAAAAGAAAGCATCAGCCCATGAGCCAGTCCTAAAAGAACTGCACCTCTGTGCATTGAAGCAAAAGAGAGAAGAGAATATTACCATACTTTGGTCATAAATAACTCAAAGACAAGGCCAAAACTATATTCTTCTGTTCTCCTCCAGAGAAAACCCAAAGTCAGTAAATCAGCATGCATTTGAAGAGCGCTTTGACAATAATGATTGGGCAAAACTAGCTAAATATTTCCCAGCCTGTTAAAAGCATTTACTGTATCAAGTAATACCCAACTTTATAGGAGGGCTGGAAGGAGGACCCATTCAGCTACAGTGTCTGGGGCTTTCTCTCTTCTACTAATTGTGTGCTAGGCTTGCACCCTAGGCAAGGCGAGCTACTTGCACACACACCCAAAATTGCTAACTTCGATTCAGCTGTTCAAGAAGAGTTTCTGAACTATTATATTTTCCTTTTATTATGTTTTTTTCTTAAAACAGCTAATTTGTATAAAACTGTGACCCTTAAAGGGCAGTACTGCACCCCTCTGAGGTCTGTGCCCTAGGAGGCTGCCTTGTTGGCCTAATGGTAGCACCGGCTCTGGCTAGGCTGCAACCCATTTATGGAATTAATTGGAAACTAACCCCCTCTATTCCTAACTGGTGAGCCACATTCCTCTGGGAAGTCTCACACTGGGTTCTATTTCACAGTCATACAAAAATTCGCTTATGTATAATAATTACTCTGCCCCTCCTATAAAGCTTTTAAATGCTCAACACAGAGAAATATGGAGAGAAATAATAACATTTAAGGTTTTAAAACCCAGTAATATTACCTAAAATATAATCCCATAAGAGAAAAACCAAGTGATTTCCCCCCTTTAGATTCAAATGTCTTGACTTCAGACAAGTACAACAAGCTAGCTTTGCTGCCTCCCAAAATTGTAGCTTTTTCCTTTTACGAAACAACCCTGTAATTCAAAGTTGATGAGCTCTTAGTAATTATGGCCAGTATTTCAGATATATAGGGTGGTCGTGTGTCCTATTTTACAAAGAACACACTTCAATTTGAAGGGCTACACAATCCAAGTCCAGTTTGAGGATGAAGAACCATGAGAAGGGAGAGCCAGGGACTGAAAGTTGCCCATGGACAGTTAACACCTGGACAGAAGGCACACAGGCCACCTAGTTCTTCCCCACTGTGGTGAGATGCATTGTAGTTATATTTAAATTATAGTAACGAGATCTAAATTTGCATCTTTAAATATATATGAATATATATGAACATTTTGTGCAAATTGGTGTTCACTTTTATCCTTTTTTTTCTTTTTCTTTCTTTCTTTTTTTTTTTGGTGATGCATTTCCTCCTTTTTGGCAGTGCATAAGTAGCCACTCTAAAGACTGACCTGGCTTGCACAACACAGTGGGTTATTGTGGGCTAATTAACCCATAATTAGCCACAATGTGTGCAGGCCATGTTCAGTTGCCATTTTGAATATGCAACCTTCAATAGGGGGTTTGCAGTTTGATGTGCAAACCTGGGCATCACGGTCTAACCTCAGATTAAATAACCCACACTTAACCGTTAACCTTCATAGTTGGGTTAGGTGTGGGTTGTTTAACCCTCGATTAACACACAATGGCCAGATTCGCACATCATGCAGCAACCCCTGATCAGAGGTAACATATTCTGGGTTATGTGGAGTTTTTAAGTCACGGGGCCCTCCATTTTCACTTACTTAAAAGAATATTGTAATAAGAACCCCTTACCCATGTGGATTGGGATCTGGGCCAGGCTGGGGATGTCCATTTACAGCCCATCTAGAAACTAGTGAGACTTCTCCAAAAATCCAGTAGGTGAGGAACAGAAGGCTGCCAAAAGCTGCACCTGATAAAAACCAGTTCGGTCTATCAATTATTTCCTTTGCTGTAGTTCCAGTCTTATTTTCTTCTTGTTTCTTGCTCTCATCACCTAAATATAATTAAATACATAACAAACAATGTATAAAATGTTAATCCTGCAAAACATGGGTAGGTGCTCAGCAATTTCTAAGAACATTTTCATACAAGGCACAAAATATTGGTTCAGCTTCTCTTTTACTAGTTGTTAACACATGTAAATACTGCCAATGGAAAAGAAGTGGGGAGAGAGGTAAGATAAAGCAATACAGTCAAACACAAGAATTTTACAACATTTTGTGAAATTAAAGAGCAGCATTGATGGGCTTTCTTGGAGAAGGAATTTCATAACAATGTGGCCACTGCAAAAAATATTTTTCTGAGAACTGGTTCAGAAGCAACACAGTTGTATTGCTATTATTGTATCAGCATGGAGAGTTATTCAGTGACTGGTCACACAACCCTAATCTCCACTAGAGTAATACATTCAAGAATGGACATTGATTTGCTGCCAATTCAATATTTAAAAACAAACTTTCTTAGAAGTGAGATCAATTTGTTCCAATAGATCAGGAAGGATCATATTCTAAAACAGAGCTGCTATTAGACCAATAGGTAAAGATCCAAAAAAAACCATGTACAAAAGCACTTCTGTGCATGCAGAATGGGCTTGCTAGTTTCCCCTCCTGGCTGCATCCTCCCATACTGCATTGCCTGCCACTCTAGAGGGTCTCTTGATCCTCAGAAGTAGCTTTTGGGGAAGTACAATGTGCTACAACAGGAAGGGACATTGAAAAAGAGAGTCATCAAGCGGGGGAGGAATCACATTTCCTTACTATCGCTTCTCCACCCCCACTTCTGTCCCACATTAATTCCTCTTTTTCCCCAGAGAAGAAAGAGTAAGTAAACAAAGACCACGTGATTCATTCAGGGACTGTTTTTTCATGCTGCTTTTCCTGCACACAGGAGGAAAAGGTGGCAAATTCCATTTTAAAAAAAAGTTGGATAAAAGGGCCCTATTTTGTGACAGAGAGAAGGAGTGGGAGGCACATGGGCGGCAGGTGGTGTCTAAAGGATGTGCGACAAAACGTGTGGGCAGTAGCGAGCATGCAATAAAATGCTCATCTGATGGTCCTCCAAGACTGGCTGCATGTGAAACAATGCTCATAACTCTTTGGATTCTGGCCACATTATGATACTGGCACAAAAGCTTTAATGCCTTTAAAATTCAACATATGCGAGTTGTCCCCAGTCATATCCCCAGTGATATCCTTCTATTGCACAGTTGGGTGTTGCACGATTTTGTGTGGTTTACTTATGCTGAATCACATATGATGATGGATACTAGCTCACAAAAACAAACTAATGGTGCTATTCTAGGAATGACCTGATTGGCAAGTGGTGCCTCTGCAACCATTAACATTCTCCCTATTTGGTGAGTCTCTCACTAATATGACCACAAGGGCAGGCTATACCTGAGTAGGAGTCAGGGGTGGTTCAAGGTCTGGGGGAGTCCTTAGCCAAGTGTCATCTTGGTGGGGCCCTCTCGTCCATGGGCCCCTCAGATGAGGTTACTTGGCAGAAGCAGCAGTAGCCAACAGCAGCTCTCCGATCAGCATGGAGCCACAGATTAAAATAGCAAGTTAAATGCCCACAACTGGTGGGAGGTTAAGTTCCCACAATGACATGGAGTCATCCTATGGGCATCATCAGATGTGTGTTTTATTGCACGCTAGTTACTGGGCAGTCACGGATATTTGCGGGTCCTATTCACAACATCACCTGCATCCTACGCCCCTCCCGCCCCTTCTAGCGACAAAAAAAAAAAGACCTCAGTGAATCTTAATTATTTTTGAGATGGAACTTGCCACTATCTCCTGCTGTGTGCAGGAGAAGCAGTATAAAAAGCCCAGCCCACTGAATGGGCCACGTGCACGTTGTTTACTTCCTCTTTGAAAGAGGAAGTAATGAGAGACAAAAGCACGGGTGGAGAAGCAATGGTAAGGAAACACGATTTTCTCCCTGTGATGATGCTCTATGTCAGGAGAATTGTGGGAAATTTAAATGGCTCCCATTGCTGATTGGAGGGAACAGAAGGCCCTACTAGTGGCCAACAGCTCCAATCACTAGTGAGGCCTTCTGGGGCACTGGAGGCCCAGCAACTACTTGAAATTGCCACCTGCTAGTTGGAATTAAGGAAGAAGGGAAGATAGCAGAGTGTGACAGTGGATAAGTCAGTGGAGAAAGGCAAGTGTCTCAAGAGGCAAAGTTAGGGAGGAAGCAGGGGGATTAAAATGGGGTGGTATCAGACCCAGGCAGGAAGGGAAGCTGGGATTGCCACTTACCTACAGATTTTTCCATACATATTTCAACCATTTGGTGGGAATTCTACTCAGGATATACGAAAAGAGGCATGGGTTGCTTTTGAAAACTCACCTGTGCATATTCGCTCAAGAGCTGCTGTGAAACCTAAGATCAATATAGTTGTATTGAAAGTCGAACAGCTCCAGACTGGGTTTAATGAGGTATACCAAATCCGAAGAACAAGAAGAAGAATTTTTCCTAATATAAATCCCCAGATTCTACAGTACCTGTAAATGCAGAGTATTCAAAAATATGTATAAGAAATGCAAATAATATGGCTAGAGGATAAGGATAAATGTTGATCTAAGGCAAAAACATTTTCCTGTGCGTTTTTTTTTTAAAGACAGAGTAGATAATAATGCAGGATTTACATTCTCTTAACACAGTACCTTTGCAAAGAGTTCCCAGACCACCATGTTACTGTTTGAACTACCAATGATGAAGAAACACCCATGGCCAAGATCAAAAGTCGAAGGTAAGCCTTTGGAGCTTGGTATGAAGCAATACTTCCTGTGAACAGAAACATATTTTCAAAAACATTAACAATACAATATAGCCAAAGTTAAGTATTATTACATACTGTGAATTCTCAGTAATTTCAATAGAAAATAAAGCAGTTGCTTGTCTCTCCCTTTGAAATCAATGGAACAGTGCTTAGATGATGCCCTAAACACATAATTGGGATTTTTCTAGACACATAAATATTAATTTATTGCCTGAGCCTTTGCATGGTTTCTTAGAAGTATTAAGTCCCACCAAATCCAATAGGTATCATTTTGTTTGTAACCATGTCTTCTGCTATTGTACCACAACCCTACATTGAAGGAAGACCTGCTATGTGCTCTATTCTCTGAGAGCTGAGATACATACTCAGCAAACTCATATGGTAGAGTCCTTCCTGGGGTGCACCATGTCATACTGTAGGCAGGGGGTGGCATATTTCAGGGCCATAATCCCTCATAGTAATCTGTCGGGGGGGCTGCATGTTGATGGTGAGGAAGGCCAAAGGTCACCCATTTTCTCTTGCTCCCACTCTTTTCCTTTCTGCCACACCTGCCTCTCTCTCCCTCTCCCTTTCTACACAGCAGGCTGCCAAGGAAAGGACAGATTTCTCTTGCCAGAGATCTAAACTGATTGCCTGCAGAGGGTTTTTGAAATTTGGCTGAGGGCCACCAAGAGCAGTATCCAACAGGATGCAACTATTAATGGAAAATTATGTTGTGCCACCATTAATTACTCTAGCACAATGCCAATAACATTAGCTGATATGCTGATTTCCTGTGGAAACAATAGCAAACACTGTTGGCATTGTGCTAGAGTAGTTTGCACTAGCACATTGCCATTTACAGTAGCAGTTGGCTCTGCTAGACACTGCCCTAAAACGGAGGAGAATTTGGTATGGCGGAAATGGTGCTCAATTCATAATACAGCTGACCATTATAAGCTGAATAAATATGTGTTCTGAACCAGGTAATTACAATTACAATTCCCCAATGGAAGAAAAAACAAGGCAGTAATGTACTAAACAAATCAATAAACTGATGTGGCCCCATGCAAATCAATAGGATTAATACTTGAGACCTAAACCCTGCTATGTAGACAATGGAAAGAATCCCATTGACTTCATTGCGATGCTTCAATGAATGTACAAATGTTATAACTGTCCCTTTATTCTCTTTCCTGCACTTTCAACTGTTCTTTTCTCTGCATAATGCCAGGTGTCCATAAGATGTGTTTTACTGTAGTAGTAGTAATAGTAATGATGAGTGATGAAAGAAAGAACTGTCTGTTTCAATATACGTTCAGGCCTCAAACTTATGCACACTTACCTGGGAGTTGGTCCCACTGAACTCGGTCTGCTTTGCTTCTGAGTAGACACACATAGCATTGTGCACTCTGCCATATCAATGTTAATGTGGTTTGAAAAGCTTGATCTTACTCCTTATTGTTGCTGAGATCCTTACAAACACACTTTACATTTATGACAGTATACTCACCAATCATACTCAGCCTTAACAAGGCCAGAATGCACTTCTTATTGGCCAACCTCCAAAATGGGCCAATGATTAAGAACATTGGAGAGAAGAAAGCAATAGCAAAAGCTTCCACACCAGTAAGTTCCAATGTTTGCAATGGAAAATAATATATCATTGGAGGAAGAGCATAATAAAGAGACCAGGAAACATAACCTGAAATAAAGAGGGAAATAAATATCACACATCCTGCATAGTAGCTCTTATTTGGTTTTGTAAATAGCACTAGGGTACCAAATGTGAAGACCTATTAGACTACAAGTATATTATTTCTTTCCACTAGTGTTTTTATCGCTTCTAGTGTGACATTGCACCAGTTTCTATTAATCAGTGTAGGAATCAATCAATCACTTTTCAATGTGTTTAGAACCTGTCAAGATATAGTCCATTAAAGCAAGTTTGGGCAGAAGGTAATTTCATGGGTAATTTCAAGTGGGCTATGGTGACACTTCACAGAGGGGAAAAGATTCACCATCATGACACCAGGGGTATCTGCATAGCACTGCTTTGGCTCCGTGTTCCCTTAATCCCCACAGCAGGAGGTAGCATAGGCTTTCCAGTGGCTATCCAGGTCATCGGGCACACCCCCTACCCTCTGCCTGGTCTTCCCACTCTTCTGGTGACATATCAGTGGTCACGATCTACCCTTGGAACACCCTCAGCCTGAAGCTGAAGCAAGGTCACCACCAATAGACAGCTGGAAGATGGTTGTGATCTTGCAGCAAAGCAAAAAGTCACGGTAAGTCTCCAATTTTTTAAATCTGTGGCTTTAGGGAAAAGCCACGTGGTGGGCGGCTGCATCATATAACCGACGCAGCAGCACTGAACAGCCACCATGGGGTAAATAGGGCATATAGACAGCCCCACCATTTCTCTCCACTATGTTCTTCAACATACACCCATCACCTGCTACAAATTGCAGAGTGTTTCCAATCTATCATTCTGTAAATAGAAGTCCTTTAGTTGCTGGTTAGCTGTTAGCTAATGCTATTTACTGTCTCATAAATTAGGGCTCATAGTCTTAATTATTTCATTATTCCTAACCATTACAAAACATTCCTCAACAATAAACGTTACTAACAAATTAAATGTTACAAACATATCTAACAAACTGAAACACAAACATTTCTGGTTATATAAGATCAATTCAGAATCATACCTTTGAATCATACCAGTTCTGAATCATACCAATTCCTTACTCAACAATTTCTAATTAAACTTAAGTATATCAACCTTCCACAACCAGATGTTTTAGACTTCAACTCCCATCAGCCTCACCCAGGATAGCCAAAGGTCAGGGATTTGGGGAATTGCTGGCCAAAACAATTAGATGGTACCAGGTTGGGAAAAGCTGATTAGATAGATGATAGATAGATAGATATTTCTAGACAGCTATATACCAAGCTTCTTGATGTTTATACCTCATACAATATTTCATGCTCATTAATTGATAAACTAAAACTTTAAGTACACTTTTGACCTTGAGTAATACAGTCTCACACCTTTTTGTTACACAAATAACTGTTTGACTCAAATGAGAGGGCTTTACAAGCCAACACTCTTTCTTTGGATACTTTCCAGGGCCCTGGCTTGATGAGGGGAATCCTCCGGGGTGGATCCACAGTGTCACTTGGGGCTTGTCTATATGGCTTGTTTTCCCCACTGTAAAAGTGCAGCAGCCATTGCGGAGCTTTACCCTGACGCTCCAAATTTTAAAAGTCAGGGACTTACACCGAATATTTTCTCTTGGTGCAAGGCGAATTCTGCCATTTCTCGGAATTCATTGTGAAACTCCTTGTCTTTGTGTGTCTTCCCGTATGTCTTCTCTTTAAAACAATAACTACTTTTTACTTATTTACATTTTCAAATTGTTAACTGTGCATTTTAGTTGCTCTTCACTTGGCATTTAATAAACAGGCATTTAATAAAGAGATATCTTATACATACTGTTTTGAGGGAAAGGAGGTAACTATTCCTCACTAGCCTTTCTAGCAATTTCATTTGAGCTAAATAAGCTATTCTCTTCAAATCCTTGAGACACCTACTACTACTTTGGACCTAGTAGAATTTCCCAGCAGGACACTTTGCAACAATGATATTGTTGATATTGGGTTGTCTTGACGTTTTTCTGCAAAAGTGGGTGTGTACATATGTGCAGCATTTGATGACCTGGTTCACACTACACACTACAAAATGGCAGCTGCACAAACACAGGCAGCTGCACAAACACCATGGGTCACTGTGGATTAAATATACATCAAAGTAATTTACTCCCTATTCTGACAACATTAACAAGCTGTCACTGACCATCAAAAAGTATTACTTCCATTATTATAATCAGTGCAACTAAGGGTTGTATCCAAGGTAGTCCTACTTAGAGTAGAACTATTGAAAAGAATAGGACTTAAGATAGATCAGCCTTCCCCAAGCTGATGCCCTCTAGATGTTTTGGACTTCAGCTCCCATCTTGAGGGTACCAGATGCAGAAGTGGGGCTTACTTCTAAGTAAATTTGCATAGGATTGCCCTGTTAAGCACTTGTCTACACTACTGATATTTATTTGAAAATTTGAGACATTCCTTCCACTACTTAAAAAACAAAAAACTGGAGGGCTAAAGAAAATCCTCTTTGGGGTAGTAAATAGAAAATATATATATATATATATATATATATATATATATATATATATATATATATATGCATTTTCAATTTATCTATCTATCCCTCTATCTCTCTATTATCTATATCTATATATCTTCATTGGACCTTCTAAGGGAGTAAGTCATAGGAAGTTGGTTTCCTGCCTGGTTCTCCAGACATCCCATATGTCTGTTTATTGCTTGTGTTTTATTTGAACACATATCAAGTTGTTACTAAACTGGACTTGGCTCCCAGGACAGCTTATAAACAATTAGAAACATTATTTGCATTCTTGTATACATTCAACTCTGTACTGTCTGAAAGAAACTAGGGAGCAGTAAGAATAAGTAGCTCATATATAATGCCATACATATTTACGTGGGAGTAAATCCATTGATTTCAATTAGACTTAATTCTGAGTTAATATATATAGGATACAGTGAAAATCATCTTGCAGTGAAATCTTATACATGTCAGAAGTGAGCCCCACTGAGTTCCAAAGGACTTAGAGCTCCATCAGATGAGTGTTTTATTGCACACTCGTTGCTGGGCACTCACGGATTTTCACAGGTCCCTCTCACAATGTCGTCTGCCTCCCACGCGCTTCCTGCCCCTTCTGCCCTTCCTCAAATGACAAAGAAGCCCTCAGAAAGTCTGATATGTTTTTAAACACAGAAGTTGGCGCTATCTACTGCTGTGTGCAGGAGAAGCAGCGGGATCAAAACGGCCGACTGAATGGGCTTCATGCATGTTGCTTACTTCCTCTTTGAAAAGAGGAAGTAACGAGCAACAAAAACAGGGGTAGAAGCGTGATTTCCCCCATCTGATGGAGCTCCTAGTCCCAGGTAAGTGTATATAGAATTTCAGCCCAAATTCAGATTATTAGTACTGCTTTTAGTGGTACCTTGCCTATAGTTACTTTAAAAAATACGTAGCCTCACTATATTTACATTGGTTTTGGGAGGGGAAGTGAGTGAGAGAAGTGTAGGTGCACAGATGCACGGGATAGAAAACAAGATACATTTGAACAAAAACATTTAAATATCACTGCAGAGGGCTCATGTGTTTCATTGATCTATGCAAGATAAAAAGGTTCATCAGACGAGCGTTTTATCACACACATGCTACTGCCCTTATAGATGTGCACATGTCCTTTAGATAACGTCATCCACCTTCCACTCATTTTTTTGTAGGAAAATAGATCCCTTTTAATGGAATGGAATGTGGCGCGATGTCCTGCTGTGTGCAAGAAAAGTGATGTGATAAAAATGCCCCCTGAATGGGCCATGTTGTCTTTGTTTATTTACAGTACTTCCTCTTTCCCCTCCGGGAAGAAAGAAGAAGTAATGAGGGACAAATGCAGGGCAAGAGAAGCAACAGTAAGGAAATGCAATTTCCCCCACATGTGAGGAGGCTCAAATTCTTTATCACCACAACTTAACATAGAGCTCCATTACACCAAGGAGAAAACGCTGGCTACCGTTGCTGAGTCCAAGGAGACAGCCAAAAAGACAGAAGGAAGAGAGGAGGCTAGAGACTGCGAAAAAGCCTCATAATTGATAGATTGCAAGTCACGACAAGAGCGAGAAACAGGATGTGAAGGAGGAGGATTATGAGTAATCGTGAAAGAAACCAGATGATGATCTGACAACGGAAAGTCAGCAGTAGAAAAGTCCAAAACAGAGCAATTCCGAGTGAGAACAAGATCCAAACAGTGTCCAAGGGAATGTGTGGGGGCATCAGACCAAAGCTTAAGATCATAAGAGGAAGATAATGAGCGAAATCGTAGAGCTGCAGTGTCTTGAGGGTCATCCACATGAATATTGAAATCACCCAAGATAAGAGTAGGACAGTTATCAGAGAGGAAAAAGGACAGCCATGAATCAAAATCAGTGATAAATTTTGAGGATGAGCCTGGGGGGCGGTACACAACTGCAATCCGCAGTCGCAATGGAGCGAAAAGCCTCACCACATGTGCCTCAAAGGAGGAAAAACAATGTGAAAGTGGAATGGAAAGAGGCTGGAACTGGCACAAACTAAATAATAAAAGACCCACACCACCACCACGACCCTCTGGGCGACTAGTGTGTTACGTCTAGCTAGGAGTGACAGCCTGTGCTACTTCTAGCAGGGGCTGGCCCCTCTACAGGCCCAGATTCCCAGGTAGGTCTAGCAAAGCCCAAAGTTACTCCATACTAGCACTGATCATATAGTAGGAAGAAAAGCTAAACTTGATCATTCTCAAGAGCTGGTGAAGTGATGCAATGAAAAAGAAATGTATCCCTGGGACTTGTAGGAAGTGGGCACAGAAAAATATAGTTGTATATATGAAGTGCTCCCATCTTTCCTGAGAAGTCCAGCAGAAACATCATTGAGTTTCATTTTCTTTGTATGAGTGAGCACTGGAAGCCTACGTTTGCTTCATTTCTGTTTTTGTAATTTCTTTTCTTCCTGCCCACCATTCCATCCAATATACATAGACTACAGAGCACTGGCTTCAGACCCTCATCGACAGATAAATTGCATATTCAGAAAAATATTCAATTTATTTACATTGAGGAAATATAAATTGATCACCCTGACTATTAGCAAGGAATTGATTGGATGATGATGAAGATGATGATTTTAAGTTGTCTTTTAGCACCCATAACACCAACTCCCTGGAAATCCACAACTTTCTGGAGTCCACAAGTATACAAATTCTCCTCAACTGACAAATTACAATGAAAACTTGTAGAACAGTGTTATTTAAAAACAACAACAAAACCACAGAGCAGTTTGTCAGTACAACCATTATAAACTCTAGTATCTATCAGGAGGGGCATCAAATCAAATTATCAGATTTTTGTCAGATCTTTTTAAAAATGAATTAAAAGGAAACCACTTACAAGTATCATCACAAACCCATTCAGAATGCAGTATAGACTGGATACATACCCAGGAATGTTTCCACCAGAATGTCTTTCCAAAGGAAAGCCATTGTTTCACAATGTACCTTTCTCTTCCTTAGCTGTCCAGAAAGGTTTATACAATCCCAGATGATAGGAGAAAAGGCTTTCCTCCAAGTTGGATTTACATTTTATGGCAAATAATGTCAGAGCTAGAAAACTGGACGTGTCCCAGCCAAGTCTAACCTTTTGTAAAACTCCCTTCTTGTGGGACAGACTGAAAAGCACCTGAGCCCAAGAGCAGCATCTAGATGCCACACCTATTAAGCAGGTGAATGCTAACCAGTTGCCCCATTTGAGAACATTACCAGAACACTAAGCTATACACCCTTTTCTACACTTTTTTTTACAGCTTATTCTTAGGACATGTGGCCAATTAGCTGCATCTCTAGTTAAGCCCCACCCATGTATATAAAGTCCTTCATTGTGTATTTTATAGCACCACAGGGGTGAGGTTTTGGTCTTGTTTGTTCCTCAGCTGGTTTGTCAGGCTGTGGAATCTTTCCTCTCCCCACTTCTGTCATCAGACTATAAAGACTTTGTGTTGGGATTATATGACAAAGAAAAAGCGCACCTGTAGTAGATCGTCTTTCTATTATTGTGGTTGCCATTTGCTATTGGTAGAAATTCTGGGCCAACATATTTAACAAACTACTATTGTCAGCGTAAGGCAGATAGATCACTGGAATTTGAGATAAAGGCAATAAAAACTCCTCAGAAGCCTTCAAAGATAGATTTATCAATTGCATGGCTTCTTAGGCAAACACACCACCCATTAATTCATTTGTTAAGGTGTCTGGAGATGGGATATCTTGCAAGCACATACCCTCATGAGTACTGTGGAGAATACACTCAAAAATTTCTGAGGCACAATGGGATCTCTAAGCAATTCCTAGCCCCTCTTGTGTTTGACTGTGAGATTCATGTCTTTATATGTACGTATGTTGCTTTCAGATTGATCCTACGTCTTAAGTATGGTTATGCAGAAATTCCATTGAGTTCAGTGTGATTTGCTTTCTAGAAAGTGTGCCTAGAATTACAGCCTAAAAGTTAATTTAGAACACAATCCTATGAGTGTCTTCTCAGATGTAAATCCAGCTGAATTAAACAGTACACAGGGAAAGACTTCCAGGCAAAATGGCAATGTAGTCAGATGCGCATCTTTGTCTCTTGGCTTTATTCCATTTTCTCTTTATTTTTAGTACCTTGTTTGGACTCTGCCTCATTTTTTGGTTTCAGCTTATTTATTTATTTAATTTATATACCGCCCCATAGCCAAAGCTCTCTGGGTGGTTTACAAAAGTTAAAACAGTGAACATTAAAAAAAAAGTATACAAATTTAAAACCATAAAAAATATTAAAATAACCGTGTAAAACAGTATCCATTTTAAACAATGACAGTTCTGGGGTCCATTAAAAAACAATCAAACTTAGCATATGTTGTTAAATGCTGTTAAACGCCTGGGAGAAGAGAAAGGTCTTGATCTGGCGCCAAAAAGATCACAATGTTATTGCCTTTGTGTTATGCTTCCATGCTACAGTTGTGGAGTTGTTTGTTTGTTTTTGGCAATTTGCTTTCCAAATAACTGAGAGAATTTAAACGTTGATGCACAAGAGAAGTCCGTTGCCTCCTGCAGCAGGATTAAGTTAGTATCTTATCGACTGCTATGAAACAAGGTTATAAAGATTGAGAGAAGTTTCAAGTCTGCAGCCCACAGCATACAGTGAGAGAGAGAAAAACCAAAGGCAGTAGCATCATTTATTAAGTTTCTCTCAGGTTCTGCGACTTTTCACATTCTATGAGCTTCATCCCAAGTACCTGTTTCCCTCGAATTATTTATTTATTTATTTATTACATTTTTATACCACCCAATAGCCGAAGCTCTCTGGGCGGTTCACAAAAATTAAAACCACAAAAAACATCCAACAGGTTAAAAACACAATTACAAAATACAGTATAAAAAGGGCAACCAGGATAAAACCACACAGCAAAGTTGATTATAAGATTAAAATACAGAGTTAAAACAGTAAAATTTAAATTTAAGTTAAAATTAAGTGTTAAAATACTGAGTGAATAAAAAGGTCTTCAGCTGGCGACGAAAGCAGTACAGTGTAGGTGCCAGGCGGACCTCTCTGGGGAGCTCATTCCACAACCGGGGTGCCACAGCGGAGAAAGCCCTCCTCCTAGTAGCCACCTGCCTCACTTCCTTTGGCAGGGGCTCACGGAGAAGGGCCCCTGTAGATGATCTTAAGGTCCGGGTAGGTACATATGGGAGGAGGCGTTCCTTCAGATAACCTGGCCCCAAACCGTTTAGGGCTTTAAATGTCAATACCAGTCTTGATGACGGTGCATTGGCACCACGAGCCCTCAAACCCCCATGGTTTCAGTCCTGCAGGGTTGCGCCATGTTATCCTCACTTGTAGGAGCGAGCACAGGGTGATCATCATGGTGTGTGTGTGTGTGCGGAGCCACTGCTCCCGTCTTCCCTGGCCATCAGGTTCCTTCTTCCGAATGGGCCTCATGTTCTCTTTGCACACAGGGAGGAAGCAAGCAAGCACCAGCCACCCACACTGACACAGCTGACCAGCACCACCCCTCCAGTGCCTCCGCCCTGGCCTGCTTTCTTCATCACACCACTGCTGTCTGTCCCTCCCTTGAACTTTCCAAAAGGGAGACTCTTCTCCCCACTCCAGAGGCAGAGCAGGGGTGTTCAAACGGCCATTCAGCTCACTGGCCTGCTGGTCTACCCCCTGCCTGGGTGGACGGCAACCAATCAGGGGTCACCATTCACCCGGCCACGCCTCCACCATGACCCCAAAGCACAGCAACAGACACAGACATGCCGTTCTCGCTGCGCTCTGGACAAAAAAGTTGGGATAAGTCCCCAAATTTTTATTTTGAAGCTTCAGGGGAAAGCCCTGGGGTGGCTCTGCAGTGGCTTCTGCATCATATAAACAACACCACACCACTGCAGAGCCACCCCAGGGCTTTCCCTACATATAGACAGCCCCTAAGTCACAGGTTAGTTTAGACTGCATGGCACAGCTGTGTCTCCCTAATAACGTTGCAACAGGTCAGAATCAATTCTATGCTAAAGTGGTTGAACCTGATTGCATAGTTAAAAGAACAGCAAACATTGGCAGGTTTCTACTTGTAGATGCAGATTTACAAATTCAATCTCCTCTAAAATATGGTTTACCAAACACAAACAGAAATTACTCAGGTAATGCAACCACAAGCGATTGGCTAAATTACCGAGCCCTTTATACATCAGAGTTAGGTAATTCCCTGACAACATTCATGGACACAGGCAGCCCAAAAGAGGTTCTTGGATTGGGATGGATCTGGAATTGACTTCATTGGAAGTATAGAAGGAAAGGCTGGGCTTGTGCCTGGGTAGAAGGATTAAGAATCCTTTTTTTAAAAAGCTACCTCCATGTTGATGATCACCCCACCCATGGCAAAACATAAAATATGGTGAAGCTCAGCTCCCAATCACAGCACATCACTGGCAGTATATAAACACACAGAGAGACCATAACTGAGATAATAGGGTGCATGGCATGAGGTTAAGAGGTTCATCAGATGAGCATTTTATCACATGCTCACTACTGCACGCACATCCTTAGGATGATGACATCAGCTTCTTACTCACCTCCTATTCCTTCCACTTGTTTTTCCATCACAAAATAAGTCCCTTTTAATCTGACTTTTTTAAAAAATAATACTAATGGAATATGCCACAATCTCCTGCTGTTTGCAGGAAAAGCAGCATGATTAAAACGGCCCCTGAATGGGCCACATGGGGTCTTTTTTTACTTCCTCTTTCCCCTCTGGGCAGAAGAGGAAGTAATGAGGGACAAATGCAGGGGTGGAGAAGCAACGGTAAGAAAACGCGATAAATCTCCCTGGTCATATGTCATATGCATTCAGTGCTCACAATATCTCTCTGGCCCTAAATCATATACATATATAGCTCATAAGGGTGTGTGTGCTCTGGTGATAGAAACTATGAAGAAAGGGCAATTTGCACACAAAGGGAGCATGGTGTACAAAAGAGTTTGACTTGATAGCATACATTGAAACTAGAGCACACTGCATTCCAATGGCACCAAGCCATGGTTTGATATGAAGCATGAAAGGTCGGTTTTAGATTTAAATAATACTGTTCATTTCTCTGGGGCTGGAAGATTCTTTAATGTTTCTGTTTTAGGTCGTTTTAATGAAAGTTACCAAGTGAATAAATGTAGATAACCTGTAAATAGAGCAAAAGCAGAAATTATTTGCAATTATATGACTTTAAAGATACTGAAGTCAAAATCCACTTTCAAAGTAAATAAGTTTGTGTTACTTCCTTATTTCTGACCCATAAATTATTGTTGGAGAAATTCAGTAGTTAGTCAAATGTAATGCAAACTCCCCCACCCCACCCCCCGGAGTCTGCAATACTTTACCTACCTACCCCATAAACTGAAATATGTTTTTGTCTGTTTGGTTGAAGTTTTGTTCATTTCTTGCTTGCTTCTTATGGTTTTTATTTTACCTTTTACCAGCATTAACCTTTCACATAATCTTTATATATCACATGTTACCATAGCCAGTCCCAGCTAGTAACCGTTTAATGTTTGCTTTGTGATTTTAAGAGCATACAGCTCTCACTGCTATAGTCCTACACAGACACATTATTATTCAGGAGACAAAAAATGTGAATATGCTTTTGCTACTTGGTTGGAAATATACTTTTGTGAAGCCATTTACTCTATGTGCTACCACAAAGCGCTACTGTTACTGTATAGATCTTGTCTTGTCAAACTATGTGCAGATTTTAGAATACAATGTTATTTCTTTAAAATCAAATAAGGTACACAGTCCAGCCAAGGGCCTATTATAACTTTTTTAAAAGAAATGTTCCAGGTGATTGCTGTCACCATATTAACAATCAAATTAATTCCTCAATATCATCATAAATTGCCATCAGCAAAAAGCTTGTGTTATGGAGAAAACTGCTCAACTTGCAAGGTAGCTCTCATCACATAGCAAGAGCCAGTAAGTGGAGTATGCTAAGATATTGAAACTCAGACCCCCACCTCTGTGTTGTAGAGGCAATCTTTTGGGTAGTTTACATTTCCTTTGCCATGACTGCCATGGGAGCCATTTTGTGGTGGTGCCCAGGGCAGTTTCTCAAAATGTCAAATGTACTTTAGGCCCAATAAGATTGGCTGGCTGGGGTAGGCTGGAAGTTGTACAACTTTTGCTGTCTAAACATGCATAGGATTATGCTCTAAATTTGTTAGGCATAGCAACCTTTTGTTTTTCAGGTTCATCTCAATCCAGCATAAGAAGAGGATAAAAGTTCACTTGTCTTCATTACAATAACAACATATGTTGTGAAGTTTATGTCAATAAAACAACGCCCAAACTACATTTTATCCAAGTGACACACATAAGTGGCATTTGGGCAGCCACCATATGGTATCCATGCAAAAGAATCACCACCTATCTGAACTCTTTTAGAAGGGCAACAATTAGAAGGGCAACTGAGCCACAGTTCATTCTTTAGCCTAGCCAATCAGCTAACAGCAAGAAGTCTATGCAAACCATTCTAGTGTACTTATTTATAAAAACTTCTATGGGGTGGGTGGGTAATCTAGTATCTATGTTTTCATCTGCAGTTGCTGAATTTGAAAGGCAAGATATAATGTGATAAATTGGCAGCCAGAAGGTGGCAGCAAGGTATAACAGTAATTGCCTTTTCTGAATTGAAAACCAAGGAATCTTTAAAAGCAGCAATGCTAAACTTTGGGTATGATTTTCTTAGTAATGGGGAAAAGAGACCTGCTTGGGGAAATGATTTTAGCACCACTGTGCTATTGCTAAGAACTACCCCCACCCCTTGATGGAGGTGCTTTGTTGCCGCAAGGCTCCTGGCTCCCACACTTGCATTCCTTCCTGGCATCTGCACGGAAAGGAACACAAGTGCGAACTTTCCACAATCTATACAAATAAAAAAAATAAAAACACAGGGGAGGAGGAACGGAGGAGGGCTAGGATCTCTTCTCTAGGATACAGAATAATGGGTTCAAGTTACAAGAAGCCAGATTCAGGCTGGACATCAGGAAAAACTTCCTGACTGATAGAGCAGTACAACAATGGATCCAGAACTGTCACTTGAGGCACAGGTGAACTCAGTGGCAAAGAGCACCTTTTATCAGCTTAGGCTGATATACTAGCTGCGCCCTTATCTGGACAGAGATAGCTTAGCTAGTTATCCATGCTCTGATAACCTCTCGTTTGGATTACTGCAATGCGTTATACGTGGGGCTGCCTTTGAAAACGGTCCGGAAACTTCAACTGGTGCAAAACAGGGCAGCAAGGTTATTAACAGGGACTGGCCGGCGAGATCACATTACGCCAGTCCTTTTACAACTTCATTGGCTGCCAGTCCAGGTCCGGGCCCAATTCAAAGTGCTGGTATTAACATTTAAAGCCCTAAACGGTTTGGGGCCAGGTTATCTGAAGGAACGCCTCCTCCCATATGTACCTACCCGGACCTTAAGATCATCTACAGGGGCCCTTCTCCGTGAGCCCCTGCCAAAGGAAGTGAGGCAGGTGGCTACTAGGAGGAGGGCTTTCTCCGCTGTGGCACCCCGGTTGTGGAACGAGCTCCCCAGAGAGGTCCGCTTGGCGCCTACACTGTACTGCTTTCGTCGCCAGCTGAAGACCTTTTTATTCACTCAGTATTTTAACACTTAATTTTAACTTAAATTTAAATTTTACTGTTTTAACTCTGTATTTTAATCTTATATCAACTTTGCTGTGTGGTTTTATCCTGGTTGCACTTTTTATACTGTATTTCGTAATTGTGTTTTAAACTGTTGGGTGTTTTACTGTGGTTTTAATTTTTGTGAACCGCCCAGAGAGCTTTGGCTATTGGGCGGTATAAAAATGTAATAAATAAATAAATAAATGGAACCAATGACCTAGGGAGGTAGTGGGCTCTCCCACACTAGAGGCACTCAAGAAGCAGCTGGATAGCCATCTTTCAGGTATGTTTTAAGGTGGATTCCTGCATTCAGCAGGGGGGTTGGACTCAATGGCCTTATGGGACCCTTCCAACTCTACTATTCTATGATTCTATGAAGTAGGATATGAATACAATAGCACCCTCCCACTTGTGTTCCTCAGCAGCTAGTATACAGAAGTATCCTCTCTCTGATATGGATGGAAATACACATACATCATGATTAGCAGCCACTGACAGTCTTATCTTCCATGAATTTGAAATAGCTAAATATGCCCAAGTGCTTACTTATTTCTGGTAGAGCTCCAGCAGATAAAACTTTTGTTGAACTAGAACTACTCAAGCATTGGATCCTACCAAAATGCCCTTTGCATACTATCGAAGAAGGAAGGCTCCCTCAAAACATCAGAATTTATTTTTGGGGAAATATGAACAGGATCAGGCTGCATGACGAACAGGAAGGTATTACACACATTTGCCTTATTCTTCAGGTTTTGCTTCAGGGAGTGGCGCACAAGGCCAGCTGCACTATGTGTTCTGTTGCTTTATGGCACACTAGATTTGCCAAGAAGTGAGGGAGAAATCAGGCCATAGGCAAAAACTAGATAGGCGAACTAAGGTGTGTCTCGCATGCACCATCAATTAAAGCGGGAAGCACTTCTTTGCCAGTATCAGTAGAGTGAGTCTCCTCACCCCCGGCCTCCAGCAAATTCCCTTCTAGATGCATAAGCATTCCCCTCCCTTTCAGGAATAAAAACAAATCCTCCCAGGTTTGTTATGAGAAGAGGCTTTACGTCTTAAAAACGCAAAACGAGGCGCTCAACCTTTACTAAGAGCAAAGCCATCTCGAAACTTGCAAGGCTGGGCTTGTTTCGTGAGAAATGTGTGCGAAGAAAACAAACGCTTTCCCTGCTCTAACTTTCTTTCGCCGCTGCTATCTATCTGCCTTCTCTCCCGGAGCACACATTGCTGGGCAGCGAGTGGAAAAGGTCCCGCCTCTCGAGGGCATCTTACGCAACCGCCAGCCACACTGGGCGTTTTGTTTTCCCAGCCTGGAGTGTTTGAACCAGGCTGGGGTTGAGAAGGAGGCGTCGGCGGAGGAGGGTGGTGGAGAGAAACAAATTGAGCGCCTGAGGCGGAAGAGCAGCGCGCAGCCAGCAAAGAGCCGTCCTAGAAAGGAGCGAGGTGGGGCTGTGGAGGACGCCAAGGGTAAGCTAACGCGATATCTCGTCTGGTCGCTGACCCGCAAGTCTCAGCTCTTTATTGCAGCCCCTTATCTGAACTGGGAGCCCTGCGCTTACTTTAGAGAAGAAATTAAAAGTAGGTGTAGGGCTCAGTTCTAGGCTGGCTAGGGAATGCTGGAGGTTTTTAAGAGAGGACTACACTCTGCACATGTTTAGTCTAGGGCACTAACAGCCCAATCCTAGGCGCGTCCACGCGGAAGTAAGGCCCATCGAGTTCAGTGAAACCTATTTCCCAGGTAAGAGCGTATGGGTTTGCAGCCTTACTTTTATATAATAAAATAATATTTTATAATACTTTATTTTGAAAATCTGAATGTTATTTTATAAACTTCGTGTTGCATCTGATGAAGTGGACTCGAATCCACCATGGTTTATGCCCTAATTAAGTGGTTATGGCACTACAAAAGGTTTTGTTGTTTTTGCTGGAACGGACTCACAAGGTACCACCCCTGGAAATTGTTACTTTTATGCTATCACACTTTCCATGGCTGAAAGCGGATTCCAAGGAAAGTCTATACATGACCACATATATGGAGTTATCACGGTAATGCAGTGCATTGTTCTGCTTGCAGCAAAGTGTGGATGTAAGAAAGGCACATGCATACATCTTTAAACACTTCTGTACGTGTATCTCTGAACAGACGTGCAGAGAGTGCTTAAAGATGGCTGCACAGGTATTTAGTTTGTCTACACACTACACATGCTTGCTTCAGGAAATACTGGTGTTTCCCAAATAATTGTGATATGTACACCCAGGAAGCTGAAACATGGATCAAATTCAGCACATGAACAGTCTTTCCTTTTCTGCTCATTAGGTATAACACAGCTTAATATGGTAAAAAAAATATCTACGAAGTTGCTTTAAAATGCATGTTGAATTCTTTGTATAACTGTTCTTTTCTTTTAGGGCACTCACATTTTACTAAGTTCAGTTTTGCTGGCAACATCAAAACAGCTATGGCTTCAGTCTCTGGTGATGAAAATGCTCAGACTTCTTCAGCAGAACAAAAAGGCCAGGTTTGTTCTTCCTGTTTTGCAATAGGCATTGATTGATCTTTAGACTGGGCAGAGGCTGATCTGATATCATATTTGTAACAGTGTGGAGATGGAAGGGGGGCTTCTCCTTCAGTCTCTTACTTTCCAGAGCTCCGTCAATGAGAACATAAGGAGGATTGATTGTTCTCACTGGCTAATACTAGAAGAATAAGAAGGAGGTAGCATATATCCAATGTAAAGCTGAGGAAGTAGGTAGAGTGGCCCTAAAATCCTAAGACTAAATAAGACTCAGTTTAGTTCGATGCTAATGTATTTAAAGACAAGTTCAGATTTTGCTTTGCACAACTTTTGTTTCACAATAAAGCCTAGAAAATATATGTACACATTAGGGGCAGGGAGTGGGGAGAAACAGAATAATGTGTAGCATCTGAAAAGAAGGTGTTTATAGACAGTAAAAGAGGGCCTTAAAGGACTAGCACCACTCCTTATTAGACATTAGCTGAAAATGACAGATTTAGGGGGAAATGCATGGTTTGTCTAGTAGTCTAAACTTTAATACTTGATGGTATATTCTGTCATTTTTGACATTGCTTGCTTATCAGATGAAGTGTTCCCTATAATTTTACCTCCATGAGTCTCATCTTCTAAATTTAAGTGTCAGGCTGCTGTTCAAGCAGAGCAATGAGTCCAGTATTCTAACTACAGCGGTAAATGTTCTTGTGTATTATTTTTAATGTTCTTGTATATTATTTCCAAAAGAACTATTTGCCTTTCTGATTTTTATGTATTTTAAAATTTTACACAATCAAATATGCAAAGATAACCAAATAAATAGTAGACCATAGATACATTATATCCAGAGGGAGGGTAAAAAGGGGGGGGGGAACACAAGGATACTCTCTTCTTTATAGTTGTTCTTATCCATCTATCCACCTATGTGTGTGTTTTTATTTTCAGAGCCTGATGCATTGTCCAATTTCAAATCTTAATAATGAAGAAATGAGAAAGATCCGTCAACAATGTAAAGAGGAAAGTTTCTGGTACAGAGGTACATTGCTTTGTTCTTAATGTAATAAGAAATATTACATCAAGGTATTTTTGTTTGTTTGTTTTTCATCTTTGTAACATTTGCTTCATAGTGTGGCGCAGAGTGGTAAAGCAGCAGTTTCTGCAGCTGAAACTTTCCCCACGGCCTGAGTTCGATCCCAGCGGAAGCTGTTTTCAGGCAGCTGGCTCGGGTCGACTCAGCCTTCCATCCTCCCGAGGTCGGTAAAATGAGTACCCAGTTAGCTGGGGGAAAGGTAATAATGGCCGGGGAAGGCAACGGCAAACCACCCCGCTATAAGGCCTGCCAAGAAAACGTCAGCGAAAGCTGGCGACCCTCCAATAGTCAGTAATGACTCAGTGCTTGCACAAGAGGTTCCTTCCCTTCCCTTGGAAGAAGTATTTGGTACTCCACTAGAAAGTTGGTACTGTTAGGTCTGGACTGAGCATCCTTCTATTTCACAGATTTTTGTCCAAAGCCTGCTGTTGTCTGAATTTGGACCACTTTCCACAGGGTGGCTTGCTTTCAAGCAACAAGCCACCCTGACAACCCATGGCTTGTTCTAGGAGTTGTTCTACCCACAGTGGGTTGGTGTGTCATCCAAGCCTGGCAGAGCCAGCCCAACATGGGTTGCAGGAATTGCAAAACCCTCTCAGCAAGAGCAACAAAACCCATTGCCGTTCTTCCTGAGTGATCTTGCCTGTGCTGAAGTGACTGTGCCTTCACTTGTGGCACTTTGGAGAGTCTGTCACTCATTTGCCAATCTCTTTTTATAATTTTTTTTTTAAAAAAATCTTCAGCCCCTGGGATTTGTGCAAATGTGTTCATATTTTTTTTTTTAAAAAAAAACATTTTTTCTAGTATTTTGCAGTTGCACAAGCGTTTTGACTTGCAGCTGTCAAAAATATATAGCCTCACTTTGACAATGCTCTTGTATGTTTCACCTCAAAGGGAGTGAAGTGTAATGTACAAGGAAATTGAAAAGGCTGGACTGCATATAGGCTAATTTGACAGCCGTTGAAGTGACAGGTCAGGAAAAAGAGGCCATATCGCCCACATTAGCAAGGTGATCTCCATGGTTTTAGGTGTTGGGTTGACACTTGCGAGTGGCCTGCTTTCATTCCACACTTTCCCAAGTCCTCAGCAAATTTAGATTTCACCCCCTTTTCACGGCTTCCATTCAGAGCAGTTGCTGCTGTGGTTACTGCAAATGGGAGCTGCAAAAAGTGGGTGGACTACTAGATCTCTCTTAAAAGGACTTTTTGGAGAGTCTGGGAAGCATGGGATAGTTAAAAAAAATTACAAAGACGTTTTTACATACACACACACACACACATGGCTCCATTTGATCTAGGGAGCTGGGGGGGGGAATGCCAGGGATTGGAGCAAAGAGGGGGACAGGATGGGCAGACAGGCCGGTTTCTGCTGTGCAGAACACTGGGTGGGGGACTGAGGGGGAAGAAGGGAGAGAACAACCCACAGTGAGCCCAATCGTCTGTCAGGTGCTGCATGGATTGTTCTGAAGATAACCCAGACTGCGTAGTTTATTTATTGGATGAGTTGTTGTGTCATATGAATGTGGCCATTGTGACCTTGAATAGAGGTGAGAATCCCCATGTTTTATGGCTGCAATCAGAGGTAATGATAAACAATGGTTAGGGGTATGAGCTTAGGCGAGGTGAATCTCGGACTCACAAACTCTCTGCCCCTTCTCCAGTGTAACCGTGAGGAGATGATCACAAGTTTTTGTTTCCATTTTTGATTAATCACAGTTTAGCATTATGTCTGAACTTTAAACTGTTAACTATAATTCAATAAACCATTGCTAACTGTAACTGTTATTTGTACAAGTTTGGAAACAACTCTAAACTGCAGTTAGTTACAAATGGAAGTGAACATTTCTAATTTCCTTGCAGCAGCACTAGAAGAGGGGAGCAGGAACATGCATGCCTGTAGTTTGCCTAGGCTCATTCTCAGAATGACAAACACAACCAATGGCTGTGTTTGGATGGCCATAAGCTGAAATATCAACTAGCCTTTTGCCCATGCACACAGCTCTTTGTTCACAAAGAACAGTGTGAACAATCAAACCAGAATTCTCTAGCTAACCATAGCTTATGGTTTTGTCCAAACCAGGAAACTATGGTTACCAGCCTCAGAACAAGCCATGACATAAAACCAACTTCAAGCCATTGTTTTATACTATTTGGGTGTGTGTGTGTGTGAAGTTGCATTAGAATGTATGCAATTGCTATCATTATGTGTTTTATTGTTTGTTTGCAGCTCTTCCTCTGTCTTTGGGGAGTATGCTTGTTGTTCAAGGACTACTTGCTAAAGGTAAACAGTTTTTTGTTTATTAAAAATGTGGAAAACATTAAAAAAATTGTTAACTGCCACAGTTTGATCAATCTTGAAAAAGAAAAGAAAAGCTCAGTCTAGGTGAAGTTTAGAAATCTGGAGTTCTGAAGATATTCAACAGAACACGTGAAGTCAACGAGCCGTTTTCACACATAACGCAGAGCCAAACCCAGATTTGCCACTTGCAGCAACTCTGTTTTGAGTATATATTCAGTCATAGCTCCCTGCTGAGTGTCCCTGTAGGATGCATACGTTTGCCAGATTCACACTTTACATTTTTAGGTGCACACTTAAAATATCTTTGATGTTCACCTAAAATGTAATGTATGAAGTAGCCCCAGTTTTGCCAGAGCAATGAAATGTGCCTTCTTGTTTGGGCATGGTGCTATTGCAAGGGTCGGGAACATTATGT
Source organism: Elgaria multicarinata webbii (assembly GCF_023053635.1). Taxonomy (NCBI): domain Eukaryota; kingdom Metazoa; phylum Chordata; class Lepidosauria; order Squamata; family Anguidae; genus Elgaria; species Elgaria multicarinata. The sequence continues at coordinate 56,723,483 of NC_086180.1, read as the reverse complement.
CCAGGCCCAAATCCAGCCCTCCAGGGTTCCCTAGGTGGCCACTCCCCTTTTCATTGTATATAATATTTTTATTATTATTTCAAAAGATAACAAACACAAAATACACAAGGTGAGACAAATAGAGAAAACACACACACATTAAAAAAACCCATTAACCACATACAAAATTAAGATGGACTTCCATTTTTCTCCACAGCAAAAATATGTAACAATTTTCTCTTGCTCTATAATTACAAAAGTCAAAACTCCTCCAACCACCAATTGCTTGGTGGTTTCCCAGCTTTTGTGCAGTTTTTCTTCCTTACTTAAAGGCTGAAATGCCTCCCCTATGGCTTTGTTACTGGCAGTCAGAGCTAGAAGGAGCAATCCTATAACCCCTAGACATTGTCTGAGGGGGTCATAAGATAGTGAGGATTTTCACCTCCAGGGCCAGAGCTATGACCTCAGAGATGCTTGGATCTTCATTGACCCCGCCCCCTTCTCCCTGCTGCCTTGGAAACCTTGGTTGGTGGCTCCTCTTCCAAAGTCAGTGTCACAAACGAGAAGGGGAGAGGAAAAAGAGGGTGTGCCGGTAGGAGGGGAGGGAGGAGGAGATGCAATGATTTGCAGCATGACTCCACTAGACAGGCTCAGAGGCTTGAATAGTGGGAAATGTTGAAAAGGAAGATGGAGAGACAAAAATGGCCTCCATTGCTCCTGCCCTGCCAGCAGCAGCAGCAGCCCAGCAGGACATAGGCTTATCAAAAGCCACCAAGATCGGAGGCTTCCTTTAGAGGGCGGCAATCCAGTAGGGAATTACTCTCTTAAAATACAATATACTGGTACTTTTTGTATTTTGTATAACTGGGAATTATACTGGGAGTATTTTATACATTTTAAGGATTTGATATCTTTCTTTGAAGTAATGCACTAGCTTGCTACATGTTTAACTGATGGCATAAAAGGCTTTTTGTAATCACTGTGTTTCATTTTAGGTGTTCTCAAACCAAACCTTAAATTTGGATTCGTCCCTAAATTAGCACGTAAGTCTAAAAACTATTTGTAAAGCCAAGGCAGAAAAAATGAGAACTGTTCAAAATGTAATTAATGTTACTGAATTGCTAATATACACACATATACTGTCTTGGGTGGAATCGAGCAGCATTTCTGGCTTCCTGGGAGTATTACATTAAAGCAGTTTTGTAGACATCATGGTTGCAGAGTGAACTTTGAAATCGTGCTGTTAATGTATCTGTCTTGTTCAGTGGCTACCAGACTTTCGGCCCATAGTTCCTGTACATCTTTGTTGTCTTCTACTTGGGTTATTGCCAGAAAGAAATATTATCCTATTAATTTTTACTGACCCTTTTATACAGTATTTCATCATGAATTACTTTAGCTGGTGGGGTGGAGATCATTAAAATTGTAGAGATGGAAGGATTAATAGGGCACTCAGTCCAATACCCTGCTGCAGGTTAGGAACAAGTCAACTTGTGCTGATCACACCATGGTACATAACAGGAAGATGACTTTGAAGCTAGTGAGCAGGGTGGCATACTACAGTGGAAAACAAATACCCCCTAATGCAGCATTCCCCAACCTGTGTCCTCTAGATGTGTTGGACTATAACTGGGAGATGTGATGGACTGGGAGTTGTAGTCCAACACATCTGGGGCACCAGGTTGGGGATGGCTATCTTAGGGGGTAATATTTCTCAAACTCATTGAAGTCCCTTCCCACAATTAAATGTACTCTACCATTGCCCCACCCCAAACTGGGTAACAACCATCTGTTCTATGGGTGAAGATGCTGAGATCCCTCTATACAACGGCATGTATGCATAGCCTACTGCTGTATGCAAGGAAATGTAAATTGTGACATTAATCCAACACTGGCATTAAAAGAGGCATGGTGTAGTGGTTAGAGTGTTGGACTATGACTTAGGTGATCTGGGTTCTAGTCTCCACTCGGCCATGAAGCTCATTGAGGGGCTTTGGGGCAGTCACTGACTCTCAGCCTAATCTACCTCTCAGGGTTGTTGTGAAGAGGAGGAGGACCATGTAAGCTGCTTTGGTTTCCTTGTAAGAGGGGAAAAGGCGGAATACATAGTAATAATAATAATCTCCACCTTCCAAACCATTCACCGCATTGTTAGAACAAAGCAGAAATTCAATACGGGGTGGGTGGGTGGTGGAATGATCTGAGGAATGCTGCGCCAAGGCTGGACTATAGATGAATATCTTAAATTCGATAATTTAAGTCAATTTGATATCTTTTTGCAGTTGCTGGTGCCATGGGTTATGCAATTGGGACAATGTCATATATAAGAACATGTCAGAAAAAGTTTGAAAACGCTGGTTTTGAAATGTTTGGCCCAGGACGGAAAAGGTTTGTTTGGAATAAACATATATGGTGACATTTGGCTTTCTTAAAGTAACGAGTCATGTAGGATTAAAAATAAATAACTTTAAAGTGAATTAAGCTTGCTTGCTTTTTTTATTCTTTCAGTACCGATCCAGATAATTTGGAGGGGAAATTGGTTGGCTGTATAAGCAGCACCAGTCTAACTCCTTCTATGCTGGGGCTAGACAGGCTCATATTAAATAGGGCTGTGCAAATCCATGTTTCGATTAAAAAATCAAATCCCCATGGCCATTTCATGATGGATCTGTCATTTTATGACGGATCTACCATTTCAATGCACAGTCCTAGGCCCCCATACAACCTACAACTCCCAGCTTGCAGTGCCTGGGAGGGCTGTACTTACCAGGGCCAGGGGCCAGTGGGCATACGTCTACTCACCGCCACCATCGCCCGTTCCGCCAGGCCCAGCCTCCATCCGCTCCTCTGGCCCAGCCTCTGCAAGATCGTTTGGCCCCCGCCCAGGCCTCCGCAAGATGGCCCAATCTCGCAGAGGCCAGGCTGGAGGAGCAGCAATGAAGATGCCATGGGCAATAGAGAGAATCAGAATCCCCTCCTCCTGTCCACTGGGAATGTCCACTGGATCAAAAGCCCTTCCGTTCATGGAGGGACACCTTAGGATCCAACCCAGTGTGGGTGTGTTGCACCATACTGGAACTGTGACTATGCAGAGGTGTAGAATCACTATATTAGATTCCTTGCTTTTCAGCATGTAGTGAGGTCATGTGTGATTTTTTTTGTAGAAGGCAGAGTAGCTGCCTTTTTGGTACAAGTGCCGTGGGATTCAGAGTGGTGGAGCATCATGTGCAAGATGTAGTTCTCTGGATTGAAGCACCCACATCTGACTTGTATTTTCAGATACACTTATATGAAAGAGTCCATGATGCAATATTGATTTTTTTTCTTGACTTTCTCCCTGTGTTTTTAGGCAATGTCCTCATGTTTGCAAAGAATGCAAAACTAAACTTGAAACAAGCCCATTGGAAAAACCAGAAGCTTCTGTTTCTTAAAACAGGTAGGCATCTTCAAAGTTTTAATCATTTTTGAAGTATCCCAGTTGTTTAACATCTTGCCAATAGATAATCAGCATAAACTATTGAATACGAACTTCACATTTGCGTTGGCAAGTCTGGTTATTTTCTGCATTTGCATATTAACAGTTTTCACTTCTGAAGTGATGGCAAGTAATCTAGAAATTTTTACAAACAGTCATTTTATGGGATTTGTAATCTTTGTTATTGCTACATAGAACGTGTGTCTTTCACTTTCAAGTATTTTCACAGATGTAATCCTGTTTCTATGATGTATATTTTCCCTTTAACAGTTCCCTCTCAAACACATTTCAAAACTATATTCAGCTGTTCTAACACAATGCATGAAGATTTGTGTATCCTGTTCATATTATGGAACAAGCTATCTGTTTCGAAAGTAGATATTGCAAACATTTGGAGCCCATGAATCAAGTAGCCATCTCTCAAAAATTGGGAATGTCATAAGATAGCTTAATTCAGATTTATATTTTCTCAGAAGCACATTTAGGGAAATGGTTTTGTAATAAAAACTTAACAGACTTTACACCAACATTTGAACTATAGCCAGCAATTATATTTTCACAGTTCAAAACTACTCCTTAACTATAGGGAGAAAAAACATACTGTAACCTCTAAAACTGTGTGTATTCTCACCTCATCAAAGGGCTTGTAGTTCTCTTTTAATCAATCTTTTAAAAAACAAAATTACTTTTCTATTTCAGATAATACTAGCTGTACCCTGCCACGTGTTGCTGTGGCTCAGTCTGGTTAAAAGAAAAGACAAAGCGGATGTTTCTAATATGTTTAATTTCACAATGCTTGTGGATATAAAATATTTTTAGTTGTTCCATTGTCTGTGTAGATATAGAGATTGTCTGGTTTGCCGACTCTAGAACACGCAACATATAATTGTCCGTGTGAAAAGCAATCTGTGTCTAGCTCTAAACCGCACAATTCTAAAGATTGGCCCTGAGCTTTGTTGATGGTGATTGCAAACGCCTGTTTGCATTCTCCTTCCCTCTTTATTGTTTACTACAACTTATTAGATTGTAAGCCTATGCGGCAGGGTCTTGCTATTTACTGTGTTATCTGTACAGCACCATGTACATTGATGGTGCTATATAAATAAATAATAATAATAATAATAATAATCTTAAATTGAAATGGCATATCTGTTGGAATCATAGGAATGCGAGGAATGAGGACATCTTCCCCTTTGAAAGGTCCTGTCAAGATTGATCTCCGACTATAACAATTGCCACTTTGTCTATAGTTGGAGCATTGAATCTTCGCACATGTTCTCCAGCAGGCGTTTTGTCAGCATGAATAACAATCTTGTGTGTATCAGATGGCATCATGTCAATTGCTGTTTTGAACAAATGTACTAAATTGTTTTTTTCGTGAAGTAGCTGTTGCAGTTTTGAAACGATGAACCTTTTTATGTCGGTATAAATTCCTCAGCGTGCATTCATCATTGCCATCACCAATGAAATACATTTGTAGGAATTTATGTTGACTATCTTGAAACGGAAGGAAGGAGCCGGCTTTATGATAAATTTGTCCTTTGACTTTGAAAGTTGGCATAAATGGAGCTGTGATGATTTCTGCGCCGAACGACGTCATTTGGAAGCATGAGTTGTATTTCCTGATGTTAGATAGGAAAAGTTTTGATTCTGCGGTATATCCGGCAAGCAAAGTTTGTAATGGCTCTGGTGGTTCTCCCAAGTTGAGGCAGTTTAATTTTTCCAGCAGCGCAACACATTCCTTTTGTTTCTCCATTAAATTTAAGAGCCTTGCAATAAGGCTCTTAAATTTTACTCTGTACAGCACCATGTACATTGATGGTGCTATATAAATAAATAAATAAATAAATAATAATAATAATAATAATAATAATAATAATAAGGACACACTTCAGTCATAATGCCGATGAGAACATGCTGCCTCAAACTATAATCATCAGCTGGGTTGTACCGGAATGCAAGGCGATTGTAATCGTGTGATTGTTTACCACGGAGTCGTGTTTGACGCTGATGTGCTGTTTCTCGTTGACGTCTTTCAGCCACTCTCAGCCTGTCACGTTCATTCTGTTGAGAACAAAGCAGATCTGAAGCTGTAGAACGCGATTGCTGTGCTCGCAATCGTGCATCCTCAAGTCTAGCTGAACGTTGCTTGCCTGGTTCCTTGGCACGTATTTGAGGCATTCTTTTTCTTTTTTTCTCGTTTGCTGATGCCCGTTCTTCCTCAGTCTGATTTGCAATTTCTCGTCGCAGTGCTTCCGCTCTGCGAGTACGACGACCTAAGTGTGATCTTCTATGAGGCATTATTTGGATGAAGTAAAGCAAATTGTTTGGTTTTTTAAAAAGGATGTTTTTACGGTGAGGAGGTTAGCAGAAACTTCTGGCAGTTACCTTTCTTCAGAACGTGTAACTGTCACAGGTGTGACATCTATATTCACTCAGCCAATTGCGAGAGAACATGCAAATAAGAGAGAAGGCAGAGGCAGTGGATTGGCCTACTGGTTGGTGATGTCACAATGATCAGCAGGACTGGTGTTGAGGAGGCCTATTTCTTTGATATTAAGACAAACCTTTGACCCCATATAGAACATAGTTACATAACAACGCTCACGTATTCGAATGCAACGCTGTGTCAAAATTTCAAAGCAATCGGTGAAGAACTTTCGGAGATATAACGACAGTAACGAATGGTCTTTTTCATTTTTATTTATATAGATGGAAGACATCATTTTGTCATGGTACTTAAGCTACAAAAATCACCTCTCCATACTGTAGAATCTTCTTGCATCTATTTTACTTTTAACATGATTTTTTAAAATAAAAGTTGTTTTGTGATGCTTTCTTTGCCATAGATTCTGGAGCACTGAACTGTAGGTGGAAACTGGAGAACGCTTAGCTTTCAACAGCATCACTATCACGTGCTTTCAGGTGTTACACAAGAGATGCTGCATATGAATTATGATCTTAAATTGCAGTTTAGAACATTTATCAACTAGCTAAAGTCTATTTGTTGTGTACTGTAGGATTACACAGCAAATGCTAGATATGAATTATTACACTGAATAAATGGCCCATGACTAATGAACAGAAATACTTTTAGAGCGTAATGCTAATATTTTATTCATATTTTATTCAACAGAAAAACTAACACAAAAATTGTGTCAAGGGGACAGAAAAAAGGGGAACTTTCACTGCTGATTGGTGGAACTTCATTACATACACAAAGCAAGATGATGTGACAATACAAGTCCCAGCTGCCTTTCAAATTTTGTGGTTTCAATGGGGAAAAAAGTATATTCACGGCAAATTGAACTTACCTGTATGAGCTCAAAATTATTTTTATTTTGTATCTTTCTGTATCTTTCTTGCTGAAGTTGAAGAGCATCATAACGAAATGTATTACATTATGTATGGTTCAGTATATTTACCCATGAAGTTGTGTTAAAATTGTTTGTAAAATTGTCTTAATATTGAAAATCAATAAAGATTTTTTAAAAAACCCATCCGGCTATTGGGCGGTATAGAAATCTAATAAATAAATAAATAAATAAATACTCAGCCCCTCAGACCTTGAGTGGACATTTTCCATCATTGCCTCCCCAGAGCCTTTCATCAGCTTCCTTCTCCCCGGGAAAGACAGGAGTTCCAGATTCTCCAGCTGCCTGGGTAAGATCACCCACATCCACACCTGGGACCAAAATGTTTAGTGCTACCTGGTCCTGGTTGCTAGACAGTACACACTGGGACAGGGAGGGTGGTATTCTCCCCTGTAGTCATCATGAAACCTTCAAAGAGCAGTTGTGGGACACCAGCAGCAACTTCAGGTCTGCTAAGTGGACATTTTTCCATCCTCCTCCCCAAGAATCTTCATAAATCACCTGCCTTTAAAAAGAACTCAGCTGCACTGATATTCTGTTGGCAGCATATAAAGCTTTTAAATAAATACATATCTGACATCAAAAAAGTTATTTCAAACCTCTTAATCAAAATTCCGGTTCAGATATTCTACGAAGTAGTTTGACTCATTTCACTATTTACAGACAAAAGATCAGGTTTGAAAAATAGGCTATCATCATTTTTCAATAAAGTAGGCTATTATTCAGTTGAATGTAAGCGTTAACCTTTATTCCCCGCAGAAAAATTGTCTGCTTTCAGCAGATGCAAAATAAAATACAGGGATTTATACCAGTCTCTTAGCTGAAGATGATGGCAAGCTAAAAAAGGCCAGAAAAATACACAAGATATATAAAGTTTAGAATTTCTCAGTGATGGAAGAGATTAACTAACTGCATCTGTCATACAAAAGCTATTTTCAGTTTTGTGAGATAAATTTCAATTGCCTGCTACAGCTGAATGGCAGTACTTGCAGTTGCATCATATGTTAGAATCTAGATTCAACCCTCAGCTTTTACAGCCTCAGAGTCTCCTTTGCTATTGGAAACACTTATTGAAGCTGACCAGGTATATTGACCCACAATTCATGTTTATAAATAGTTCTCAGTAAATAAATAATGATATATGGGGTTTTCAGCAGGAATGGAACAGGGAACCGGAATGTTCTGTTTTGTCTCAATAGATCACTGTTTTGGCGTCAGTATCTGATAGATCTCTGGACCTCCGTTTACATCTTATTCAGCAAAAACTTTTGTTTCAGGTTTATTGGATGCCATAATGTCTCTTTAACAAAGGTTTGTCTAACTTGGCTAATTGTTTGAGGTATCATAAGGTTAATGTTTCTTTTGTTCATATTTTATAGAAATGCTCAGCTGCTTCCTTTTGGGAGGATGTCATCAGACGGATAAACTTTGATTTGGAAATCTCTTTAATATTTTCTGATGTACATGTTCTCTTAAATTATGTACCCTCTTCTTTGGATGTAACACATGGTCAGCGTAAATGGATTTTTCACGCCCTGTTGACTGCGAAAGACTGATACTACAACACTGGAAAGATAGAAGTTCACTGGATTAAAGACCTGTCTTTACTAAAGTTTTTGTTAATTTACTCCTTTTTCCTTTTTTTAGAATGTTGTAATGTTTGAAACTGAAGCTTTTAAAGTAGTTTCACTTGCATTTTTATTTCATTTTATTGTTTTGGATCAATGTCATACAAAAAGCAGAGTAGAGGAATAGTCTGAACCTAAAACCACTATTTAGGTTGCACTGAGGAGTTTGCTCATCAGAAAACATATCAGGCGGCTAGATTTTCTAGGGCTGCAATGTTTAAAAGATTAAAAACCTAATTAAAAATATGCCTTTAAACTGGCAGCAGATTTTTATAAAGCTTATAAAAAGCACCATCTTAAAAGGAATTCTTTGCCTATCACATTACAAGGGAGTAATGCTTCTTTTAGAATGATACTTGCTATGTAAATTTAAGCAGCAAATCAATTAAAAGACTAAAGCTAATGATTCATGATTAACATTTCTTTAATCAGGATGCAGCCCTAGTTTTTACCATCTGAATAAGTAAATTAACATTTCTTCCTTTCTTGCCTGTTTTATGTTACACTAAATTACCTTCAGAAGTGGAGAGGGCAAATTTAAGCAACTTTGGATTTCTTCCCTTTCTGTACATCTCAATTAGACAACACTACATCTTAATCAGTCATTAAAACATTGGTGGGTGCTTCTGATACTTTCCTTAGCTAGTTCTTGAAAATCAACTTTTTTTAGGCTAACAATCCATTCTTCCACTTTGCCAAATGAAAAAGGAGGCCTAAAAGAGGTGGTTTTTTTGCAATACATCTGTATTTCATAGTGTATAGCTGAACATTCAGATATCTGACGAACACTGATAAAGCTCTTATTTGATTGAAGAAGTGTCTTCAGAAGGTACAAAGGTTTTCACTCTTCCCAAGCATCTCCATACTTATTGACTTTAGCTACAAAAGGAAGGAGGAAAAACACACACTCACTAGTGCATAAAAAGGTACTTAAGGTCTAGTCATATGAACTACTGAACCAGCAAGACTAGGGTAAACTTCTTAGCAGAAAATCATCACATGACACAGTACTGGGCTTGAGCTAACTCAGATTGCCTTAATAGCGTTGTTTCCACTGCTATACCCACCATCACTAAATTGAATGCATCAGTATCATGTTTGGGCAACGATAGCTGTGGATTACTCATCTTTATGGCACCTTAAAGGCATTCTGGCCAGTTCAAAGCTCCT